>NC_072854.1:91224273-91527303 GCF_028858705.1 Grus americana
CCAGAGAAGGAAGAACAGGGCTCTTAAGAGCAAACAGTGTCAGCCTCCACCTCCCTGGAGGCTGAGCAGCTTATGCAACAATTACTAATATCCTCCTGCAGTTACATCCTGCAGTTTAGCGAGTCAGAGGCATGCAACCAGTTATCGTGGCAATAGCACAAGCTCGGCACTGCTAACAAAGCACGTACGTCCCAGAAGCAGCTCCCTGAGCGACACAAAACAAGGCTCAGTCTAACAAAACCTCCTCTCTACTCATGCTCAGGAGAACTCAGCCACATGCTCCCACCCTCCGATGGCCTGGTGACCCTGCAGGGGCTTTCTCCCACCCCAACCCTGGGGCCCCCTGTTCAGAGTCCTTCCTCCCCGTGCCAAGGAGATCTCACCAGGCGTTTGGAAGGCACTCCTGCCACATGTCTGGTCCTCCTCCCCTGGCCGCTGCTCCAAGCAAAGTAACCCAGGTGTCTCCTCTGCTGGCTTTCTCTTCGGCAGTGACGCTCTTTTGGTGACAATGCAAGCTACATCACCCATTAGTGCCACCTATTGCCTAAGCGTGCAGTTGCAAATTAAGTTCAACAGGCAAATGGGAAGTCTTGCATGGGGAGGGAATAGCCCTGTGCACCAGCACAGGCTGGATGCCAAATGCATAGAAAGCAACTCTGGAGACACTGTCCTGAGGTCCTCAGCTGAGCCTGAGTCAACACGGTGACCTTGCAGCAAAATCCAGCTGCATACGGGGCTATATAGGAAGCATGTTAGCCAGAAGGCTGTGAAGTGATCCTTCGCTCTCTTCAGCACTTGTGAGACCACATCTGGAGTGCAATGTCTGGTTCTGGCTTTGCTGGTAGAGGAAAGACTGGAGTGAGCCCACCCTTGCTGGGGTAGGGCCACCGAGCTGCCAGGGGACTGGAGCACGTGGAGTACGAGGAGACACAGAGAGACCTTGGCTTGTTCAGCCTGGAGAAGAGAAGGCAAAGGATGGGATTTTATTGTTGTCTACAGCTATCTAGTGGAGAGCATAGGAAAAATGCTCCCAGACTCATCTTGGAGGAGCAACGGTTGAAGGACAAAAGGCAATGGATGCAAATTGCAACAAGGGAAATTCTGGTTAGATATGAAGGAAATTAGTTCACCATGGAGGTATTCAGACACTGGGACAGGGGCCCAGAGGGGCTGTGGGATCTCCATCCTTGGAGGCATTCAAAATTTGATGGAAACAAGGCACTGAGCAACCTGACCTACCTGGACCTGCTCTGAGCAGGTGAGAAGGTGGGAAGCGCTGACATCCATTTGTCCCTTCCAACCTCTGTATGATGTGGCTCTATTTCATGTGCACCTGTGATTTGCAGCAGCCAAAACAAATCAAAAAGGAAAAGTTAAGTTTTATTTTCCACAGAAATCAATGCTTTGTTTTAGCTCAGGGAACTAGATTTCATTTCCCTCATGGTCAGTAAAATCTTACTGGATGAAGGCTTCTCCTTCCTAAATTGTCACACAGTGTCCTTGCTGTGCTTCACTCCAGGAATAGCTACATTTTATTGTCAGAGGAAATGATTCCTATCTTCATGCAATGGTCAAAGTGAAGTACCATCACAAGTGAGATTTGTGTTGATTAGGTCTCATACTGCTGTGAGTTCATATGTAGCCACTGCACCATCAAAAAGAGCCATCAGGAAGAAAAGCTTGTAAATGCGTCATTTGGTCGAAGCTCAATTTATTGCTCCACTGTAGCTATTTCTGGGATTACTTTGCTTTACGGTTCTATTTCCCAAACAAAACCAGCTCTCTTGAGGTCTCTTGGAAGATGGTATCCCTGATTGCAGAGGGACTATAGTCAGAAGGCTAGAAAATTATTAGCAACAAGAGGAAATAATTACAACCCATGGGGAAGGTAGCTGAGAACCCTTGTAAGGTGCCAGGCTGTGATGTCTCCGGGAGACAAAAGAGACCTTGGGAACATTCTGTTTCTTATCTAGCACTGGGAAAAAGCACAAAAAGCTGGTGGAGAAAGGTCTGGCTTAAACATCTGAGAGTGAAATTATCTATAGCAGGTATGTGGAAAAAGAGCCAACAGAGCTAGTTAAAGCTGCAGGGAAAAGACACAAGTTGCTGTTCTCTGTCTAAAAGATTTGGGAGAATTAGAACAGCTTTTGCTTAAGATATAAGGGGACACACCAAGGTCATTAAGACCCTGGTGCTAAAAAGGCAACAAAGCCCCACTGATAAATCTGAAAGAGCTGAGATGCCAGGATTCCATCTACTGAAATGCAGGGTATGTGCAGGAGTTTTGTCTGAATGCTGGTGGGCAGAGATCAAAGGGTCCCACAGGAAATACCGCCCCGGGATGCTGCAGCAGCTCGTCTGTGGAAAACAAGGGTTTTTTCCCTCTCTCTTACAACCTCTAGTGGCCAAAATGCACAAATCCAGGCAGAAACTGCTTGCTGGAGTCAAGAAGGCTGCCTCCCGCGAGATTTGGATGCATGTCCCATAAATGGAAAGGGGAATCCCACAGGAAAGGACCTACAAAAGTGTCCCAGAGCATCTCCCTGCACTGGGGCAGGATCCCTTATCCTTAATGACAGACGTCTTAGCAAACCCGTCTTTAAAAAGCCTCCTCGGAGCACTATTGGAAACTTTTCTGCTTCTGTCGCAGTGTTGTGATTTTGCTCGTTCAGCTGCTATTCTGGCACAGGGGAAAATACAACTTGCTATACTGTATTTCACTATTGCATCTCTGTCTAAACTTCCAGTTGCTGCCATCCTGCAGTCCCTTTGCAACTGGCATAATTTTATAAAGGGATTTCATACGTTTCCATTGCACAAATCACATACTAAGAGAGCTTGTTTCCTATCTTTTTCTCTTGCTTTTGTCACTGATCTGCAGGATCACCCCTGCAGAAACGACAGCAAATGCGCACATGGAAATGTTACTGTAATGCATTTTTTTTCAGCTGGTTTAGCAGCTGGATACAAGCAGGAGGAGCCAAACACAACAGAACCTGCCAGGTCTCCCAGGCCCATTCACTAATGCTGGTGTAGTGTGATCTGCTGCTGGAGGAAGCACCCAAAGGCCAAGCAGCAGTTCTGCAAATACTGGGTGCCCTCTAGTGGGAAAGAGGAGATCACAGGACACGCAATATCACTCCCCCCCCCGCCCCATTTTGGGCTTTTCTTCTATTTGGGCCTTTCTGTTTTCCTTATTGCCAGGTGCATATAATCATAATCCAAGCCTCATAAATACCATTAATACCGAAACCTAAGACACAGGGAGGAAAGCTGGTGACTTCTGGTTATGAAATGAGCTAATGAACAGGGGTAAGAGTGGAGCGCAAAAGCTTTGAACACAGCTCTTTTATAGCTAGAGATGCTGTGGCAACTTGGAAATTATTATTCTGACCTTTAGAGCCATTGCAAGGCCCTCACTGGGATTTATGGCCCTGGCTGTAATGCGCTGCCCTTCATCTTACAGCATGAAGGCTTTGCTGCATAATTTTCCTTTTTGCACAAAATCAGGTTCACTATCTTAAGAATATTACTAGACAGAAAATGGTGCTCAGTAACAGGGGATCTTTATGAATATGGCCTCCCGACTTATAGCAGGGACCAGCTCTCTCCTTTTTTTCTGGTTAGTGGCCACTACTGGTGAGCTGCTGGCGGGTGATGTTGCAGGACAGGGCAATATCTGGAAGCTTCAGATCTCCCTTGTGCTCCTCCATGCTTCCACAACCCTAGTTGCCCCATGGTATCACTCTGTCTTTGAACTTCACCTTCTTCCTTTGCTTTTAAGGAAGGTCCTTAAGTCTAATGAGGCTTTCCTTTGCTCCCACAGGCGAAAGATATGGAATGCTGTATTTCCCTGCATGACTTCTGAAGGGGAATGGTCCTCGTGGTGCAACAGGTCCAAGCGAGGACTGTCCATGCCTACATAAGTCTTCTCAATTGGTATTGTATGAAAAAAGCTCTGCCCAGAAATAGGATTGCATGGGAAAAATCGGAGAGCTTACCATGTGCGGCTGTATCCTGGGAGTTAAGGACCAGCCCCAAGCACATCACCCTACCTGCAATAGACAAGCAAAGTTTTCACCTTCCCAGTGAGGTCTCAGGACATCCAGGTGGTTGGTGGGAGATTTGTTTTGCACCAAAGTCTACTCCAGCCCTGAATGGCAGGCTCTGTGCTCAGCCTCAGTGACCACATCCCTGGAGGAAACGTTGAGCTCCTAAGCACTTCCAATCTGTTAATTCCTGAATCTTATTAACAAGAGCCAGCTCAAACATCTGAGAGCAGATTGCAGCAACACATTGCTCCTGCCTCCACCAGCAGCCTCCACCACGAGGCCTCTGTGCTGCTCCATCGTATCTTATATAAAACTGAGATTGCAGGAGCGATGAACAACTTGGGAGGGCCAGGGACAATCTCTCCCATCCACTCCTCCCCCTTCACAAATGCTCCTTTCTTGCCTAGAAAGTCCATCACCATTTCTGCAAGTACCTTCCCCCCAACACCTTCTCTTTAGTCCTCTGCTCTGCACTGTACCTTGAATAAAAAAGTTAGTGTTTTCCCAGCTGGAAGTGGCCCCTTCTCTTCCTCCCTTATTCTCAGGAGACCTCACAAACGTTTCACTGCTACCTCCAGCAAGGGTTGGCCCCTTCTGTTGCTAATTAGGGAGCTAAGAGGTTCCCCCAGGCACTTCCCAGTGAAACCCATTAAATGAATGGCAGGCAGCATCTCTGGGGGTGGGGAGCAAAGTTACACAACGGCTGCTTGGAAACGGGCAGTTTGTTATGAGTGCTGGTTTTAGAGACTCAGCAGCATTAAAAACAAAAGCAACTTTCAAGTCCAAAACAGTGTATTTAGGTCACTGATACCCCGGGGATAATCTTGGGGATACTGGTGATGGGAGGCAGGCAGCAGGCGCTGGGAGCTTGTGCTTGGATGGGCAAAACAGGATGGTTCCTGCATGTGCACCGGGCCACGCACTGAAAGCCGAGGTGTACAGGTCCTTTCTGTGCTCTGGGGTAGGATAGGGGTCCTGCTATGCTGTGCACTGGGAGCGTTAATCCTGGAGCCTAATGTGAGACAGAGCCCTCTTGGGTTCAGACACGTTGCTGGTGAGTGCGGTGGAGGCTTGTGGGCTTGGCTCAGCTAACCCAGGTGCCCAGCAGCCTAGACATGAGGAATTATTTCCTCTACAGAAGGAAACTCCATACAATCAGTACAGACACAACTGTAAACCCTGGTCAGTTATGCCACCTTTGTTGTCTTACAGTCTTAGGAGTGGGTTGTGTATCTCCTGCAACCGTTGCTCTAAGCCATGTAAAATTATCATCTTGCAAAGAAAGCAAGAATCATTTGAAAAAAAAGGATGCAACTGACCAAAGGCACTTGAGGGACGGACTAGTCTTAAGATCTGTAGGACAACATAGATATAAATATCTTATGAAAAAGAATATCCTGGGTGATTTGTCATTACTGTAGTGACAGAAGCATTTGTCGCAGAAACAAAGGCCTTATCTTCAACAAAGGGTTGCAGACTAATCAATATGTGCAGGGGGTCTATACTCAATAATTTATTTAGTTTAACAAAAAAAATCTAAAAAAAGCAATTTTGTATTTGGCTGAGGCAAAAAGAAATGGCAGAGAATGATCCCCATCCTTCTCAATAACAATGACTGCTGCTGAGGATCCTGTAATAGTAACTATTATCGCAGGCCAGATGCCAAGTTCCTTTTCTCCATCCTTATCTTGGCAGCCTCCTGGTCTTGCTTTTGGTGGGCATTGTGCTCAGCAGCTGCAAGGGGTAGGTGCATTGCGGGAGAGGGGCAGGTAGTCTCTGTCCCATTGCTCTGCAATAGCTCTGCATAGCCAACTTCCCGAAACTAGTCCCTACAAAGAAGGGCTCGAGAGGGAAAAGGAGAGCCCAAATCTAGGCATGGGTTTTGCAGAGACATCAGCTGAGCATGAGGTACCTGCAGAGCTCTTACGATCGGTACGGGAGGCAGCCCAGGGGCTGCTGGAGCGTGAGAGTTCCCCAGTGCAGGCCTGAAGAAACACGCAGGAGGAGATCTGTTTTTTTGAGAAGTCAGTCTCATGATGTGTTCGGTTCACTGGAAATTTTGGAAAGTTTTCTGCTCTGATCCTGTGCGTTATTTCCTCTCTTTTTGGGAACTGTGCTAGCTATTTGGAAATATATCTGTGGCCTCCTTTCTGGATAATTATTTATTCTCTCTATGGTTTTGCCTACTGTCCATTATTAGTTGTTATGCCTACATTGTATAACAACAACAACAACAGTAATATGAAGAAACTCTTCAGGTCCAGAGGCATTAATAAAATGAAGACTGAATCAGCTAAACTTCTAACATAAGGATATGATTTTCTTTTTTCATTAAAAACAGCTAGGCTGGAAAACCAGGGATGTTTGAGTATAATGTAATAACAGCACTGCAGACATCTCATCTAAAGAAAATAGCAGTATGGACCTTGAGCCTTATATGAGGACCCACAAATACAGCTGGAAAAATAATTAGTATTGTATTTTAAGATATTGGTCTGAATATGGCAAACAAGACTCTATCAACAAGTCTGTAAATATAATTTTTTTCTCTCCTCCAGCTTTTCAGCATTCTTGAAAAGACTTATCTAAGCAAAATCCCAGCATACGTAACTGACTGGCCCTTCCCAAAGGTACAAGGATAAAAGCCCTTTGCAAGTGGCTATTAAGAAAACTTGGCAACAACAGCTCGTACGATGAATCCTTGCCAAAGATTAATAAGCAGTTCCACAAGCAGTGGAACTAATGAAGTCTCATTTCCTACACGTATTTGCAAAACAGAGCTACTGTTTGCAAATACAAAGAATTTGTATTCTGCAAGTATAAACACAAAAACTTTCTAACTGAATTATTCTAAGACTTTGTTTTCTCTAGGTATGTTTATAAAATTCCCCCTGCACTTCCCAAAGCAATCAGTTTTCATGAAACATGTAGAAACACCTTTCAGAACTATTTTTGAAATCTCTGCTTGCCGAAGTTGTTGAAATCAGCAAACAGAACAAAAAGTTACTGGGAGGACCCACCTACAGACACACCAAGTGATTGTTAGAAGCATTGGTTCTGCAGGAAGCAAGGCACTAAAGTGAAATTGTGAAAGAAAACATAGAAGAAAACACTCATTTCTTAGCAGTGTTGCATTGACAGGAGTTGCAAGGCATCCCCCATGATCAGTGCTGAGATGTACAGTAGCCAAGAACAATCCAGTCCAGCTCCTTTGGTTTCAGTGGCAAAATCTTCAGTGCTGTTAGTGAGACCACAGCTTACTTTTGCACCACATCCAGAAGACAAAGTGTTCAGTGAGGTGGCCAGATCTATGTAAGATACAGAGTAATTAGGAAAAACTTCAAAAGCCCTAGTAAAGGCTGCTCCTTTTAAACACAACACATGTCCTGGCATTTGCATTCGATGGGAGCAGGCATGAACCAAAAGTTAGGTAAGTGGGACAAAGTGATGGCAGATGGAGCTCTCCGTATGCCAGTATAAGTTAAGTGAAGCTGGAAAAAAATATTTCACTTACCAATATTTAAATGAAAAAAATCTGAATTAGACCTGATCTCAGGGAAAAGCTCTGGGCACCTCTGCGGACAGCACAGTGTTGAGAGAGGAAGCTCAATGCAGAGCAAAGCAAAACCAAAATAAGATGTCATGCATTAAATAGGTCAGGAACATATATATTACCATAAAAATTCATAAATAAATCAGCTGTGTATCTCCACCTTGAAATCAGTGTTAGGTGTGAGTACTTCTGTAAAAAAGAGGCAGAGGGGAATAGAAAAGGCAGAAAATAAGCCAGCACCATAATCACTGGGACAGTGGGACAGTGGAGGTTGTGATGGGAGAAGGGAATGAGTGTGCAGGACAGCTTAGCTTTGTAAAGAGTTGACTTAGAGGAGAAATAAGCACAATGGATGTCTAGTTTGACCTTTAATAAAGACTCTTGTCACTTTCTGAGCACCTTCCATGACTTTATATGAATTATAACTTAGGAGTTACAGAACACCTGGTGTAATAAAATAAATCTAATTTTATGTCACATATAATTTTCAGACAAAAAGAATTGCTGAAAAATGTGACCAAGACATGTAGCTGTAGTAATAAAATTGGTATTAATAAAGTTGCTGATGGTGAAAGTCTGTCAGTTCTTGTGCCTCTTGTCTTAGGATTCCCACTCAGGTTTGTGTGGCTCGCTAAAGCTGAGATTCTCCCTGCGGCTCTCTAAGCACAGCAGCATCCACATGGGGAGATACATTTAAAATGCAGAGAGCTAGAGCTGAGGATGAACAGCCAGAAAAAGCCAGTGTAATCCTGGTTTCTGTCCCAAAGGCATCACTTAAGAGAGCACAGAGTTATCCTTTCTACAGCTCCCATGCAGTTACAAATCTCTGTCCTGAAGATACGGGAGGGTTTTTTTTAAAGCTGCATCTTCTCTCTGGAGTAACCACCTGAGGGCATCATCACACACATAATGGGACACGCAGGGCTCCTGTGCCTGGAATATTGCGCTTGCTTCCAGGAACCGCATTACCAGAAAAATCGTGACAAACGAGAGGCAGCTCAAAGAACAGCAACAAAGATGATTAGGAGGCTGGAGCGACTATGCAGAAAAACATTACAAAAGCAAAATCTAGTTTGCCTAAGGGATGATTGATTAGGAGCAGGATCCTGGCCTCCAAATATTTGAAGAGTGAAGAGAAATTATTCAGCATAATGAAGGAAGATAGAACTATAAGTAATTGGTAGAAATGAGGCAAGGAAAATGTGCCTCATCTTTCTGTTGTATTTTTCCTACCTGTGAGATACTGGGCTGTGAATTGGAATCATATTCTGATTCTCTAATAAAGATCAAAGCTCTATCAGGGTAAGCATAGTACGGGCCAGGAATAGAGATCTTGGTCAAGAAGAGCAGCTCATAGTCTACCTGACAGTCAGGAGATGACTAATGGGTAAAGTACATGAGTGTTGTGGGGGCAGGAAGATAGGGATACCATGAAGTAAGAAATTCTTTGAAAATGAGAAGTCACTCCTCCAAGAAAAGGGCCAGAAATCTCGGGAAATCCAAGCTGTTCTCCCCCATCCACAACTTTCAAAATATATATGGTCCCAAGAGGTATCTTTTTTCTTTGCCAGCCTATGCCATAGTTTTTGGGGTGCTCTAGAACAATACTGATTTCAAGCCAGGGCTGCTTCTCCATCTTCCACTGCCTTTCCAAAGATGCAGGCACTTGGGCCCTTGGTCAGGCATGACAGTGGTTGGAGGCAGCCCATGGGACATGGCACCATTTGCCCTGATTCTGGAGAATTATTTTCTTAGTGGGAAGGGTAGGCATGCTGCTCTGTGCAAACACTGAGCTTGTTCCTAGAACAAGGAGTGGAAGGGAGTGCTGAATTTATTATATTGATGTGAAGTGCCACCTACATGTGCAGACAGGTCTGGAGAGGGGACACAGAAGTCCTGCCTGCCCTGCAGTCCAGGTTTGGCTTCCCCACTGCATGGATTTGACTACTGCAGCACAACTTTGGCAGAGCCTCATGACAACGGGCGATGAGGTGTTCGTCATGCTGATGAACCAGTAATGAGCCGTGGGCTGGGAGGGTTGTGCCAGAGAGACCCAAGGGGACTGAGAACTTGGCACCGTGCAGTGTGGACACCACTGAGCGCCTCTAACGGCCCACAGAATGGCCGTGACAGAAGAGGGACAGGCAGCCCTCCCCACCTGCCTGACAATGTGGGAGAGAGGTACAAGAAGTCTTCCAGTAAGGGACCAAGGAGGATAGGACAGGGTGAGCTGGATGCACTGGGCAAGCTAGCAGAGCTGTGGTGCTGCAAGCCCTGGTGCTGCCCGAGCCTCTTCAGGACAAAGAGCGGATTTAGCAACCTGGGAACGTACATAGTTGGCAGGATCACGCTGTGCCGGTGCTGAAGGCAGAGCTAAGCTGCAGAGCTAAAGCTGTGGCACTCGGGAGTAGGTTAGCATCCATCCTCTGCTCAGGAAGGGAAAAGCTTACTCGGTGCTCGCGGTGGGGGGCGGTGAGGGGGGGACGACAGATCTCTGAGTGCCCCTGTAAGCACAACACAAGAAAATGGTGCTAAGGTGGGGGCATAGCCCGTCATTTGGTAAGAGCTGCCAGCCTGCCCAGGTTAGCAGTGCTCGATAAAGCAAGCGTTACAAACCAGGACAGTACAGGGGTGGCATCTCCTGTCTGCTCGTCTAAGCCCAGTCTGCACTTCTGCCGTATCCAGCTCCCTTATGGCACTGAGTGGGTATTTTTGTGCAGGTCTTGGAGTTACTAACCCTCATCAACCCAGCTCTCCTTCCATTCTCTCAGTATCCATTGCTAGTAAGGTCTGAGAGGCACTGGTATAGCTGAGAACCATCTCTTTCCCCACTTTTCCCTCTGCCAGCTGTCAATCATCCACCTGGCACCCAACTTCAAACCTCCTCGTACCAAGCTCTCCCTTTCTTCCCTTTCTGTCCCTCCATCCACCTCCTTTAGACACTGATGGGGCCACACCAGCCCTTGGAACATGGCAGCATGAAAATCAGCTCTTTGCACAGAGGTCCCTGCAACAACAGAAAGCTATCCAGCATTTTCATACGTGCCTGGCCCCTAGGCGGAAGTGGAGCGGGCTCAGCTAATCCTGAAGGGAAATGATTAGCAGCTGTAGACTTGCATCTTAGTGGCACAGGATTTGGGATTCATTTTCTTAAAAGGTGCAGAGCCAAAAGCTTCAGGGTGATCTGGGGCCACTGGAGAGCCCTGGAAAAGGAGTGATTCTGGACCTGTCCAATGTGTGGAGTGCTCCATTACACCAGGACTTTGCAGAAGGATCCGCAAGATGTTCCTTATTTAAAATGCAATTGGAGAAGGGAATGCTGCACAGGCAGACTCATCTAGCTCCAAGTAATTGGGATGTCAACAGCAGTGAAGCTGCAGCAGCATGGTCTAACAAGCTTGCTCAAGCCCCTGACTAGACTTGACTGGCCTTCCTGGAAGTCTGTCTTGCTGTTACTTCATCCTTGTTAGAGTTTATACACAGTTGCTACGCTGCAATTAAACACTGATGCTGTGGTAGGAATGCCTTAAGTGTGACGGAGCCTGAAAATTTGAGAGGCAGACCAAGCTCTAGAAACTAAACTGACTCCAAACAGAAAGCAATAAAAGACAGCAACCCCTCCTTCCTTTCCGAGATGCCCTATTTAAGAAATAAAATCCTAATTCTTCTAACAGTCCTGTTATAGGACTGAACTGTACCAATGATGGAAGGTCTTTAAAAAAAATTAAAATCATAGAGTCACAGAATGGTTTGGGTTGGAAGGGACCTTAAAGATCATCTAGTTCCAACCCCCCCTGCCACGGGCAGGGACACCCTCCACTAGACCAGGTTGCCCAAAGCCCCATCCGACCTGGCCATGAACACTTCCAAGGAGGGGGAATCCACAGCTTCTCTGGGCAACCTGTTCCAGTGCCTCACCACCCTCATTGTGAAGGATTTCTTCCTAATATCTAATCTAAATATACCCTCTTTCAGTTTAAAACCATTACCCCTTGTCCTATCACTCCATGCCCTTGTAAACAGTTCCACTCTAGCTTTCTTGTAGGCACCTTTAGATACTAGAAGGCTGCTATAAGGTCTCCTTGGATCTATTGTCTCCTCTCAGAGGGCTTATTTTCCAACATGGCTAACCAGATCGCTTTCCTACAGTCTGCAGCAATATTTTTTTCCCTGAGATCAAGGAGTCAACACTCAAATACATCAATGTATCTCAGACTCTGGAGGCAGACTAATGCACTGTCTCCACTAGAGTGTTATCCCCACAGCCCACTGTTTTCAGGTTTCTGTTAAAGATTAATAATCAAACAGCAAACAGCTTTTGTTTTGACTCTAATACTGATTCAAGCCTGAATCTCTGTTTAAGCAAAAGCAAACCAAGTGAGTGTTCATTTGTTTTGAGAACCACTGGTTCCCAGGAAAGAGGACAAATTTATTTTTCTGTCTTCTGGATAGTTGGTGTGGGCAGCTCTATGCCCAGAGGGCTTTCATGCCTCCATGGCACAGCAGCTGGGACCCGGAGCACGTAAGCCCGTAACACAGGTTCCTATTCTGAAAACTTGGAAGAATTGTTAGAAAAAAAAAAAGGCAAAGTGATTTTCCAATAGAGGGCACTAACCCATGGCTTTTCTGGCAACCTAAAGCCCTATCTGTTCTTTACCAGCCTCCTCTGCAGGTTCCCAAACCGGGTATCTCTGAGTCAAGGATGAGAAGAGGAAAGAAGGGGACCAGTACTGAAGCACATATTGTTCCATGTTGGTTTCTAATATCTCCTACCCTTAGGTTCCACTGTTGCAAAGCAACATACAAAGGGTATCTGGCAATGCATTCAAGTACCTGACCTATGCAGTGACATGAAGAGGGAGATACAAACTGTTCTGTTTCGGAAGACATGCCAGAGGTCCCCCTAGCTGGAGGGGAAGTCATGGCTAGGAGACTTGTTTTTCCTGGCAGTTCCTTCCTGCCTTTGTAGGGTCCATGCCCATAGGCTGTTTTCCTGGGAGAAGCAGTCAGAGGGGTTCATTTGATTTCATCACATCCTGTTTTCACTGGCTTCTGGAAAATAAAACTGTTGTGAGCGTGAAACTAAAACAAAGGGTTGAGCCCGTGAACAGTGACCCGTGGAACAGCAATAGCTTCCATAGCTATATGTTGTCCCCAGCCATGACAGCCCCTCCCTGCTGCACAGACCCTGAGGGAGGAGGTGCGAGAAAGTCCAGCATCCTACCCCTAGAAGAGAGATGGGGACAGGAAAAGGTGTCAGAATATCTGCTGGTGCATCACCAACAGGTCACAGCCATTGCTGGCTCCTGCCTCTCAGATGCGTGAGCAGGGCAGCAGCTCGGCTTTCCAGGTGTTTTCTTGCTCTTTTACTTTAGCTGCAGGGTGCCATTACCCCACCCTTTCCCCTTCTGACTTCAAGACGAGGAGAACGTATCCCCCAAATCAGACACACACTGGCCAGCAAGAAATGATGTTGGTCTGGGAAATCTGGAAGCCAGCAGCCCCCTCTGCTTAGGGCCTCATGCTTTATTTATCCTCCCTTGCTCTGAGTTTTGGGAATATAGATCCAGCCAGCTTTGTCTTACAGCTGGACATGGAGAAGGGTCATTTCACAATCCTTTGGACCTGCTGTGGGTTTGCTGGCCTCCAATATTTGTCCCATTGCGTATTCCTGACATCCCTTTTCTAGCTGAATTGCTCTTCCATGCACGATACTGCTCCCATTACTGCTCCTGACTGCAGCGTGTTGTCATGCAGAAGCTGGTGCTTCACTACATCAGCTAAGTTCAGTCCCGTGCACGTTCCTCTTGCTGGTGATTTCCTGGATGGCAAACATTTGCATGGATCTTGGCCCTCATGTTTCAAAAGGCTCAGAGGTGGAAGGCAATTAATATTATCCTCCTGTGCTTTTTGACCTGCAGGAGTTGCAGGGACACCACTAAACACCAAGGCAGAAGGAAGTTATCTGGAGTTTCATACATTGTTTGGAGAGAAAAGTACCTCCCCTCCTGAAGTCTGTCTAAACCCTTTGTATCACAAGGAGCCTTCACCCTCCAGGCTGCTGCCCTGGATGCTGTCTCGTGAGTTCCTTCACCAGGGGGTTAAATGGAGAAAGATGCCACAGAGTATCCGTGACCGCTTTTCTCAGCAGGAGACCGTCTTTGGCCCCCTTCCCAGGATCGCAGTGAGCTTCTGGAGGCAGCGGTGGAAGCTGAGAAAGCACAAGGCCTTTGTGGAAGACTGCTAGTACATTATTCCCCTCTTTCCATTTCTCCTAAGGCAACTGAGTACGTTCAATGGCATACGCATGAGGTTAAAAGCGTCGGTGGCTTCAGGTGAGCGGACCCTGGAGATGCAGACGCTAACTGCGTAATGGGGTATGAGTGAAAGGAAGCCCTGGAGGTTGTCCTGACACGAATCCCTTGTCATCAAAACAACTGGAAGCAGCGACATGAAGGGTAACCAACTTGCACGGTTCAGCCTCTACCTGATGAGGTCTCGTGAGCCCTGGGATCCTGCTGAGTCTGGTGGGGCAGGAGGAGCTGGGCCATCAGAAACACACTTGAGTCTGTAGCCTGCACTGTCTCCTGACACATCCCTGCCTTGGAGAGCTCTTCAGTCCCAGCAGCATTGCCTCCCTGAGGAACCGCCGTCCAGGAGAGTGGCTGGGGATGTGCCAGAGCATGCAACTCATTACGCACAAAAGCGCCACACCAAAATATAAAGGAACAAGAGATTAAAGGGGAACAGATGTTGGCTGATCTTGTCCACCCTGCTCCTGGGAGGCAGCCCGGTGCAGCTGCTGTCTGCCCCAGGCTCTGCTAGCTCAGGGTAGCGGGGCTGGAATCCTTGTAGCCTTGCACTGCTCTTCAGAGGACAGTACTGAGTATGGCCCTGCTGTGGCAGCTTGTTTCATGGGGTGACATTTCTGTAAAAAATCATTTAAATGAACCTCCTTGATCATAAGACATGAGCATTTAACTGTGGGATGCTGGGCCCCACTGAGGTGAACTGTCCAATCCACAGTGAGAAAGGAGATCTGAACCACCATGTCATTAGTCCCAAGACACATTAAACCACCTGTGATGCAAAGCTTGCCATCAGGAAAGCCAGAATGGGCTACTAACACTGCCTGACTCTACACAGTTCAGCTGCCAAAACTAGTTTTTCTCACTTAATGCATAATCCACATTATTCCCCATTTTTGTATCCTTTTCCTGCCTTCATTTCATTGTCCATAGCCTTCCTTTCAATACCCTGTCTATCCATCCCTCCCTTATTCTGCATCAAGCCACCACTTACTCATATAATGGCTGGACTCCCTCTCCTCATATCCTCCTTGCTCACCCTCTCTTTTTTCCTAAATCCTCAGGGAAATGCTGCCACCCACACTGCCATCTCTGAGGGATTTTCGAAAGTGCCTCAGCCAACTTCTGGAGAACTTATGCTTCTGTGTCACTTAGTACAAAAGGCCTAGTCTTCAGTCACTCACATTTCTTTCCCTAGAGGGTCCTGATGGAGAGGGATGAAAAAAACTAACCAAGAAGAAACAGCCCAAACTGAACAGCTTATCCTTTTTTGAATATTCTCCCTCAGTATCTCTAAGCCCTTTCTACTGTTTACTGATCCCTCCCTTCTGCCAGTCCCCACCACTGAGAGCTATTGTCTGCCTAATGCAGAGCAGAACAGCCAGCAAGCTCCAGCCAAATTCAAACCATTAGCTGTAATATGCCTATCGCTACAGTATCCACAAAGAGCTGTGAAATCCTGGAGAATTAAGCTTGAAGACTTAATGGCAGAAACTGGCCTCTTGATTTTTATTTGCATATAATGGCTCACTCATACACATTTGATAACTGAGGGACCGCAGCTGTAACCGTGCAGTGGAGCTCATTGCCTTCCAGCCTGTGACGGCACTTTCCCCACAAGCGTATCCTGCGTCCTGCCTTCCCCATCTCCTATATAGTCAGAAACAGGAGAGGGGGTCAGCCTTGTTGGTGCACCTCTTGGACTGTTTTCCCCCTCCTTTGCTGTATGTTCCAGGCTGTTCTGCTCACAGGACTCTGCTGAAAGCCCAGAGACATGGCTACAGCTCTGAGATCGCACCGTGCCTTGCCTTGGGGGGCCACCTTAACAGCTCACCGCGTACCCCTGCTTGCAGCTGGGCCTTCCCCAGCACCCAACACCACCAATAGCACCTACCCCGCGTCTCTCCTGATACAGCATCATATGCTACCTGATCCTTGCAAAAAAGAACATCTTTCTCAGCAGGTGTCCTGAGCCCCCCAGGAAGTGTTTGCTGTTCTCTGTTTGCAGATCTCTTCTCATTTATCAGGCCAGGCTGGTCACTCATCACCTCCTGATGTTAATGCTGGAAGATAGGGCCACTGAGTGCAAGAGTGGCAAAGCTGTCATGCTCCAGCTGGGCAAAAGTGGAGCCTCACTCAGTAAATATTGACACGTCTGCAAGCAAACAGAAGGCAGCTTTCAGCAAGCAGCTCTCTGGCTCCCTGAGCTGATGCTGGACCAGAGCTTGGTGCTTTGTGGTTATGAGCTGCTGTTTACAGAGGGCAGGATACAGGAATGGATCTCCAGCAGCTGTGATGACAGTGGCAAATTGATGGGCTCACAGGAGCCACCAGCTGCGTGCCCACTGCCCACCTGCAATACAACAAGTGGCTGCAACCACTTCAGCCTCAGGAAAAACAAGCTGTCTTTTCCATCCCCAGCAACTTCCGGGCAGGCTTTCTTTAAAAGGATATTCAAGACAGTCTCTATTAAAAATATGTAGTGCAAACCAGATTTTTGTTCCAAGTCTTTAGTTCCCCTGCTTTCCTGTCCTAAAACATTGCCCGTAGTATTTAGGCAGTTACTGCACCTCCTGTAAGTTGTCAGATTTAGGCAAGTCATAGGTGCAAGTGAGTATGAACACAGAAATGATCTGATTGAGTCCTTCTCATGGGTCCATGGAATTGAGTAGCCAGTCACTAGTAGCATCAGTTCTTACAGAAATCCCAAAGTTTAGTTCTTATACCTTATAAAATCTACAACTTAACTTACATCCTAAAAGAGGAGTTTTATGCCCCCTTTCAGACTATTGCCTAGTAGCTAAATGACCACATTCCCTGCACAGGTGGAGCAGGGTCCTTATGCAAAGAAGAGATGGGATTGCCAGCAAGGGCTCCTGATGGATTGGGTTCACTTCCTGGCCCACCCTCTCTGTGAGTTTGGGCAAGTTATTTGATCTCTTAATGCTCTAGTTCCCATCCATGGAAAGGAGGTGATAATGCTTTCGCTCTCCAGCTCTTTCTTTTACCTACTTAGACTGAAAGCGACTTTGCTTTTTTCTGTGCTTTCTGTTTGTTTGCATTCCTAGAACAATTAGATTCTGATCCACAGCAGAAGTTCCTGGTACTGCAGTAAATGCAAATAATTACCCGTTCTCATTTAGAGCCTGTGGGCACCATCAACAGCCAATAAACAAGAGGATGACTCAGACCCTTAACTGACGCAGTGTGGATCTTAGAGAGCTAAGGAGTGGGACAGTAAGTTCAGAAGTAGATCCAAGGAGTCACCATGCAATTAGTCCCTTTCACTTCCTTTTCTGAACATCCAAGTTCCTTCTTTACATTTGTTTTCCACTCTCTGGTTTGTTTCTACTACCTGCCTCTCACTTGCAGAGTAAAGACAACAGTTAATCTCCAGTTCCTTTCCCCTGCATGCAATAAACACTCTAAGTAATGTGTGTGCTTTGGAGAGAGAGCAGATCCCTGCTATGGAGCACATCTTCTCTCTTCTTCCTTGCTGCCTCTTGCCATTTTTCATTTCTAAATCAGACTGACAATTTCTTAGAGCAGGGATGTCGTCCGTGTCAGGAAGCAAGCACACAGTGCCTATAGCACTGCAGTACGCTTTACAGACTGTTGGTGTAGACTGTACTGGGAAGAGTTTCTTATTTATTAATTTCCTAGAGTAAATCAGTCACTGAAAGTTTTCTGTTAGACAGGTCCTTTGCTGAACCAGGTTTTGGGTGATGACAGGTACCAAAAGCATGGAAGAAGAGGGTGAAAACTGCAGCCTAGAGACAGTGAAAGAGAGCCCAAGGATTTGGTTGGTGCAAGACCAAACGTCTTGCTGCTACAACAGCTACAGCCCAAGCGCCGAGCAGGGCTGGAAGACACCTAAGTGCTGCTTTGACAGCACTGGTCTTCTGATCCAAACCTCATCTTCCACAAAGGAACTGTTTGATAGTAAATCATTTCAGCTGTTCCTCTCCTTTGGCCATCCCTGCTCTGTGGGCCCTCTACAGAGCCCCATAAGGAAACCCACAGCTCCAGGCTGTGCCAAAGATCACTGGAGATCATGTCAAAACCAGTGCCAAAACTGCTGTGTGCCTCCAGCACTGGCACGTCTGCCAGTACAACTGAACTGCAGGGAATGAACATAATAAGGCACACTGCTGGCGATCCAGGGGAGGGACAGAGAAAGAAAGAAAGAAGGGAAACACAGCAAAGGAAAAAAAGAAAAGGAAAGGGACACAGCAGACACAAAATGGACGTAATGGTAAATTAGAAGGGCAAACTGGTGATACTTTTTGTTAAATATTTGTTGAACAATGGTTTGCACAATTACAACAAGAAGCAATATTCACAGCAGGCACCGAAACTTCGCTGTGCTGGCAAGCTTAATTCCTCTTCCAAAAGCCACTCATCCCAGCCACTGCAACAGTATCAGTGTAGAGCTGTCAGTATATACGATGCTGAAAATTATGCCAGGCAAGTTTTTCCTACAAACTGCTTCCAGTTTAAGAACATAAAGGTAGAGAAACTACACTGTATGTCACCTATGCATGGAAGACAAAATGAAGAATCCTCTTATTTGGTGGCTGGTCTCCCCACTCGACACTGGGAAAAGCAGGACTGGACTACACCTCTGCCTTCTGTGCCTAGAAGAGGATAAGCAGTAAATAATTTATTTGGAGGCTTTTTTCTGGCTCAAACAGATGTGTATAGACACAGAAAGGAAACATTGCTTGTTGAAAGGTCAGCATATATTGGTTATGAGCAGGGGAATGTTCTCACAGGAAACACTGAAGGCTGTGCAGAAGTAAACATACCTCCAGTGTGGAGTGGCGTGGTGATCCAGCTGAGTCCCTCTCTGGGGACGAGCTTCCCAGGGATGATGCACAAGGCCCTTGAGGTATTTACACAGCCTGTTCTCTAAAGAGCAGCTGCCACTCAGCACAGTTTATCTTCTTTTCCTGATTATTCAGTCTGTGTTTTCTTTGCTCCTCCTGGCTGCATCTTCCTCCAGTTCCTGGAACTGCGAGGAGCTGAGGCCTCTATAGCACCTGTGTGCGTGCGCCAGGCACGGCAGCTGCTGCGTCTCCAATGCCGACTGCAGCCTGTCCACCGCACGCATTTCCACACCACTGGGCGATAGGCTATTTCCAGATCCTTCCCATGCAGGTTTGTTTCTAAGCCCGGAAACTTTGTATTTTCCCGGAGCATGAAAACTCTGCTCTTAGTCCCTGGCACCTCTGTGTTTTGGGTTTCTTTTGGTAAGGAGGGCTCCCTGAAAAGACCCACCTTCTTGTTGCTACCAAAATTAGGAGAGGAGATGGTTCCAGTTTGTGACAAGCCTGGCTGAACTCTAGTAGAGACACAGGGAAAATAACAAGTGAGGATCTCTCTGGATCCCTGCGTTTGGGACCTGCAAAGACTCCACATTCCAAGAGCCCTTCAACAGAAACAGCATTTGAAGCAGATACAGTTCTGGTACTCCTGCAGAGGGTCAAAGCCCCTCTTTATTTCTGCTGGCAAAGGCTTGCGTGTCCATGTCTGCTAGATCTCCCTCCAGGGACGCAAAAGTCTATGCTCAAATATTTGTTGTGGTCTCCACTTTGGGCTGGAGGAGCCCTGACTTGCACAGGATTTCCAAACACACAAAGATTAAGCAGGCCAGGCTGAACGGCTGGCATCTCTTCAACATACTTCTTAGCCAGAATCTTGCTTGCTTCTTGCAACAGCAAGGTTCAGAGAGATGCATTCTTCTTTGTGGAACAAAGAGGGCACTGTCTACCAAGTTTTTGCTGTACAAAATCAGTTCAGTGAGATTGACATTTGCTGCTTGCCTGCTCCCTACTTTCACAAGCCTGCTGTCTTGACTAGCTTCCCTACACCCATTAATTTTTGACCCAACTGCTGTACCACTAAAAAGATCAACATGAGTTGCTCATAGAACCCAATTCACATCTGTTTCTGGAACACAGCACCAAGTTTGCCGATGACACCAAGCTGTGGGGCGAGGTCAACACACTGGAGGGAAGGGATGCCATCCAGAGGGACCTTAACAGGCATGAGAGGTGGGCCTGTGTGAACCTCATGAAGTTCAACAAGGCCAAGTGCAAGGTCCTGCACATGGGTTGGGGCAATCCCAAGCACAACTACAGGCTGGGCAGAGAATGGATTGAAAGCAGCCCTGAGGAGAAGGACTTGGGGGTATTGATTGATGAGAATCTCAGCATGAGCCAGCAATGTGCGCTTGCAGCCCAGAAAGCCAACCGTGTCCTGGGCTGCATCAAAAGAAGTGTGACCAGCAGGTCGAGGGAGGTGATTCTCCCCCTCTACTCCGCTCTGGTGAGACCCCACCTGGAGTACTGCCTCCAGCTCTGGGGGCCCCAGTACAGGAGAGACACGGAGCTGTTGGAGTGAGTCCAGAGGAGGGCCACGAAGCTGATCAGAGAGCTGCAGCATCTCCCATATGAAAACAGGCTGAGAGAGTTGGGGCTGTTCAGCCTGGAGAAGAGAAGGCTCTGGGGAGACCTTATAGCACCTTCCGGTACCTAAAGGGGCCTACAGGAAAGCTGGAGAGGGACTGTTTACAAGGGCATGGAGTGACAGGACAAGGGGTAATGGGTTTAAGCTGAAAGAGGGTAGACTTAGATGAGATATAAGGAAGAAATTCTTTGCTATGAGGGTGGTAAGGGACTCAATAGGTTGCCCAGATAAGTTGTGGAGGCCCCATCCCTGGAATTGTTTAAGGCCAGGTTGGATGGGGCTTTGGGCAACCTGGTCTAGTGGAGGGTGTCCCTGCCCATGTCAGGGGGGGTTAGAACTAGATGATCTTTAAGGTCCCTTCCAACCCAAACCATTGCATGGTTCTATAAGATAGAAATAGATTTCTTCATCCACCCCAGGTCTTTTCTGGAGTCATAGCCCTGCAAAGAAAGAATCCCTATAAAATATGATTTAAAAAAAGAGAAGTACTTACTAAATGCACAAACAAAAGCTTCCCTTGCTATTTTCAGGTTCTATTAGTGTTAAATCTCTCAGTTTAAAAATAGTGGAGGAGAAGAGAAATGATAATATTGCTATTCATGAGGTGCTCATAGCACCCAAGGAGGTCCTGTTTAAATTAAATGGAAAAGAGATTTCTTGCCTGCTGCCTTCTCCCAAACCAATTCTTATAGACCTTGATGTTCTTACTACTGAGGGAACAGGCAGGCTGCTCTGGTGGGTACGAAGTCTATGAATGTTTACAAGGTAGGATTTCTACAGCATACAAGGGAGCTAGTCATCAGCCAAGGTTACTTCTGGCTTGAGCAATCAGTTCAATGGACTTTAGCATTGTTATATAATTGTAACCAGAAGCCCTCTGGGAGTCTGAACCATGCTGTTGTGCTCTCACAACAAGTAATTTGCGAGGCATCTCTCCCCTTAGGAGCCCACATTAGTCAGTAATGTGGAGCAGCTGTGAGCTTTCTTTGGGAGAGAGGTACTCCCAATGACCAGAGCCCAGGTCATGCTCTAATCATCTCCCATGATGCTATCTTACAGTTTCTCTTCAGAGCATGTAGCCACCTCACAACCACTTTAACTTTCTCATCAAGTACATATTGTAGGTTTATAATTTTGTTTCTCCATGCAAAACATCAAGAATCATACTCCACCTTACCACAATGTTTTATTGCTGTTTCTGCTATTGCTGTTCCATTGGCTCCTCATTTGCACTCTACAGATGAGATCCTGATCCAGCAAAGCCAATGAAAGCTTTGCCTCTGACTTCTGTCAAATCTAGGCTTCAACCAGTAGCCTCTGGCTGTCGCTAAACCTGCATTTTAACCCAGATACAGTTTCTGATTTCATTTTTTTTCACAACACAATTCTTCCAACCACTCAGCCATACACATATCTAACGACCTACCTGGGCTCCTATTTCTGCTTACATCAAGTGGATAACATTTTGAAATAAGCTGCAGCTTTCACCTACTCTCAGCCACGTTTGTACAGCTGTGGCCCATCATGTCAAAGACAAATGATCTCGAGCTGCCAAGATGTGATTCTGGGTTAACAGGGGCAAAAATAAAGCTGGGTCGAATGAAAAGGAAACATTAAGTTGTTTTGTATTTTGAAACTGATTAAGCATTTACACATGAGACCCACTGAAGTCCTAGAACTAGACATCCAGTTCAGTCAGTACTGACCAAACAGCTCTGTCCCAAAACAATTACACCTTAACTCATCCCTGCTGCTAGTGGTAGCTGTAAAACAAACAGCAGTTGAGGTTGCCTCGTGATGGTTCTCTGGGAAAGGAAATCAGGTTTAAAAGCACTGCTGTAGTGCAAGTCTGTGGGTCTCAGGTGCTCAGAAGCTGGCAATAGCCCATCCCACAGCGATTTGACTGTGCCAGGTCGAGCTTTGCAACGTGTTCCTCTTAGCCTGAGGTGAACCGTAAGAGACGCTATGGCTGGCTAAACCAGAAGTCCACCACAGCACCCATTCTCCTGCCCTCAGTCCCAGTTTTCTTTCCAGTGGAAACCAGGAAGTATGGCAGGGAGGAAAGGGAAGAGAGGGCAGACAGTTACACACCCAGACTGCATCCTGACAAGCAAGCAGGATGTGTCTGCAGTGCACATCTGGGCCTCTGAGCTGGAAAACAGTCCCAGGCCTCGCAGTTCGGATGCACCTCGATGCTTCAAAGGTTGTTGTGAGCATGAAATCACCCTGTGGCTGGCTATAAAGCCCAAACAACTGACTATGTGAGACCCACCCCATTTTCCATTGGCATAGTGCTGTGCTGCTGCATTGACAAACTCACAGCGGGGGCCTGGGCATGTGGTTTCTCTTATTGTCATTGAGGAAACTTCCCTGGCTCAGATCTGCAATGACCTCCAGACTTTGCTGGACAAGGACAAGGTCACTTTGCTGTGGGTGTGGGAAGTTCTGAGGTAGAGGCTTGTAGAAGAAAAGGCAAATATAACAATTACTGCAGGAAAGCACGTTGGTGGTCATTGTTATCATTATTATATGTGACACTGCTTGTATTCCCGTACAGACTAAAGGCCACAAGTGAGACTAGGGGGTGGATTAATTCTGCTAGATGCTGAACAAACCTAGAGTGACCCTCCGCCCTTGCAGTTTACAGATGTAAGCCAGGCTCATGTAAAGGAAAATCTCTAAAGTTGCAGCAATTACTTGTTTGCTTTTTTGCTATAAATTCCATCACTTAATTAAAGATCAGAGAACTGGAAAAGAAATCAAACCAAGAAAGGCTGGAGTCTGCAAGGGACTGTGTGGCTCAAGCCTATGAATTATGATTTTATAGAGTTAATCAGGTTTTAGGAGTGATGCAGACAATGATAAACAAATCAAAGCAAGAAGGAGAGAGGTAGGAAATAAATTTCAAAGGATTATGACTCTGGATGAGGTTATTAAGAAGGGTCTTCATGCATACCCATGAAACCACAGACTGCACTCTGTCTTTAGATCATGTAGGAGCCTCTAAGTGGACAAGAAGGAAAAATTTCTCCTACCGGAGCTCTGTCAATAAAGAAATGTCAGTTGATTAAAACAATTTCCCAACACAGAGGATAAAATACATTTTACAGTGTGGTCTATTACTTCTTTCAGTGACAACCCTTCTCTTCTCAGTTACAAATGATTACTTAGCTTTTCAGTAGCTATGTTGGAGGTATGCATTCATTTAATATTTGAAATTTTTCATACATAATTCCCTTCTGAATGAGCAATGTGTGTTTAAGATTTCACTAAATGAATAGGGACAAATTCTGCTCTTTTAAAATTTGACATAAATCTGAAGTATCTATCTGCCCTAATATAGACTTACATTTGTTAAATCAGAGTAAATGAGAGTACACTTTGGCCTCATGATATCCAGCACAGGAATGTAATACAAGAAAGGGTTACTTTCTAACTGCTTGTAAGATTTAAGGCAGATAAATAAATAATAATAATAAGTCTTTGTTTCTGGAAGGAGATATTCACTCTACCCAAAGCACCATCCAAGTCATTAAAGGATTCCCAGGTGCCAGTATTTGGAAAGGGTATTAGCTATTCAAACAGTTTAGGCCGAGGTCTCTGCTGTTCTCTCTCCTGGGTCATCTCAGATTTCCTCAATTTCTGCCGAGAATGAGTACAGGCGGGAAAGAAAGGCTGGAAATTTCAGAGGACTGAGGTTTTCTCCAGAATGAGAAAGAATGTATTTTTTCAGTCTTGCAGTAAAAACGAGGGAAACCCTCCTTTGTTAGTGCAAATGGAAGGCTGGCTGGGCAAGAACCACATGCTAAACGTGAAGGGACAGACTCTGCAGCAGATGCTGTGCAGGGAGTCCTCTTTTCCTCCCCTTTTCAGATATAATTTACCTGGCTCGACTCTATTACTGGGAAAAGAAACCACACAAATGTCAGCATGACACAGCTGGGTCATTCACACAAAACAATTCAGCAGCAGGTGGGAAGAGCTAATCCACACAAAGGTTAAAGGCTTGCTGAGGGCATGGTTGAGCTATGCTGACAAGAGTCAGTGCCCCAGGGATGGAGATGCAAATACCTCTCTGGGTGTTTGATGGTTGGAGGGTGCAGACAATCATCTGAAACCACCCATACCACCTGAGTTGGTCTCTGGCTCCTGCACATTTTTGAAGGTTAATAGTTCTAAGCAGGTGCCTGAGACTGAGCAGAAATTCAGATTGGGAAGTATTTTCCTGAGAGGGAAAAAAAAAAGGTGTTGGAAATAGCAATCACTATAGAAAGTGACATGAGAAAAGGTCAGTGGTCTCTGACTATCTGGCAAAGGGAGAGATGCGGATGTCTCCAAAGGGAATAAGCTCTGCCTAGATAAAAGAAAAGCTTACTAGAAGAAGGATGTTTTCTGAAAACATCATCTTTAGTTAATGAGATCTGCCTTGTCAATTGTTCTGATCCCAGAGTCCCCCTGGATCCACTTCCTCACTTCTGCTCTGGACTCTCAGGCAGTAGGCCAGAAATGCTCGTCCCACTGTCAGCTTGCCACATGCTTTTCTCATGCATTGCCCAGATCTTTGTTGCCCCTGTTGCTTAATGGTTAGAGAGGTTCTGCCTGGAGCCACCTGCAACCTGGAGACTGGTTGGCCTTTCTTCCAAGGACAAGTTGACTAAACCTTGTTACACCAAGACTGTGCTTACTGATGGCTGCTGATTCATTCCTCTCTGTGATATGTAGTCTTGGTCATGGATCTGAAAATCCTAAATAATTCAGGTCCCTGCCACTATAAGACATGGTCTTCCACCATTTCAGCATAGCAACGGCAGCTTGTAGAAATGAGATGATCGTCAGTCCTAAAAATTGAACTTGTAAAGACCAGGGATCATCATCAGCAAGCTGCATTCAGGGAATCACCAAAACAATTCGGCAATCTTTCATGCAGTGCCTATTCTTGCTTAGGATGTCTGAAAAAAACCTGTATTAGTTATTTATGAATATATTAACGCCTAGTGCCAAGACACTAGGATGATGGGCAGCCTGAAATGTGGATAATGCCTATACCAATGCATGAAATCCTTCTGAAGCCTAACCACAGCCAGGACTAGGCTTACATAGCAGTTTCTCACCGTGCCGTTTTTCCCTTCCCAGGGTTCCTCAACAGCATCCTCCCACTCAGACTGTTGGCAGTTTGACTGGCAGCATGGTGGGTGCAAGGTCAGAGGGCTACATCTCACTTCTCTGGGTACCTGAAAAACACAAAGAAAGATGTGTGTGTCCAGTTGCCAGCTGGAAGAATCACAGCTACTCATGTGATGCCCAGGCAAGATGATATAATCAGCACATTGGTACTTCTTACCCCAGTAAACTCTTTACCTGTCCCCTGTGCCAAGAGCAGTCAGGAGGATAGGTACTATTAGGGGAGCGATGAAAAGCATGAAATGAACCTTAAAGACATAGAAAACTTCATGTCACAAAAATCACAAAGCTCTTTGGCTCTCATGCCTGTCTTTTCCCAAGTTGGGCAGGTTAACCACTTTTTTGGGCATACTGCCTTGCCCAGGATTATGCCAAAGAGAATCTCCAGGGAAGGCTTGTCACAGTCATCCCACAGATTTCCTCTTTACCTCAGCACAGCTGTTCCCATCCTGACCTACTAGCCTGATTTCTTGCTGACTTGTTACCACGAATGCTACTGCAGGGACTGCAGATGTGGAGGAGCCCAGCCCGCTGCACACACTGCACCTTCACCCCTTCCTCTCCGAGTTTCCCAGTGACTGCGCACAGCTAGCTTACCGTGGCATTGGTCCCGGACAAGTCAAAACACCCACATCCTTTTCCTTTGAACAATTTGCAGTCAAAGTGTTCCCAAAGTTTTGCCATATTTAGTACAATCTCCAAGACAGAGGAAAGTGTCTGTATTATACCAGGTAGGGACATCCCTGGTCCCTTCTGTTGCTGTTAAACTGTTAACTTGGCTTCAGTTCCTTACTTTATGCTCAGCATGCTCAAGGCTTCGTGTTACAGTTCTTGAAGTTTGTTCAACTGTTTGACATCCACAATCTCCTCCCCTTCTGTCAAGCAGCCATCTATCATGCCTTCCTTATTGAGAAAAACTCTGTACTTTCCATTCTTGTTTACTATCTTTTAATAACCTATTTGCCTTATACAGCGATGACATGCAGGAAAATGATTCAAAGCCACAGTGTTTCTGAAACCGGAGACAGTCTGAACTTTTGAGATAACTGGGAGGAAAATCAGACTTTATATTCAACACACCTGGGAAGAATAGCCCCTATCTATTTCTTGCTGCATGAGAACCAACTGCAGACTGTCCCCACCACATGAAGAAGTAACCCGAATGATGGACAGCAGTATAATTTGTGAGCAGTGTCAGCCTAATGGATGCTAAGGACAGTGCTACAGTTATCCTGCAAGAGTGTCTTGAGGGCAGCCTTCTTAATCTGTACCAGCAGAAATGGTGACATGGATTAATAACTATTTTTCTTTCTCTTGAGGTGAGGTATACTAAAGAACACGAAGGATGATGAGCTCAATTCCTACTACATCACTAAAAGTATTTTCAAATGTTCTATAAAGCTGTGCAAGCATAAAGGAGCCACTGGGCATTCAGCAGTAACTTACACGTATTTCAAGATGCTTAACTCTGATGCTGCAAGTAGTTCTGTGAGCTTCAGTACCTTGCCCAAGGCGAGGGGAAGGGAACCTGTTTGCTTTCTTACCAGAAAGGATGCCAGCTCTAACAGGGTGCAGCTGGGAGGAGCTGAAGCTGTTTGGCGCACAGGTACATGCGTGTTCTGGGCAAAGGCAGGAGAGCTCAGTGCTCTGACGGGAGCTGCGGTGCCCTGCTGGGGCATGGCACCTTACCTCCCTGAAGCAGGTCTCAGAGAAAAGCCAGCTGAATGATGCCTGGTGCCTCTCTTCCCTCCTGGCTGCCCGACCGCTGAGCGGCTCCTTGTTTGAGCCTGGGATGGCAAGGGATGGGAGAAACTGCTTTCAAACTGTTTAATAACAGTGATGGTAACCTTTGACCTTGCTGAATAGAAGCGCTTTTGACCTTTCATTTGCTAAATAATACAACCACTTACTTCCCGATCCTTATCAGTGTTTAGTAATTGGGGTCAAGACAAAGCGAAGCAGAGTACAGTTACCCACCAGACTTTACTGAACCAGGAAGAATTTCCTTAAGCTATAGATTTCCTTTTTGATAATCTTCAGTCAAGACAGGCAAAGACTGGAGACTGGGTGGCTTAGAAGGTCCATAACAGGCTAAAGAGCCTCTCAGCTGTTAGCATCTGGTTTGAATCCAGCTGTGGTTGACAGTGGCAGAAATTCATTATGGTCTCAGGTTGCCTCTCTGACTCGTATGAAATGAGTTTGGCTTGCAGTTCTACTGTTTACTGGTCAGATAATAGCCATAACATAAAATATTAACACACAGTTCTAGAGACATCCATGATTAAAAGAATTTACAAAGCCTGAAAATTCCTGTTCCCATAGAGAAAATCAGACTATGGCACAGTGGTAGGTGACACCATGGACAAAAAGTTTGCTGTCATTCCTGCATGTTCTGCACGATTGCCATCAAAGAAAAGTGGTTAACTTTTGGGAATCTGAGTTGCTTTTTAATGGATCAGATTGTGTGCTGTATAGCTCGTTAAACATCTCACTTGACAGACAAGCAGGTGACGGCTGTTACAGGCAGCGGTCCCAGGATCAGTGTTTTCCTTAGAAGTGAACAGGAAACGGATGAAAAAGAAATCCAAGAATTTATGACACGACAATGGATTGAAACGTAAGCGCACACACATATATTTATTTATATAACACACGCGTATAAAGGCTTAAACTTCCTGAAGACGTCAAACAAATTCTATTTGTCTAAGCAGCTGCACAATTTCATTACTTATTTATTGCATTTTGTATTGAGCCAGATTGCAATATTTTTAGGGCAGGAGCTGTTTCGTGGATGTCTGTTCGTGATTCAGGAAAATGAGTCCCCAAGGAGTGATCCAAATGCTGTCACTTATAAATAAGCCATTTATTTATAGATGTACATGAGCTAGATAAGATCTATAAAAATGACACTGTAAGTAGTGAGATTCAGAGGGGGTTTTTGTGCTGCCGTTCATGTAAGAAATGAGGAAAATGGAGGCCTTTGTGGTATCCCAGCTAAGGTGCAATACAATTGTATGCCCTCCTGCTTTTTGGGCTTACCTTTGGATTTAGGCCTCTTGAAATTGAGGAACACCTATGCAGGACAGCCGCCCCTAACAACATTCTTAATGGGTTGCTGCTTGTCAGCATCTCTGGGTGTCGGGACAGGGTTAGCTTTACGCAGGACTGGCACAGCCAGATCTGCCGGCACAGGCAGTTGCCTGCAGGCTCTCCAGAGCCCTGCTTTCTCCTTCATTGCTCTAGAGGAAGCCCACGGCTGGCCCACAGACGGCGCACAGCCTCCTCGCCGTGACTGCCTCTCTCCCCTCAGTTCGGCGCGGAGGGCAGGCCCGGGCTGAGGTGGCGGTTGAACCGCACGGGAGGTGCCGTCGCCCCGTGCCTGCTCAGGCGCTGAGCTACCAAGGGCCCTGTGAAGGGCCGGCCCAACGGCTCCTCTCCCGCCTCACCCGCGGAGCCTGCCCGGCCGGGCCCTCAGCCCAAACCGGCCGCACTCCCGGGCTGGGGGCCCAGCCCGACCGCCCAGCGAGGACGACGGCAAGAGCTGCCGCCATTGTCCGCCGGCGCCCACCGACGCCGTTTCCATAGCAGCGGAGAGGCGGGACCCGCCGTTGCCATGGCGGCGCCGCTCGCCCCCCCCCCCTCCCCCGCCGTTGACTGATTGACGTTTTGGGCCTTTCCCTCCAGCGGAAGCATGCCGTCACCTTTGACCCCAGCGCCCCGGCGACGGCCCGCCCGAGCTACGGTTGCCTGGCAACGACGACGCGCAGTCGCCATGGAGGCAGCATCGCTGCCCGCCGCGCTGGAGCTGGTGGCCGGTGGCGGCGCCGGGCTGAGCCCGGAGAAGCGGGCGGTGCTGGGGGCCTCGCTGCTGCTCCTCCAGCGCGACTACCGCTTCGAGCGGGTCTGGTTCTGGGGCTGCATCCAGGGCGTGCGCGGCGCCTACTACATCGCCGAGGGGCTGGGCCCCGACCGCGCCGCGCCCCGCAGCCGCCTCTACAGGTGCGGAGGGCCGGGCCGGGCCTCACCAGCGCAGGGGACGGGCACCTCCCTGGGGAGATGGGACAGGGGAGGCCTAAACGGCCTCGGGAGGACGGTTTGGGGGCTAAGGGGAGAAGAGAGGGGACTGGGGAGCCGGGAGGGGGGCCTGCCTCGCTCTCCTGGAGGGAGTCTTGCTGTGCCCTGAGGGGCCTTGCAAGGCTGCATCAAGCCCTGTGCTTCAGCTGGCTCGGGCCTGTGTCGTGCTTGTCGCTGGCAGCTTGAACTGCGTGGAATGGAGCCTCCTGCCACCAGCGACTGAGGACATAGTTGCACAGGCAGAGCAGCTGAAGGGCCGCTTCCAGGGGGATCCTTCTTTTGAGTACGAGTACACCGAGATAAACACAGAAGATGCTGAAAGATTGTTTGAAGATGGTAAGGAGGTAAATACAGCAAAATGCTTTTGAACTCTCTTTGCTACAGTTGTACCCCTCACACTGGGTTGGCCCCTCCTCCTTGATTGTAATACGCAGCCTGAGCCTCGGCTCAGGCAGAATACACACGATTTCCTCTTTGCTGTCATTGTGTAGCGATGGCTTCTTGATTGAACTCTTACTTCAGTTACTCCTGGAGTTAGACACAGCTCAGAAATATTCTTTCTCTTTTATGTTTTATTATGCACAATTGGTACAGATCCTCACTGCTGTGTCTGAAGCTTTACATAGGAACCGCAGGTACCATTCTTTATCACTGAAAAGACAAGTCCTAAGTAGCTTAACTGAGAGAAAGGAAAGGATGGATGGAGGGACAGTTAATTCTCTGATGAGTCTAGACTGTCTGCTCCTAGCCACATTCTTATGAGAAGAATGTTTGATTTGTGGTCCTCCTCTTAGTGCCATCGGGCTTCAAGCTGATGAGTCTGTTGTGGTTTCTATTGTCACTTCAAGTTTATTTTCAGAAATGACAACAAGGAAAGCCCCGCCTTTAAAATTTGCCTATTTTTCTTTAAAGCTCATGATCAAGGAGGAGACCCGCCTTGTAGCTACGATAGAACAGATAGACAGAGCAGTTGGTATCATCCCCCGGGGGGCATTTGTGAAGACTCCTCTTGGGTCTGTCCATGAAAACAGAAACTTTGAAGGTAAATTCTCATTGTCTTTATCAGGATCAAGTGTACTTTGATCATAAAGGCTGTAAATGAAGATGACTTTCTCTAGTTGATGAGAGAATTCTCTTTGATTTCAGGTTTATTTTTCCCTTGGGTAGGATTAACAGGGAGGAGAGAATCCAGTGCCACTAATGTTAAAGTGCATGATTCAACTCAGGAAGGTGGGAGGAAAGTCAGTAACAGCTCTGAGTCATTAAACCTGTAGTTTCATTTTTCTGTGTATAGTTTATGTCAGAGTTTAGCAATTATAGCTGCAGAGAATTCTCCATCTACATACAGGATGTAACCAAATGGGCACAGAGAGTTGGTCTTGACTCAGTGCCTATTGCTGTTAGCATAGTCTGCAATGCACAGCATGGAGGAGTGCTGCCACCCATTTCTGGCAAGACTTTGGTCTTCTGTGGAGTCCATTAAAGAAAGATTGTGATTCTGTCCTATGCTGTGAGTGTTAAACAAACAATATGGCATTCAATGGTATAATGTATGTTAGCCCAGCTTACTGTATTAATGGTCACCACTGGCTGTTTTCAGGTCTTTCTTTGACAGAGGCGAAAAAGTTAAGTTCCTATTTCCATTTTACTGAGCCTGTTAACCTGAAGAATAAAACCCTGCTGGAAAAAGCTCTCCTGGACCCATCCACTGACTTTCTAGACTCTCTGGAGCATGATATCCCACAAGGTAAAGTTAACAGAATCAAGAGATGCAAGGAAAGGGAAAGCAGTCTGAGTAGCCCAGGAATCGCTGCGGGACAAAGTGTGGGTTACTGTGAAGTTGGTATTTTTGGGAGAAGCTCCTGTGAATCTGTAAAGGAACCTTTTCCTTTACTAATTATTGTAATTAAATTCCTTCCTTAAGCAATTACAAATGTTTACAATGCTAAGATGTACCAAGGCTGTCACATCCTCATAACAGGTTTTCTGACCACACCAGCAGTTACCCCTCTGCCTGAGTGCTGTGTTCTCTCCTGACTTCTGTAAAGCCTGTGACAGCTGGTGTCGCTATAGGGAGAGATAATGCTGCTAGCAACAGAGGGAATTTATGTGGTTTGAAGTATTTCACACCTCTCGTCCCACCCAGTATTGCTCTTCTTTATCTAAATGGGCTCTCATTAACACTAAGCTGATATCTCTGAGAGGCAGAATTCAAACTTTCCTTTGCTAAACTGTGTTAGAAATGCTGTAGTGTGGAATAATCTGTACCCTACCAGGATTACACACTGTAGAAGGAGAAAGGAAGATACTGAAATGTATCTTCAGTTCACATCTCTACTGTTCTGCTGGACAACTATTAAATAGATTTAAAGCCTCTTCCAGGGATTTCTCTGGCAGGATATTTCTCTACAGAGATGGGAATGGCTTGTTATTTGTTTCTAACTGCTTTTTGCTGATATGCTGCATTTTTTGGATTGGGCCAAGCATTTTCACATCCTGCTGTCTAGAAAGATTCTTGGGACATAATCAGAACTTAGGTTTGCTATTTTATTCCTATCCTGGAGTAGCAGGGTAGGATAGTAGGCATCCTGTGCCAGATGGAATTGGCTGGAACGACAGTGAATTGCCAGTGCTGTAAATAGCTTTACAGGCTTTGTCATATCCATGTCTATATATGTCCTAATCTTTCCTTTGGCAAAAAAGAACTGAGAATGAACCTAGTGAGCTCCTGCCCAAATTCTGAACATTTTTGACTGTTCAAAGCATAAACAGCGCTAAAATCTAAACCCTTGTTCAACTCACTGGGAGTGTCCTTGCTGCGGTCATTTTCCAGAGGTGCAGTCTGGAGAGACTGCATTTTTACATACACTGGCTCATTGAGTTGGCCCTTTTGACTCAAAAAGGAGTATTGCAAGGGAGGTTAGGTCCTAGATAACTCCTAAGAAAATTTTAGCTGCAGTTTCATATGGTAGTCCAGACATTGCTACTGTTTGCATTTTTTTTTTCTCTTTTTTTTCTAGGGTTTGTGGTAGGGAGACTTTTTTAATTTTGTGAGGCCTGAAACCACAATGCCACTGCAGCAGGACGTAAATCTGTGATGCTTTCTATGCTTCCACTACAAAACTAGCTTAAAGGGCTAAGAGCCTGAAGGCTAATTTGCATCACAGAGCTGGTTTTAGCCACCTTCAGCTGTGATGGAGAATGGCACCTTTGAAAGATTACAGATCTCATACTGCTGTGTTTCTCATCTAGTTCAAGGGACCAGGCAACTGGCAGGTCATACTGTGTTAGACATGAAGATGGTGGTTTTGTGGCAGTCTTTAAATCAAATTTGACTTGTAGCTGTATTTTACCCAGTGGCAGACAGAAAGTGGGGCTCAGCTGTACCACTGTCACCTTTGTCTTCCTGTGGCAACCTGGAGTCTGTGTAAGCGTGAACCTTTGCCCCTTTCCCGGGAGGTTGTTGCTGTTAGTGCAGATCTCAGTCTCCTCAAAAAAAGTTACCCCTCAAAGACTACCTGAGCTCAAGTGGAGCTGAGTGCTTCTTAATGGAACAGGAGAAGATTCATCACAGTGCCTGTGCAGCTCTGTCTGTATTGTCCTGCTCTTTTCTGGACTGAACCTGGGGATTGATGGAATGAGCTTGTCAGGCGAAGGAAGTAAGACAGGAACTAGTTACAGGATCTGCAAGGCATGTAGCCTCTGTAATTGCACTCTATCACATGCAGACAGGAGCTCTGACACTAAAGAAACATCAACAGCCCCCCTTTAACAAGTAATCAGGTTGCCCAAAGTTCTGGTTGCTTGTGAAAATGTGGTGGGGGGGGAAGAACAGAGGGCAGATGCAGGCTTTCTGCTGCTGTTATCAGCATCACTCTGCCAAAGTCACTTACTCCTGGTTGCAAGGCACTCAAACTGTGGTTCTTTGATCACCTTCCTTCAACTCTGCCAGTGCATGTTGGTCCTGACCCAGAGCAGACAGTGTTTTTTCTATTTTCTGATGTGTTCATAGCTCTGGCAAATCCCCTCATTTTGACCTGAAGCTCCTCTCGCCTTTCCTGGCTAGATCCTCTCTTGAATGGTTAGTGTCAGAGCAGAAATAGGAATTCCCATATCTGTTGCATCTAGAATTGTGACTGAAGCCAGAATTGTCTCTGCCCTCAACAAATACACAAGAAGTGGACCGAGGGTGAGTGACATCTGAGTGATGCTCCCAGCCTGCTTTGGCTAGAATTTCCCTACCATTTTAAAAGACCTAAAGAACAGGGCTGCGAGATTAAGGACTGATTTTAACCTGTTTAAAAGTAACAACTCTGTTGGAACAGTTTTCTTTATTAATTGTAGACCATCATTATTAAATGTAGAGCATCTGTGATGGCTGTGAAGGGGGTAACTGTCATAAAATGTATGGTGTGTCATTATAGGAGAGCAGAGGTGTCTTACAGAATGGAAAGTTGGAGGCAGAGAGAACATTTTATATGACAGCTGAGAGGTGGGAAGAAAGGAAGTTAAAACCTGGTCGAATAATGGAAACAATGGTAAAAGCGGAGTGTTTAGTGCAAGATTGGAAAACCTGGAGTTTTTTAACAAAACTGTCTGCCGCCCTTATCTTTACCAGGGATATCTGTGGTGATTGCAGGTTCCAGATTCTGTCTGTGTGTCTATCTGTCAGGTTATCTGCGCACTTTAAGAGTTCAGAATATGTTGCTGCTCCTCCCCAATCATACTGTGAGTCTGTCTGTTTTTTCTTGGTGTCTCAGCTCCCAGAGACAAGTGACTGTGTAACTTAGCTTTTATGAAAAAAATACATTTTTTTAAATGATTGTAGAGAAAAGTGGGAGAATGTGAACCCTGTCTCAAAAGCAAATTCAGTCATTTTATCCCCTTTAAAATCTCCAGCTCTCTGAGCCAAACTCATGAATTTGAGTGGCCTGACTCATGATTTTTGAACATGGAGGGGTTGCGATACTGATCTGTCACCGCAGTATCAGATCATGTAATGCCTCATTCTGATCCAAATGGCCAGCTGGCCAGAATGTTGCATGCTGGGATCTGTAGGTTTTGCTGGCCATATGTCTGCATTAAAGATAAGCTTGTTTGCTCTAGTCTAAGCAGACAATCTGCTCAACTTTATGCACAATTAGATGTAGCCTTTCAGCTGCTGGCAGATTGCCAGCATGGTTCTCTCTGCTGCATGGAGTTGGGCACCCTGGGCAATAGCATTTCAGGAACTAGACCTTTGGCAGTTTTACTTGTGCTTGTAGATAATGGAATGGCAAAGCAAATAGCAGTAATTCCTAGCATGCCCACAGCGTTTTCATTTGATGACCTAATGTGTAGATATGAAATAACAGTCACTTGCCAGGCATTGGCATGATGGGCAAAGTGAAAATGGAGGGCTTAAGGATGATTTTACTGTGACCATGGTGAGGCAATGCTACATTCTGCAAGGATAAAGGAAGAGGATAGGAGAAAGCCTGAAGTACTGCTGTAGAATGGAAAGCTTGACAAGAAGCAAAATAGGCGATAGAGAATTCAGTTCTTTCGTGTTTTCAAACTACATTTCAGAGAAGCAATAACTTGACTCTGAAGATTTGTTACAGATTACTGACTCAGATCACTTCGATATGGAGATAAGGGATACCAACAGGGCACTGTTAAAAACTGATGCAGGAGGAGGAGAAGTATGTCAGAGGCAAAGGGAAAGAAAAATGTAGATAGGAAAAGATATGAGTGGAAATAGGATTTCTATGAGAAGAGTTTATTGAAAAGTCCCAACTCCCAGTCAAGAAATAGCTGCTTGTGGCTGAAAGCCTACCACAGTTCACTGGTAAAAGTAGGAATTAGAATTTTTAAAAAAGCAATATAAAAGGAAATGCATAAAGTTGGGAACAATTAACAATTGATATAAATTGGAGTTGATAATGAGTAGAAAATGACAAAGGAAGCCAGGATAACCTGGAATAATCTATGACAACTGTAAGGAGGATTTTTTAACTATATTGAGAGGAAAAGAAGGCATAGTAATGGTACTGGAAACTGTCACTAAATGGTGATGGTAAAAAGGCTGATAAGAATGTGAAAGGGCAGAAATGCTCAATTTTTTTTTCTGGTTTGTTTTTGGAAAGAATATGTACTCATATCAAATGAATATAATAAAATACGGTTTCAGGCAGTTTTCAGACTATTTGCTAAGGGAGAGTAGAGTTAGGCAACCTTTTCTGTTTGTCAAAAAATGAAAATGGCAGAGCCAGAGAAGTTACTCCTGAACTCATTATCTCGGGAGACTTGTGGCATATTTATGATGCTAACCTTTAATAAATCCCAGCACTGCAGAAATATTCCCCTAAACTGATCTTGATTAGTAGTTGTGATTCAGAAATCACTGAATGGGTGTATTTCTGGAAGGGGTCAGAAGGGGTTTCAGCTGGGACCAGTGCCAGCACTGATGTTCTTCAACTTATAAATAAGTGATCTAGAAGTAAAGGATTGGTGAAGAGACAAAAAAATGACAAGGGCAAGATGGCTACAGAGATCTGGTAAACTAGGCTTACTTAAATAAACTACATTTTGATGTAGCTACCTGCAAAATCACGTATCTAAGAGCAGGGACTGGAAGCCAGACTTGTATTCTGGAAACTGTGGCTCTGAAAGGAAATCCAGGCACAACCTGCTGAACATCAGCTCCCAGTCTGATCCTGAGGCTTAAAAGGCTAATTTGATCTGTAGATGTACAAACAAGGGTGTAGCAAATAGGAACAGGGAGGTGACTTTACTTTTGCATATGCTGTTAGTGGAATCAGAACTGGATTACTGCACATTGCAAAACTGGAGAGTTGCAGAAAAGAGCCACAAAATGATTCAAGGGCTGGTGAGAGACATAAACAATTCAATCTGTTTACCTTATGGAAAAGAACACGAGAATGGCTGTATTACACTGTGTAAATACTCCATGGAGTTTAAGTATTGAGTACTGAAGAGCTATTTAGTATAGCAGAGAAAGGCATAACAGGAATGAGCAGCTGAAAATTATAGCCAGGAAAAGCTAAAACGAAAATTTAGGTACAAATTTTAACAGTGAAATGACTACCAGCTAGCAAGTGCAATGAATTAGTCTGTGTCTCTTGGTATCTTAGCATCATGCTGGATGTTTTCCTGGGAATTGTTTTAGCCAAATGCAAATATAAGCTGCTAGTCCCAGACATGAGTAACTGAGTTCAATTTAATGGGCAGTGGTATGCAGGAGTCCAGAACAGATGATTTCTTGGTATGCTTGGCTGTAAACTTGACAACAGCTATAGAGGGTTTTATTTAGCTTGGGCTTCTTCACTGTCAGTGACAGTAACACAAAGGTGACAATGGGTTCCTGAGACAGTGACACTAAGTGCAGGACTCTCAGTACAGCTGGCTTTGCTTCCTGAACTATGATACATGAGGGCTCAAAAGAAGACTGAAGAGATTCCTGACTTATCCCTGTCCATTGTTGAGGGTGAGCTGACAAGCCAAGACCCCTCAGATGTAGTTGCTGACTGTAATGCTGGGAGAGATTTTAAAGCATCATTCTAAATTGTTATATAGACGCAAGGTGGATCATGGTGAATCTTATCCACTTACTGTTTCAAGATTCAGCTACAGGAAGAGGGGAAGCGCCTAGACAGAAGATCATTTCAGCTCCTTTACCATTTTGACTGTGGAGGCGGTGACAGTCTATTTCTTCACCCAAACATGCAATGGTTTTGGAACGTTCCTTATACAGTATTACAGGCAAAGGGATTTGTGACTGTTTCCCTGGCTGAATACTCTGGGCATTAGCCCCTCTGTAAGCTAGCTGAACAGTAGCCTGGGTTAGAACACTAACCTCCTGTTCTCCGAGCTTCATGAACATGCTATTTATCGGTTTGGCAAAAGCTGGTGCTTAACGGGCCCTTGAAGGCAGAAAGGTTGCATTTTTAAGTGGGAGATAGTTTCCTTTGGCCACTCTCAGGAGCCATTTTGGTAGCCCTATCTTGGGCCACCCCAAAAGCCCAGGTGCTGGGAGGAAAAGGTCCAGGAGACACAAACCTGCTTTATCTCCATGCATTAACACAGCTAATTAACTCCCTTTTGACCCACCCCTCCAGGCAATTAATCCCCTATCAGCCTCTGTCTCCAGCCATTCGAAGAGTCTGTGTCTGCAGAGAGGTATTTACAACCCCCAGCTAGCCAGCAGAGAGCAAGTTGGTCCGTTATCAGGGCTCTAAGACAAATGGCTGCCTATCTCCCCAGCGGCCTTGCAAAATCCAGCAAAGTGCTGTGCTGTGCGGGCCACCTACTTTCACCCAGCCTCCCTTCTCCACTAACATTTCACAGATGTGACCTGAACCCTCCCCTTTCATTGCTTAACAATAAGCAGCACCTCCCCAGCTCCGTGAAAGCTAAGAGCAAGAGCACTTCTTAGCTTGCCAAGAGCCACACGGGGACAAGGCTTTTCAAGCTGTCTCACTGAAATCCAAACTAAAAGACCCATAATGAATGAGAGGGCAGTGCTTTGCATTAACAAGGATAAAAAGAGGTAGCCAAAACACCTAGTGTGGCTCAAAGCTATCCTCATTTCTGGTTAGGAGAGGTGATCCTTAGGCTCAGTGAATGCGTGAAACTGAGCTACAGTATCCTGTGGAGTTACCTGACATTTATACATGTGGTTTTGACATACAAGCTTTATAACACAGTGGTACAGAAGGAGTAAAACAGATTAGAGTGCATCAGAGCAGTCAGCTTTCGATGTGGGAATTGAACTGAATAGTTGGCCCGGTGGGTTATTAGTTAAAGCATTGGTACCTGAATTTCTCTGTTAAAACTGGTCAGCCATCCCTAGAAATAATTCTAGGATGGCTGTAGCTGCTACCTTCCAGCAGGGCGCACTATGGTGTCAGCATTGTCAGAGCTGAGCACAGGAAACCACAGAAAAGTAAAATGAGAAAGAAAAGCACCAAGAGCAGCATCAAATTGAGGAGAAGGTATCGCCTGAGTTTCCAGACTGTGTGTGGTATACTGACCTCCTGAACTGTAGGCATGGAGAAGAGACTCTGTCCCTTCCAAGCTTAGGCAATTTCTGGAATGGTCACTGGACTTTTCAATACCTTTCTTAGCATCCTTAGTGATCACGGGCATGCAGTGGACATACACAAATATATGACTGTGTCTGCTACATCCTTCAAAAATAGAGACACTCTTAGTTTTTGCTAATGATATGGACTGGGGAGCCTTTAGAGACCGTTAAGACCACTCCTGCAGTGATCCAAGAGTTGCCTGGGAATGATACAAGATGTTGTCCCTCCTACAAGCTGGGGTGCTGCCAGCTCAGGAGTTCAAGATCAGACTGTAACCTCTCACGTGGCAGCACAGCAGGGGGACTCCAGAGCCAGCTCGTATTATAGCTTTTGACTGGCTGTCCATGATCTGCCTTGATTTCTGGAAGGGAGTCTGTTTTCCTTGGGCTTTGTGTCTGTGGGTAATAAAGCAGTGCATTCACTGCTTTTGGGTCCTAGGTCTGTATCACCTCACGGATCTTGTTTAGTCAGAGGCCTCGGATGAGTTTATACTGGAGCAGGGCTGCCCATCAACTGAGAGCTGTGGTGGAATCTTTCGCCCTCCTGACTGCTGCAGGGAAAGAATAAAGACAGAAGTCTTTGTAGCAACTTTCTAGGGATTGTATTTGAAGTTTTTTCCTCCTCAGTAAAAGAAATCATTGCCCACCCTGTCTCTATTTCAGCTCCTGGTTCATTGGACGTGAAAAGGAGATGAACTTTTTGCTGAACTGATGGGAAATGCTGGTAAAGCCTCTTAGAACCATAAGTTGTAGTTTTATCACCACATCAGTCAGCCTTGGCCTAACCCTTTCTCTAGGGAATGATGAAAAATTACTTGCAGGGGAAAGCCGAGGGCAGTCTGTGTGTTGCTGAAGTCAGAACGAGGTCAGCTTTTGCTAGGAGTGATATATTTCTGAAAGAGTTCCACGTAAAGAGTGGCAGCTCCTGCCTGCGCAGCAGTTGGCGTTGGTGCCAGCCCTCCATATAGCTTTGCTTTGCTGTTTGCTGTCCTTTTGGCCATAGAACTTTTGCAGGGAGGAAGTCAGCGGGTGTTGTCTTGTTTTACTGTGCACAAATATATGGATTGAAATTCTGCATGTTGAAGAGGTGTGTGGCTGTGTATACAAGGAAAAGGACAAGGGACAATTAATCTATGGGTATATTTGTACAGCAGTTGTGCTGTGCAGAGATAGCTCGGCTATCCCAGACACTAGAAGATGCTTAGCCATCTTTAGTGTTCAGAATTAGCTTGAATATCAACACAACTGAGCTGTGCTGTGTGGATATGCTCAGTGTGACAGCCTTCTCAGAAACTGGTAAACTCTTCAGGTAATTTGGACCAGAATTCGTAACTAGTTTAGTATGAAAAGATCGACAATTTATAATCCGTGCCATCTGTTCCTCGTCCTAAGCCCTTTTAACTAGTCCTGCTAATTTGATGATGAGGTAAGAAGTGCGACTGGGGGACTGACAGGGTTTGCAGGCTTGCCCCTCCTGCAGGAGAGTGAATTGGATGTGCTCTAAGCATTCGGTGGGTTTTGAATCCCAGCATCGACTGCTTTGTGTTCTCTCAGAATTCAGAGATCAATGTGAGGTTCTTTGCCCCTAATCCAGCCCCTGTTCATCATTATCACCTCCTCAAAGTGGCCAGTGCTTTGTTATCAGGAGAGGCAAAATCTTACAAGGTGGCCATAATCTCCTCTGAGAGTCAGACATATTCTCCCGTGGGTAAGAAAGTGACAGTGACCGAAAGCTCTAGGGGGAAGCAGGCTAGAACAAAGCTGTCCATTGCATCCTTTCATCAAACTGTTAATCTTTCTTTCAAAGACATCACATTTGTTTGGTGACAAAAGCCCCAAAGAGGCTGAATTGAGCCTGAAATCCTGTAGCAAGATTTAGAGGAAGCGTCTTTCATTCAGAGCAAGGAGGGGCGAGAGACTCCTTCTTTTTCTTCCTACCAACCAATGGGCTCACAGAAGCCCACGAAGGTGACGGATTAATGCAGGGGCTCCCCAGGTAGATGCTACGTGACTCCTGGCACGCTCCAAAAACGTTTCCACAGCGACCAGCTGAACAAGAAATATGGAGTGTGTCGGGATCCAGCATTAAACCTGGGTTTTGGAAGGAGAGTGCTTTGCCACTCAGAGATTTCTAAATTTACTACAGAAGACCCAGGATACAATGATCTGTATTGTAGTTGTCAGAATCCAAATAGTGGGGATTTTAATCAGTTTTTCCTACTCCTTGTAAGTTTTGATTGCATATTGTCTTGCTATTTCCTCTAGTGCACAGCCCTATTCCAAATCTTTGTTCTGGATGCTTTCTGTGCAAAGGCTGCATCTTTTTCTTAGGAAAAAAAAAAAAAAAGAAAAAGAAAAAAGTAGAAAAGCATTCTAGCTCTATTCTAATTATCAGGTGGATTTCAGACTAAAGGGCAAACTATCTGGGCTATAAGGGAGGTTGTAATTTGATGTGTATTACTTCAGTGCCAGCTTTTTCAGTCCTTCCCATCCTCTGCTGCTCATTTATGTCTGTGTATTGTCCCTTCTTTTGTGTTGGCATTGCTGGCTATGCAGCCAGATTCCGGATGGAAAAATAACTTTATTTTTGGCTAGACTATTTTTCAGCCAGATCGTTTCCTTGACCTCATTCACTGAGCAGTAGATAAACACTTTTGTGGTCTCTGTGATGAAAGTTGGGGGGGGGCAGAAATAAAGGTTTGAGAGCAGAGACTGCTTCAACTGGATAAAGCAGCACTCTTGTCAGATGTCTAAGTACAGCCTGAATTTCACCCAGTACTCAGAGGCGCCTGAATACTGTGCATCTGGGACAACATTGCAATCCCTAAGTCTTCCTTGTCAGCAGGAAACAGGTATTTTGTGTGTAAATGAAAGGTCCAGGCCTGTCTTAGTAATTTGTGCTAAAGGGGCATCCCCAGTGGGAGAGGATAATGGAGAGAAAAAGCCTCTGAAGTAAGATCATTTTAATTTGAGGTTTGGGCATGGTTGTATTTGTGTGTCAAAGATGTGGCAGGCATTAGGACCACGCAAAAGCCACTTGGCAGCATCTGACTGTTTGTAAGCTGTGCTTTCCTGGCTCTGGTGGCTTTTTAAAATAGTACTGAACCTGCAACCAGTCTGTGTTTTTATTTAATTATTATTAAATAGTTATACGGGGAATTGGAAATATTGACAGCAGTGTTAACATATGAGGTGCAGGTGGTGTGTCAAACAAATGAAAGAGATTTAGTTTGCAGCCAGTAAGAGGCATGAAGGAGTTTGAGCCCACATAGGCTGTGTGTGAAATGTCCGTGTGGCAAAATTTGTTGAGAGCCAGAGCACAGTGACCTTTCCTTACAGCTGCTCTGCTTTGCAATTTGTCTTTGTTCCCTACAGACAGCAAATTAGAAGTAGGAAGCTCTTCCCAGTGCAGGATTTTCTGTTGGAGGGAAATGGAAGCTAAATCCCACGGGTGTAGTGTAGCTTTGTCAGAGCCAAGTGCTTGGGGTCACGCAGCCAAGCAGCAGCTGCTTTTGCGAAGGGAATCGGTTATGTTGCCCCTCTCTGGGAGTTAATATTTGTCCTATAACTCAGTACTTCACTCTCAGTCAGGACTGACTGCAGCAAGATATGTTATAACTTGCTCTTGTGGCAGCATATTGTGTTAATGGTAAGTGCAACCATGCTGTAGCTGCTTTTCCCTTGAGACACTTCCTCCTTTGAAGAGGAATTGATAATGTCACTTTTATGACCCTCTGTGAGCTTTCACGACATGGAGCCTCTGTATCAGGCTGTCTAGCTCTTGAAGCTGCTTCTTCTCCAGCTTGCACTGAAATGAGGCATTTCTGAATCACCTCCAAAGCAGCAATGTTATGAGAGGTCATACTGAAAGTGGACCAGTTACGGCAGGAAAGTTCTTCTGCAAACAGCCCTCTTAAAAGCCTTTTGTTTAAAAGCTAATGTCTCATGCACCCTATTGCCTCTGTGAATTACAAGATTCATCCCGTAACAGAGACAGACATGGGGTGGGGGATGAGACAGGGATTTCTATTGGCGACTGGAAAGGAAGAAGAAGCTGAGAAGGAGGTTGACTTTTGAAATTCAGCCCTGGTGTCCTGGCAGCTGTTGAAGGGCCATAAAAAGGCAGTGGTTTAACACTGGGTGAGCATCAGGATCTTCAAAGCACTTTCTTGTTTGGGAAAGATGTAAGGAACTCCTCAGAATTCCTGCTTGTGCTTGGAGGGGTGGAGGCTGCAGCTTGATCCAAAGAGGGAATAGGAAGCTCCAGATCTTCATCCAGAGGATATTTTTCCCATGCTCTTTCCTCCCACACAGCAGCTCCCTCCCTTCCCTTCTGGAGGAGCAATGGGCAATAGTTTCAGCACAGACAGTGCTTGGCTTCCTTAGGTTTGCTGGGTGCAGCTTAAGAATTAACTTACTCTTTTTAAAAAAATGTATTTTGAAGAACGGAAACCGCACCAGAGCAGTGTTACTGTGAGAAATCTCTAGCATGAGAGCAATGACCTCCAGTTCCCTGTACCTCAGTGAGCTTTGTGTGATGAGTGAAGTTAACTCTGCTGCCCGATTTAGGGACAATACAGGCTACAGCTCGCACGTAGATGCAAGTTAAAATCAGTATTTAACTCTATGAAAGCCAGCTTTTACTTGCTGTCTCCTAGTTCTAGTCATATTCCCTCCAATGCAAATAATAATACATTTTTTCCTGACAACTTTTATCTAGGAGTCTTAGTGTACCTTACAGACTGATGCTCTGAGCTTCCCAGCCTCCCAGAAAGAGACGTGTTGTCTGACACAGGGGCAATTTTGAGCACAGGGACTGCTGTGGGATATTCTGAGCCAATGTTAGGAAGGATTTGAACCCAGCATCCTGCTTCTGCGTTTTTATAGTAATACAGACCTATACCTACCTATGCAATGATTTTACTTTAGAACCATTTGTAATAGCAGGGAAGTTAAAAAAAAAAGAAAAAAAGTATAAAAGCAGTATTTAATTTTTGTAATTCTCCTCATTCCTTTTTATATTTTATTATTGAATGCATTTCTAAGACTTTTTCTTGAAGAAGGAAAGAAGGCATATTCATTTTAAGCTATTATTTCATACTATTCATTACCAACTGATTAAAGTACTTTTAGTGATTTATGACATCATTATTTCAAACTCCTACAAGAAAGGTGGGCCTGAAAAAGCATCTTGTTGTTTGAAGATTGTGAGATTTGAGCTGTGATGGAAAAGAATACAATTGCCTTGGATCTTTCAAGGAGGACAACTTTCTCCATGTCTCATGAGCTCAAATATTAATTTTGGTTTTTGGACCATTTCCTCAAATGCTGCTAATGTGGTGAGGTATGGAAAAAATAAGAACTGGGTTAATGGGCTCTAATTTCTTCCTTTAAAGAAAAGGACCAAAATAAGCAGATAGGTTCCAGAACTTCAATGTGATGGCTTCTTAGAAGGCAGACACCAGCATTGTGTATCAAATGCAGCTTCTGAATGGGTTTTGTGTGTTTCAAAAGTCCAGTCTGGAAAAGTATACTGAATAAATCACCTTTGATAGCTGAGTTAGAAAAATGTCCCCAGCGATCTGGTTAGTAAAAGGTGGAATGTGGCACTGCTGCTGCTGTTTGGCTCTGCAGAATAAAGAACAGTTCTATGACTAATCATCATTCTGGCTGAAAACAGAATCTGAGTGAAAATGACATTACAGTTTCAGGCAGTTTCTTATAATTTTTCCTGTCCTCAACCTACATTGCATGGGTCCAGTGGGGACTGCCCTTAAGTAACCTGCTTGTTTTGTTCAGGTTCTCATTTCACAGGAAGACTTATGCACCATTAGCAAACCTTTATTGTCTGTATTTGCATAGAACTAGATGCAGAATCAGAGATCAGAGAGGAGCTGGGAAGTATAACAACTTAATGTTTCCCAAAGGACTCACATTTATGAAATGACAAATTTGAGCCCTTTGAGAGTTTGCAACTTCCACAGATGGTAGAGAAATGAAGCAGCTGCATGCACAGCCTTCAGAGATCTAGCACAAAAGTGAATGGAGCTGTCTTCAATTACATCTGTCCATTGCTGCCAGGTGTGAAGGTGCATGGGAAGGTCCTTTGATCAGCAGAGTTAACTACTGATGAATACTCCATAGAAATTGATAAGCCTGTGTGACACTGGGTAAATGTTCTGAGATGATGATGGATCCAGGTACTGTATTGCCCAAGAGCATAGATAAGGGGATTTAATGAAATTGAATTTGATTTACTCTACCTTCTCTATGAATTTGTCCAACAAAAAGTCTGAATCCAGATGTAGTTCCAGAGAGCGTTGATATCCCTATTTTCCCTCTCACCTTCCCCACTTGTCACGCTTCAGGCATTTCTTTTTATTCTTTCTGAATAGTTTGGGGCAGAGGGTTCATCTGTGTACATGAACATATATATACAAGCTATCACATGTATCCAGGCTGCTGGATGCTTCCAGTATATTGGGGGGCATTAGCAAACTAGATAATCCCTAAAGGCTTTCACCACCCAGAAAGGCAAGGCACAGTCCTATCCTTGACAGACTTGCTTCTCAGATGACTGGTCGTAAATGAGAGCTCCTCATTCCATGATCTTTTTTGACAGAAACTCTTCCAAAAGTTTAGTTCCCCCCTGCAAACCAGGTGTAAAGCTGCAGCAAGAACCACAACTATTTGGATGACAGGCTTGCAGGTAATTTCTGCAAGTTCAAACTGCAAAACCCTGGTACTGAAAGCAAAGTCAGTTCAGTGTTCAGAGAAGAAATGGAAAAAGTTATTTGTCACAATTACATTCAGAACCTATGTGCTTGCCACTTGTTGCTCGACACCCCTATGCATAGTCTGGCTACTGCCACTAGCAAATGCTGAAAACGTAAAGTTCAAGAAACTGTTTGAAAGCTTGTCCTTTGACAGCAGATGGCTGTAGTGCTTCAGCCACTGGATGATCTGCCTTGTAGCGAAGTGTTCATTTGGGTTTCCATGCTACCCAAGTAGCGACGTTTCTTAAGAACATGCAGATTTTGTCAGGGACCCAATCAATCAGTCAGAATTTGAAATCCCAGTGGCTGAGCCATAGTATGTGTATTTATTCCAGGTATGACAAAGATCCAGTCCAGTTTCTCTGGAGAGACTGCATGAGAGATTGGGGTTGCCTTGTATGTGAAACCACTGCTTGTGAAGACGCTAGCTCCTGTTTTAACTAGGACCTGTGCAAAGAATGTCACGGTGCAAGGAAGGTGAAAAGATGGCACATGCCTGTACTGATCCTGCCCTATATTAAGTGCTTTGTTTTGCCGTGATTCCAGCTGTTTGTCTTTAGTGGAAATGGAGCTGAGTGAGTCAGAAGTAAGCTCTCCAGTGCAGACATCTCCTGTCTTTAAAGACTGTGAATGTCTCCTTTGTACTTCTGTCCTGCAGCCAGAGTCAGTTTGTTAGGAAGTTCAGTGACTGTCGTGGAACGTAGCTGTTCTTGCTGTTCATTTAGTTCGATGTTTGCACGTAACTGAAGAGGGCACTTTGAAAGGTAATAGATCAAAGATGACACAGGACTTATGTTGTGCATATGATGGTATAACAAACCTGTGGGACTTGCTGCTGAAGGAGACAGGGGAAACACTGGTGTCCAAGAAACTTTGAAAAGTACAGCAATACAAAGAAAAGAGATAGGTAACTGGTGAGGAGCACAAGTTGTGACACCTGGTTTTTAAAGGACTTTGAATTGTGGTGTTCCTTTCTGATTCTGCAGCCACCACATATATGTTTCCCCTCAACTTCCCTCCTCCCTCAAGCTGTCAACTACTGTAGTTTGCCATGAACTGCATGAGAGGCTACGTGTACTGCGAGTGAGCATGCAAGAGCCCAAAACTAGGCAAACACCGATTGCCCAGCCAGCTGCTGCCTCTTGGCTGCCCGGCAAGCCAAACAGCCTGTGCTTCCTCGCAGCTGCTGGCAGACTAAACAAACAGCTTCAGGAGCTGCAGTCAACCCCTGAGCCATGTCCTGTGGAGACCTGTTGTAGGAACTTGTGGTGTTAAAGCCCTTCAGCCCTTTGTCAGATGTGACTAAAATTGGCTCAGAGTCAGAAGTTAGTAGGGGGGGAGGATTGGCAGCTGACAGCAATCACAGAAGCCCTTCCCCAGGCTAACCATGACATGAGTATGTGTGAGTCATAGCATGAATTGATGAGCTTAAAATTATCTACAAGGATGAATACTGCCTAACTGGCCCAACGCATTATGGGCTTTCTGCTTACTCTGGAATTGGCAGATTTTGGCTTTGGGTGCAGATAGGTTGACCCCTTGACTCTAAGCCAGTAGTGGCCTGACAGCTCCAACTGCATTTTTATTTGGGCCTGCTGCTTTTGCTTTTAGATGGAGATTCAGGAGGAACCTTCTTTCCTACATTGTAGCCTCTAGGCATTACTGATTTCGTGCTGAAGCTGGCATTTTCTTCTCCTGGCAGCTCCTTGCCCTCCAGCATTGAATCCAAGCGATGCTCCAGCCCTCTCCCCTCCAGCATTGTTCCCAGGCTGTCGTGTCAGACACAAAACAAATACTCAGTGGCTCAGAGCTCCTTGCATCCAGGAGAAATTGCATTATCACACTGGCTCTGAACCTCCTCTGCAAAGCCAAAGCAAAATTAATGCGGAAACTAATCCCTTTGCCCCTACCACGCACATCCTCTTCAATGGTGGAGCCAAGAACAACTGAAGAGAATTAACCTTTTCTGTAAATTTCTGTGAGATAGGAAATACCCTGCTTTTCACTTTCCCTTCTTCCTCTTTCCCAGTCACTGCATCAGGGAAACCAGTCTTCCCTGGAGCAGGAAAGTGCCGCCTTCTTCTTCCCACTACTAATGCTACGAGTTTATTTTAAGAAGAAATTTCATACCTTTGCAGGATTGCTATAGCTAGTCTTGGCTCTCTATAGCTATTAGCTAGACCAAGTAGGTGGCAGAGCTTGTTAGAGTAACTGCTGCCCACTCAGAAGCATCCAAGAATAGCTGCAGCCTCTCCTAGGGATCAAGTATACAAGTCTGGAGCTCCAAGGGTCCCCTCCTGTGACGCATATGACGTTACTGTCATAGCCATGGGAATATGCTACTGTGTGAAAGTAGACACAGACATCTGGAAACGAGGGTGGCCTATAATGCTGAATTGACAGAAGAAGAAAGGGCATCAAGGTTTCTGGTCTCCCTGACTTTCCTCTTCTCAGGTGTCACAAACTCCAGGGCAGCCTTGTGCACCGTTAACTGGTCAGGCAGTCCTCCTCCCAGCTTAGGGACAGCTTGCTCCAGGAATGCTGCCTCTTTCTCCTTTGCAGTGACTCATTAGCACATGTTCTCGCACAGGCTCCTGGACTGTCCAGCTAGAGAAGGGAGGCACTGTGGTGGTGCTGCGGAGCCTGCTGTGGCTGGGACTCACGTTCTACCATGTTCCAATGACCAAGCAATACGGCTACGTCTACTTTGGCACTGGTGAGAAGAACTTAGATCTGCCCTTCATGCTGTGACTCTCCTGTTTGGGACGAGGACTCAGGAACATTTAGATCTTATACTTTGGAGATTTTTGTTTACTGCTTGTTCTATTAAATACGTGAAACCTCTGCACATTGAGCACGATTCTTTTGTGCCTGGCCTCTGGGCCTGATTCTTTTCCTAGGACTTCACTGTTTGCAATCCTCCAACTCCAGATTGAATTCACTGTGTCACTGGACATCCTTTAGGTAGTAACAAATGGCATTTTCTTCCATGACAGGCAAAGCCCTAGGTCAGAAATCAAACCTAGGCCATCTGTCTGATTACAAAGGCACCATGCTTACACAGAAACTCATTTGGAGACAACACGAATGAATGCCTGCTGTCACCCATAAATGACGAACAAAAATAGTTTCTGCCTTGGAGTCAGAGTAGAAAGCTGATGCATACTGTAAGGGATCTCTACTAAACCCTGACCTCCAGAAAGGCATATTGAAGAGAGTATTTTGTTTTTCAGATGTTAGGTTTCACCAAAATTAGAGGGGTCTTTCCAGCTCATGGAACTAAACTGTAGAAAAAAATTAACTGTGAGCATCACCTGGTCTTTTGCAAAATGTGCTCATTCAGGTTCATCTCAAGGCAATGGTTTAATTCAGTGACTTTTCCATTAGTAAAACTCACTGAGGAGAGCTAGCTGGGCTAGAAGACATAGTAACTTCAGTACATAGCAGAAAGAAAAATCTTTTCCTTTCTGAAGGGCTGTAGTTTCAAAGCTTCATAAAGTAGACAGTCAGCCAGAGATTTTATCTCAGTATAGTTAATGAAGTCTTGGCTCTGTCTCCCAAAGCAAAAAGCTTGGCCAGCTCAAGGAGCTGAATGTAGGGCCTCCATTTCACAAAGTAAGGCTAAAAAGAACCATTATAATCTAATTTGATTTCCTGGGTAATACGGGTTTATCCCTACCCTTTGTTCTTGTCCACGCTGGTAGGTATTAGCAGATGATTCTGATGAAAGCAGTACAAGGTTAAGTGACATAGTAGTACATAAAAAAGCTGTATTGATTTGTAGTCCCCAGATAAATACCAAAGAAACGGAGCCAAACAACAATAATGATCCTGATACATTTAATCAGCCTTTCATATCAGGCTATAAGTAGCACTTCTCAAGTAGCAGTGGTCAGTAGAAGATGCATACATGTACTGCCCAGGGAGAAAAATGGTGCCACCTTTTAGTTACAGAATGGAAAAATGTGCACACCTATCAGCCCCAAACTCCCAGGAAGCAGCCGTATCACTGACACGGAAGATTTGTGGCAAATGTATTTGCAAGAGATAAAAACAGGCCAAGTCATCAAGGATGTCAACATTCTGTATTTGCTAGATCCAGGAGTGAAGCACAAGCCAGGAATCCTTAAGGGGATGTGTAAGATGCACACATGCCTGTCTGCCACTGCCACAGGTGTACTGCTGCAAATTATGGATAATACAGATTATTAAAAAAAAATAATTTCAGTAGTCATTAACAATTTCTGTTATTGCCAAAGAAACATAGTGCTGCAGGAGACTTTTTCTTCTATCAGTGTCACATGTACAAAAGCCCAAGTGCAGCAAATCTGAGTTGTAACACATGTTAATGGGGAATCACCATTCATTGCTGAAAAAAGAAGGAAACAACCTTTCAAAACCCAATCATGGACCATAATGAAACAAAAGGCTTCAGCTCCTTTCTGGCTTTGAGGTAAAAGTCTTTGCCCCCTGGTTTCTCCAAATCATTCTGCACACTGAACTTTACTTTGCCGAATCTTGTATTCTCCTAGAGGAGCAGATCACAGCTCATTCACTGGAGACAACATAGAGTACTAATGAGAGTTTTCGAACAAGAAAATTTGAGATACTGACAAACTTGCAAAAAAGGCAGAACAGTGGAAACTGGCTGTGCTTACTATGCCAGTTCTGACCATTAGTGGTTTAAAGAGAGAGGCTTCTGTGTATATTTGACATTATCCTTCAGCAAAGGGTGTCCGACTGGCATGGGTTTTTTGCACCACTTAGGGCCCCTACTCCAGATGGGCCTTGCAGATTTGACGGACCAGCGGGTCAGATACCTGTCAAAACAACACAAACACATTTAAGTTTGAGATGATCACTGAGAAAAGGTTCCAACCGAAGCAGGAGCAGGCACTGTAGCCTCTGGCCTCCCCACATGCCTCTTTATAAAAGGAATAATCACGAGCAGAGCTCCCTCAATTCAGAAGGGACCACTGGAAAGGAATTTTTGTTTGTTTTGGAACTTGTACGCTGTACTTCTGTACTGAACCCACTGGCACCTGCCTGACTTCCAGTCTCACAAAACAAATCAGGTGTAGTCTCCAGGCTGCTTGCAAGTTGTCCACCTGTAGCTAAACTGGAGTGCCAAATCCCTTTATTGCAACTAAGCCCAAGGCTGAATGCATCCAGCCTGTATGGGAGGTGTTACTTCAACAGCTGGCCTTGATAAGGTAAACTAATTACAAAGGCTAAACTCTGTGAGAAATAAAGTCTCTAAAAAGGGATTGGTTTACTTTCAGTGGATAATCAGTTATTTCTTCTGCATGGGATGGGTTTCTGGCCTAGTCTTGTATTTTCACATGTCCAAATTTGCTACAGTATTCTCTGTACAATGCTACTGCTGCTTGCTGGTGCAGGAAGTCAAAACCTACAGTGTAAGAGGTACTAGAATGGAATTATCATCACAAATACAAATCTCTGTGAAGAGCGATGTCTGGCAAATATCCTCTGCTTTTTGCCATTTGAAGTTTTATACTTGGCTTTGCAAACAGGCGGGGGATTTCAGATCTAGAATCAGTTACTGGAAATCTTACCCTGTGGCTGGGTGGCCTGGAGTTTTGTTAGGCTTTAAATCTTTTGCTACCAGTAGAGAGGGGAATAGAAGTCCTTAGAGAAAGAGGAGTCTTTTCAGACAATAAAGATCCAAAGTAAAACCCTAGCATAATCTTCACAAACAATGCTCCAACAAATTAGAATTTGGAACAGACTGATAAACTTTGTCCAGCGATGTTTGCATGCCTCTGTTGAGTAATTCCATGGTCTTAATGTAACCTCAATCAGTCATCCTCTCCCCAAACAGCTTTGTTACCTTTTATTTGCATCGTGCAAATTTGAGATATTAAGAACTTTGGACAGAGACCATGTAATGCATTTGTTTGAAGGCACTTGGCACATTCCTGAGAACTACAAAGAAAGCTTGCTATGCCAGGCAGCTACAGACCGTATAGCAGCGGCCCATTTTCCTAGCACTTTTCTTCCTCACCAATCCCAAACAGCACAAATTGAAAAATGAATCGCATTTGGAGGTTTCTGCCACTGAAATAAAGTCACCTCCAAAATGCTTTGCTTTTGCTTTGAGGAGTTTATGACAGTTAAAACATCTAGAAGCAACAGCAGGAGAGATTTGGGAGACGGTGTAGAGCAAGATCCAGCCACTTGTCCTCCTATGCGTGCATTAAATTAGTCCCTGTTGACCTTTAATGTTATGCTAGTGCATTAGTGGAATCCCTTACATAACAACATCAGGACAGGAAGTAGGAGAGACTCTCCTTGTCTCTAATTTCACATGCAAAGGGAGTTCAGAGAGTCCAAACACAGGTCCCCAGTTTGGGGGACCTGGCAAAGAACCATGGCAAGGCAGCTCCTTTGGGAGAAGCTGTATGGGTATTTGACAGGCACATGGGGCTCGGTCCTTCTTTTCACATTCCTCTTGCAGCAGGGGGAGGTCTACAGCACGAGTTTTGATATTGCAAAACTGCATTTACAGCAAAGGAGGAAAAAAAATCCCAAATTGTTTTAATGCATCAGTGTGCCAAATGCAGTTCTGGTCACATGTCCATACGCTTACGGGAAAGTGCTCCCGTGATAATAAATGATCTCACTGGGAGAGAAGTGAATGTGTGAATGTGTGATACACATCAATGCTGTGTGCAGGTTTAGACAGACAGTGGCTTTTTAAGAAATCCCTCTGTTTCTGTGTGGGGGCTGGAAGTGCACACCCCAATTCTGCATAGGAAGGAGGATTTAGTAATGGCCTGATTTTAAAGCTTTTGTTATTTCTCTTTTGAGCAGGTCTAATCCAGCCCTCTGGTCCAGGCTTTTGGCTTCCTTTGGGGACTGCAGGCTGGGGCTTTTCATTGTTAGCTGAAACAGACATTTGGACGCTTTCCCTTCCTGGAGCACATTTGCTTTTAGCGCTTTTAATACTTGCTTTGTCCCAAACTCAAACTTGTCCTATTTTGTTTGCTGCTTTTTTTTTTTTTTTTACCTTGATTCAGCAGTGGCAAAAGCCTGATGCCTGGGAGCAGTCAGTCTACAGAGTTCCTTTTCCTCTTTGACTAACCCCAGTTCCTACTGTTTCACAGATTTTTTTTTCCCTGAGAGTAAAAACAATCCACAAAACTCACATGTGAGAGCTTCAAAGCCCATCACACAGGACTTTTCTGCAAACTCTGCTGTCCATGTAAGGTAGTGTACCCCCTTTTCTAGCTAAGTCACCCAACTTTCCATTGTATCGAACCACACAGTTTGTCTTGGGGAGTTTTTACAATAACCTACAAACACACACTGGCAGATGGTCTGAATTTTCTCAACCAGCTGAGAGATGTCAGGACAGAGGCTCCATGTGGATGCCAAATGCAGCTGGTCTGCAGTCTCCTAACCTGTTATCTCAGTATGCAGAGCTCTCACTCTGGACAAAGGGGGACAGAACTTCCAATCTCAGGGACTGGCAACTCACCTCGGGGCTCTGCTTGCCCCTTAAGTACGGTAGGATCCTGGTCAACACCCAGAATCCCTAGACTCCAGCTGCACAAATGAGTAGTTTGGATAAAGTGTGATGGAAATCCTGGTGGGACTTCCTTGATGGAAAAAGGCAAGATATAAACAGGACAGAAACAAGCATGGTTAGTTAGTCACCTGCCATCATTGCAATTGCCCAAAATCTCTGGCATGTGGAAATCCATTTCCATGGATTTTACTCAGTGAGCAGGAGGGCCCCAAAACATTCCCACTCAGGGGCTGCTGCTTAACACCTAGGAGTAAGCACAGGGCTTCCATGTACTGGATAAGGAAAATGACCAACCCATGGGGCAACTGCGGTCCTGCACACAGCCCAAGCAAAGGCCACGTTGGTGCAGTTCAAGGCTGAACTTCTGAACCCTCACTGAATTTTTTCAATCTGGTTTTTGTTTGGATTAAGAGCAGAAGGCAGAGGGCTACAGACTGCAGGAAGCACTCGATCAAAGTGCTGGCAAGACTGCCTCCTCCCTGCCACATCCCTTCCCATAACACCTCTTGGCTTTGCTCACCTGCAGCCACTCTGGCTCTTTGCTTTTGAATTCACATGCTACGCACAGTACAGTTTCCATGCAGATGAGAGAAACCACATGCTGCTGGAGTGAAACGCTGATAGCAGTGAAACCAGATTCTGCTCCTAGGGAAGAGAGGTGTCCATGGAGCCTGAGAACTTTGTAATTCATGAGGAGTTCATATGGAACCTGCCTCTTTCCTAACACATAGCAACTTCTTCAGTTCAGGTGATGGAGGAGGGATTGACTTGGATATTATCTGTGCCAAGTTCTGTTCTTCCAGTAGGAAGCTGAAGATGGAGTGGCAGCTGAGCACTCAAAATCAAGTACTCCATCATCTACAGCACCTCTTGCTGACAGAGCCCAGACTCAGGGAACCTGTGACACCCCTTAGTCCCTTTGGAAAGGGAACAACTTCAAAGTGTTGTGCTTTAACCAATATTTTGGACCTGCCAGAAGAAAATGAGTGCTATAATCACATTGAGAGCATTTAGATGCTGGCCTGAACTCAGTGACTGTTCTGGATAGAGTGTTAGTCCACACGATCCATGTGACAACTTCCATGCTGGAAAGAAAACTGACGAGCTATTCGGGTTTCCATTCCTGAAAGCAAGGATAGAAGTTTGACCTGCAGCTGTGCTTGACTGTTTCCCAAATGGTTCTAGTGTGTGGTGGCCTTACACACATGGCTCTGGAATACGAGACCAGTCTGTCACTCTGCACAGTGCTGGTGAAATCCCCAAGAACTTCCTCAGCCTCGCAGGCTAGTGAAAATATTTTGTTACTGCAGCACTTAATGGGAACATGCCAGGCTGGAGCACAAATGGACACAGAAATAACAGCAGGAAGTTATGAAAGGGAGAATTCAGGCTAAGGACAAGGGAACAATCCTTGGCTGCAAGACAGATTTGCTTGTAGAATCATCCCTTGGAAACAGTGAAAGCCCCAGACTGGGCCAGACATGAGAAAATGAACTATAGGGAGTAATTCTGCATTGACGGGGGTAAACTTCATTGGTTTTCCATGTCCAAGTTCTGCAGACAAATGATACGGAAGAGAGGGGGAGGACAGTAGATTCAAGAATTTATGGATGATGTGGGTACTCCAACAGCCATATTTCTGCAAAAGCACCCATAGCTAATAAAACAGTTAAGTGATAACATTCACGAGCTATCGCTGTCAAAACCAGATTATGCAGAAAGCAAAAAGGCAAAGAACTAAAGTCCAACAAACAAGAAATACCATGGTAAGTTTCACCCGGACAATGTCCTAACTGCAGGGGGTAGAAAAGAGAGCCGTGGAGTGCTCCCCAGTTGAATTATGACCACAAGGTGTTCTCATACATCTCCTACCACCTCCAGGACCACACAGCTTGGCTCAAACTGGCATTTCACTTTCATGTTGTACCTTCTTCTGCAGTTCCAATCTCCTCCTCTATGTTACATTACATCCTGGATGGGTGATCCCTACTGTGCTAGAAAGCTGGATGACCAGGCGAGAGCCGCAGGCCACTACTTCCCAAAGCATTCTGCTCTTCCTCTTACATTCCAGTAGTAGAAACCAGATCAGAAGATGGGGTGGGTAGGGGGAGGCCAGCTGCCAAGTGACCTAGCGCAAAGCAGGGACATTCTTACCTCTCTGCAGAGTAATCTGGGGCACGTAGGAGGGAACATCCCAAGTTCATACAATGAAGACACAGTACAACCACTTCAGAAAACAGAGCAGGGATTCTGCTTTTTGGAAAACATCATTGAGTAAGCACCAGAAGAGCACCTTCTGGAGGGGCAGAGCAGGCAGAGGGGTTCTGGGTGATAAATCCACACTTCACATCACTAGCTCAATAGCAGGGCAGCACCCCTGACCCTTGTTAAAATAAGACAGTTTGCTGATAGTTCCATATGGTGGCATGTTAATCTCAGCTAGGTGATAGCCAGTGCATGCCAGACACTTTGTATTTGAAGCAGGCTCACTTTACAGGGTGACCGTGACATGGGCCAAACATTCTGGCCAAGAATGCCACAAGCGCAGCCAAAGAAAAGCTGAGGAGCAGCTTTTTTGGTGCTCTCAAACGTATACATTAAGACAGCTCCTCCGTCTTTCTGTATGTACTTTCTTAGCACCTTCGCCCAGGAGCCATAATGCTCCTCCTATGCAGCTGGCCTGAACATTGTCTCAGGGGCAAAGAGCAGAGACAAAGCAGTTTTTCATCAGGCTGGTTTGTCCCTCTTTTGGCAGCAGATGAAGCTGCTTTCAAAAATACTGACACAACCTTGGAAGAAGCCTGGCTGAAGGGAGCATCAACCAGAACTTTGCAAGACTGGAGAGAAATGAAAGGGATTGCTCATCCAAATAAAGTCATCTGCCAGACTTCAGCCAGGCAGGGGTTGCTGCTCTCAGTCCAGAGAACATCCACAATGTCTACATGCAGTAAGTGAACACTCAGGTCTGTATTATGGTAGAAGCACGGGGCTCTGACTCCCACATAAATTTACACTCCCCACAATGAATCTCCTTCAATCTCAGGTGGTGTGAGTGGCATCAGTCCCTAAGGTTATCTTAGGCTTTTACCTTGGTCCTGTTACTCTAGCAGGTGGTGTAGTCTACTGTGAAGAGCTCTACCATCAGCAAAACATTGTTCAGCTCAGTGTAAGATTTTCTGTCCCCAAATGGTAGGAATTCTCATAGAAGTATGTGGGGTAACATCTGGACTAGACAGTGACTTCTCAGAAGTCCCTCCTTTAGGAAAGTGAGATTTCTCAATTCAGAGTGGAGTTAAACAACAGATTACTTACAGGGGGGCAATGAAAGGAATTTCAGGGCAGAAGGGGTGAGCACACAAAAGTACAGATAAGACTCTGAAAGAAATGCTGTCCTTCAGCAGGGTAGAGCTCATTGTCACAGTCTTGAGACAGACTATACGTGTCTATGGTGCTCTGTCTATTCTTTTCACCTTGCACCTTCCTATTTTAGAACAGTATAGCAGGAACTGTGTCTTCTGTATGCAAAGCTTTCTTCCGTGTGCAATGCAAGCTCCTGATGGCAAGAGAGTAAGTGCAGATGAGCAAGGGGGAAAGACATCAGGAATGGAGGACGTGTGACTGGGAATAGACTAAATTCTCAGTATACTGGATACTACTAGCCCACCTGTGAGAACTATCCATCTCAGTTTGCAGCCCCAATACAAGTTTGTCTCCATCTCTGTTTGCTGGCTTGTTTCTGCATGACTACTTTCTTTTGACCAAGGAGGACCAGTCTGCTGCAGAGCCAAGCAAGTGATGCCTCTTTCACCTTTGCAAGCATCGGTGCACAGCACTGTGCAATCTGCTGTGCAGGGCCCCTGAGTCCTTCACAGATCAGGTTAAAGGTCCCTCAAACAGCTGGTGGCAATTCAATAGCTCCAGCATCTACAATATAGACACTTCACTTTGCTCCTGAAGTGTGGCTGATGGGGTTATTTTGGAGGGGATATGGTGCAGAAGAATGTATTTCAACACCACACTGAGCAGACCCACTGGTGGAGCACATAAAAAGCTGTCACTGCAGGGAAAGCTAGAGAGCACAAGGGCTGGTTAAATTGATGTTAAAGAATGTACATTACCTGTGTTCCTGTCTTGGAAGAGCTTTAATGAGGGGCCCAAGCATATTATGAGGCACCTCAGTTTCTCCCCGTTGGCGTTACCAGGGCTAGAGCAGCAGTGCAAAAAGGCACTGTTATCTCTCATTTAAACAGAGAGGTGGAGACAACTAGAGCAGCCAATACGATGTACATCACTTAACTGTGCAATGTACTGCCTGCTATGATGTACATCATATTCATCCCTTCACGGACAGACATTTAAAAACCCAGCAGACACAAATGCAGTGAAAAGACTAGCTAAGTTAGGTGTGCAGCCCTGATATTACACCAGACAGGATTAGAGGATGACCTAGTCATGTTCTCATGGCACTGAACAAGGCAGCTTGTTCCACTGAAAAGTCCCAGCCCAATTCTGCCCCTGTCCTCCCCTGCCAGCTCACTTGCAGCACCAGTGGTTGACTGCTTCCCAAATTACTATGGACTTACAGAAAGCTTTAGAAACAAGTACTGAGGCAAAGACAAGGTAAGCTTGGACAAGTCATTTATGTGGGAAACTTATTTGATAAGAGCTCTAGCTTCATTCCCAAAATAAGTACTAGTTGAATGTCTTCAGCATGTGGGTACCCTTCAGTCCTTCCTTCAAGCTAGAGGAAGGAAGCACTTTAAATCTCCTGCCTTATGCGGTGCCAGCTACAGTTCCAGACAGCAATGCGGGAAGTGCAGGTGGGGGTACACAGAGTCAAAACTCTCACAGAGCTGCAACGGCCAAGATTTCACAAGGCTCCAATACGCAGAGCTTTCCCCTTCCAGCAGGCTGAGATAACAGTATCACGAGGGACCAGGAGAGCACACCTGAAGTACGCCTGCACTCTACCCTGGCTCTGGGACTCCATTCTTTAGTTCCAGCCTCCCCCCTAAAAAAAATTCAATCCAATTTCTTGATACTATTCTCTTGTCTCCACTCAGAGCCCAAAGCCTACCTATTTCAATGCTGTTTATCTCCTCAGCAACGGCTCTACTCTCTTTTTCTAAACTCTGCTTTCACCCTGCTTGCTACGTTCCCTTGCTGGGTGGAAAAAAACAAGGGTGGTGTAGGGAGGGACTAGCAATGCAATAGGGGAGGGCTTGGATACTAAACTCCAATTTAAATCTCTCCATTTTAGAGGTGTAGCATACCTACTTGCATGTAGAACGTATCTGGAGGTATCCATTCTTTGTTCTCGCTAAAAGTCTATGGAACAATTTATAAGAGTCAGGGCATTAGATCTGGAGTCCTGGTGTGATTCCAGCAAGATACAGGATTTACCATTTCCTGTCTCAACCTGCTATGCAGAGCTGCTATGTGAATGCTAACTAGATAATGTGCTCCACCCCACAGCTGCTAGATAGACACAACTACTAAGGAATCCCAAAGACTTGTAAGACACAGGAAAAAAAGTTTTCAGAGCTGAAGTATCTGATGGCTACAGGGCTGCATCAAATGTAGAGTCCTCTAATTTGATCCTCACTGATACCCTTTGTGGAGCCTGCTGGTATCCAAGGGGCATTTCCAAGAGCTTGCCTCAAATCTCCACTGCAGAGTTAGACCTGAAATGCAGGAGTCTCCGGCCGCCCCCAGCCCTGCAGCCCGAGCTCTCCCAGCAACAGCCCCATGGCCTCTGGTAACCTCATGGCTTGCTAATGCGAGGTTCATAAACCGCTCTGACATCCCCATGGAAACAGAGTGTGAGGTCATAAACAGGGGATTAGCACCTCTGAGCGCCCAGCGCAGTGCAGGAGGCAGCCGCAGGCTTTCCCTTTGCCCACCAAAGGCCAGGGGCCATTCAGGCTGGGGAGGGGGAAGAGACCCTGTTGCACAGGAAGGGCAGGCAGAGGGCGAATCACTGAGAGAAATGGGGATGGGGCAGAGGGGAACAGGCTTGTGATGGGCCCTTGCTGGCTGCTCATCCCCCCACTCACTGCTGGTACCCCCCTCCTGGGCACCTTCCTGCTGTTGGGGGCCAGGCACCAAAAGGCTAAGAGAGAAGGGACTGCTCAGCCTGGAGAAAAGGCAGCTCGGAGCAGGTCTTACCAATGTTTATAAATACGTGAAGGGAGGGAGTAAAGAAGATGGAGCCAAGTTCTTCCTAGTGGAGCCCAGTGACAGGACAAGAGGCAATGGGTACAAATTGAAACATAAGAAATTCTGTCTGAATGTAAGAAAACATCATCTCACTGTGAGGGTGCTTCTCTGGAACAAGCTGCCCAGAGAAATTGTGGAAGGTCCATCCTTGGAGATACTCAAAACCTGACTGGACATAGTCCTGAATAACCTGCTCTAGGTGACCCTGCTTGAGCAGTGGGTTTGGACTAGACAATCTCCAGAGGCCCCTTCCAACCTGAACTACTCTGTAATGCTGTGACTCCATCTCTGTGGCATCCTCCTGTGACTGCCCTACTGTTAGTGATGAGGAGGTGAGTGCAGCTGAGGAAGGGAGGGCAGACTAACAAGTGTGGCAGTTTTAATGCTGTGTGGATAAATGGTTTGAATAAGATGTGGTTTGTCCTTAAAAAACTAACAAGAGAACATCGTGACAGACGTTTCTTCTCCGAAATGCTATAACTACTCTTTATGAACCCAGTTGCCTCAGGCATGTTTTACTCAGTTATAAGGAACTGTTTTTCCTCTTCCAATCTATTCCTGAAAAAGAGAGATGTGGAAAGACAAGTCTATTCACCTGTTGAGCTTGGGTTTCTTGGGAATATGCCCTTCAGGAAGTTGAGGCCTGTGATTTGGCAACAAACCTGAAATAGAAAAAGACGTGAGAATATTTTGCAGTGCCTCCTTGCCTCTGTAGCATCCAGAGGCTAGATTACACCTCGTAAGCCAGGCAACCCAGATCCCTACTGAGAAAGCACAGCAAAAACTCAAGTACAGTAGAAAGGGTATTTTATATTTAGTCATTGCTGAACCTGCACCCCAGCCAAAGAGAAGCTAGGAGGTTCTGCTGGGTATAGAGAGGAAATACACACCAAAGACACAGCCACTTGGGCTCATCAAAGAGGCTTTTTGAGAGGACATAGGGCGCTGGTGTCCAATCAGATTGATTATTAAAATTCTCAGTCTATTTAACTTGGATACAACTCAGGTACCAGGCATAAAGCTCAGCACAATACTGACTGTGTCAACCTGGGTCCCACTCTCAGGGTAAAGCAAAAAAGCATTCACATGGCAGATGGTAGATAGGTGCATGTTATTAATGGGGTAGGTCAAGCTTATGCTAAATCAAGTAATTTCCAAGGATGGTATTTAATCATTAGTTACTGGAGACTGAGCCACTTCCCAGATCTTTCTGCAACAGTAGACTCATCTACAGGGATAAACGTCTGCTGCCAAGACACATAGAAAGCAGGGCAAGTAGTCTCTGGTCCATCATCCTGTCCCAGCACTTGGACCATAATGAGTTTGCTGGCTGACTGGACAATGACATCTCAATGAGCTATACTTACTGGGCGGGAGACCCCTCTCACGGGGTTCTATGGGTAGCCCACAGAATGGGGTTGTCTCAGAAGACTAGGTACCTGCACGGTGAGCCATCTGCACACAGACAGCAATCTTCTTGTGCTCCTCCAAACAGAGGCCTGTGATCCTTCGTGGCAGCATCCCTCCATCAGAACGGATAAACTGACTCAGCAGCAAGACATCCTGAGAGAGCAAGAGAAGGGCAAAACCATCAGTGCTACAGCTACTTTAACTGCTGTGATTCTTAGGTGGTGTGCTCACCCTCATGCTGTGTACAGAACTCAAAACAAAACAAAACAACGATTCCTTCCCACGCGTTTTGGCTGCAGCCTGACGAGTGGCTTTTGCTTGCTGTCACTCCACCTGCCAGCTTAGCTCAGTAAGGTCACTCAGATGATCTGAGTCTTCCCCTGACTTCACTAGTGTAAACACATGATGTCAGCTGCAATCCTTGCTACTTCACTGTCGCTTGCTCCAAGATTCTAGCTAAGATAATGTGTCCTAGGTAGTCAGGCACAGTTACACAAGACGTACAGATGGATAGTGTTTACACAATTTGAAATGCCATCACAGCTGCTATCCTAAAGGTCACAGATATGTTAGATCACCTCTGGCCCCCTCCTTGTTCCCTCAGAGCAGGACTGTTCTCTGCTATCTACTACTCAAACTTTTATCCACTTTCCCATGATGGAACTTCTCTCATTTCTCTCTGGAGGGGTGGAGAGCAGGGAAATGGTCCAAGATCTTACATGAAGAAGCTTTTTGTAAGAAAAGAACGTGTGCTGATGAGAAAGACCTAATAGGATAAATTGTTGCCTTCAGTCCTTTCACTGTGCGTGTACGAGGTGGAACTGTAACGGCCATGCTGGATGGAAGGAGCACTCAGAGCATGCCAAGGGTTTGTCTGTGATTCAAGAATCATTTAGATTACACTGCTGTTGACCTTTCCAGTTAAGAGCTCTAGAAATGCAAAGCACTCTTAATAAAAACAAAATTAAAGGGATCTCTAGGATCAGATAGTATCACAGAGCTGGGATGACAAATTTTTAAACACAGCAGCAACACTTGTTGCACGAGTGTCCCATTAACTGTACACAGTACAACAGCCCAGTATTTAGATACATGCTCTCCATTTCCACACACACCACCGCTGCAAATGTACCTCTCAGGACAATATAGGCAGGTCCCCTTGACATGCTGATGTCAACATAAGTTGGCCCAAAGGGCCTCTAGAGACTCTGTGCTTCGCTTTTTTCCCCATCTGTTGATAGATGTTGCTGGTTGAGAGTTTACTTCTCCACTGCTGTTGTAAACATGTTCGTAGTTGAGGCAGCTGGACCATGTGGAGGCTGCCTGCAGGCTGGAAGGGACCTGCCATTGAGCACCCCGACAGAATGAGAATTAAAACCAGGTACGTCAGCACTTTACATCTGCCTGTGTATGGCAACAGGTGAGAACAAAGAGTACTTGTTGCTTTGCACGTTGGGTGACCGTGACTGCCTTTTGTTCACAGATTCGCAGATGTGCTCCCACCCCCCCATCTTTGCTGCTTTACAAAGAGCTCCCTGGAGCATTCCTAGCTTCAGTTACTGCCCTTGCAAAAGCAAACAATTACAAGTGGATATAAAATGAATATTCAGAAAACCTAGCTATCTAGGAATTATACATCTACCCCCACTACACAAGATGAGCTCAGCTCTGAAGGGGGCTGCTGGAATTCAGTATGGCTTTCTGGTAATCACGGATTCTGACAGATGCTGTCACACAAGTCTTACAGTCAAAATTTAGAGGTTTTTGTTTGTTTTGGCTTGTTGTGGTTTGGTTTTGTCCTTCTCTCTCCCCTGCTTCAATCCCACCCTCACTAATATTATCATGACACACAATTTCCCTCCCTTATCTGGCTTCCTTTCTACCTCCACTTGTCTACAATGAATGCATTCAGACTGATTTTCAGACACAGCTCCTTTGAAAACATGGCAGGTTAGGCAACTTCTCACTGATACAAAATGACTTATCAACCACCATACAGAGTGATGTTGTATCTGAAGAACAAGAAAAGCACAGCTGAGCAACCAGCAGCATGCTCCTGAGAGGCCATCTATGGTTAAAAAAAGAAGTGAAGTGTCCTCAGCCCAGCTAACACATGGCCTTGCCAATGAGAACCGTAACCAGGGGATCAGTTGGTGCCAGCTGCGTTGGTGGAAACTGGACGGAGGCCAGCCAAACAGTCCAAGGGCACTGACTTTTGGCCACTCCTGAAATGCACTGGATTGGGTTCAGGAAACCACAGCACGACTCCATCCCCTTTTTTCCTCTTCTTCAGCCATCCAGTTCTCCAAATCACCAACAGTTCAATTTGCCATTTACCACAAACATATTGCGTCCCTAAGTGAAAAAGGGCTGTTTAGCTCCAAGTGCCTAGAAAGAGACAAACTTTCTAGACTCTTCTACTAGCCTGCTGCATTACTCCATCGGGAAGAGGAAAAAAGGAGCTGATGGCAAGTTTGAGGCTGTTCCAGTCTTTGCAGCCGTGAAAACCTAAGTAGGCCACACGCTCTTGTGAAGGGTGTGTGTGGTCCAAGTGATTTCTCGTATTACCACCACGCCTCATGGAGTCACAGGCTTGTTATCAAGTGTTTCCATGCAAAGCGGGGAGGTGGGAAGCAAAGGGAGATATAGTCTTTCTTTTTCTCCCTGTGGAAAAAAATCAGGAAAATCCATTCTCTTTTATCATCAGTGACACCAACAGTATCACCAGCTGACCAACACCCCTGTGTGGCAGTCATTTCTTAACTGAAATCATCTATGTCCCAGCCACTGCAGCTCCAAATTACACTCACGCCGTTTGGCTTAAAATGCTGCACACTTGACAGAAGGTTTGTCCATTTCTGAAGATCCCCACAGTTAACAGGCCAGGTGCCTCTCCCAGAGTACTCGCACAGATGCATCTTACCACAGGGAGAAAGCAGACAGGTACAGCCAACTTTATGGGGCAGCTGTGGAGGGAAGCAAACAAGCATGTGGAGCGGTCAAAGAAAAAAAATACGTCTGGCAAGTCCTCATGGTGCCGTCATGTTCCATGAAATTCACATTTTGTGCTAGTGGACAGCCAAGCCTGTAACCACGGATTTGCTTTAATCACTGGACAGCTCCCATGAGGCTGGACCCAGATTCCCACCCCTGTAATCTGCAGCATTTGATGAAAACAACTTGGATTGAATTAATCTAGGGCTAATAGGCAAAGCTTGCAGTTTGGTTTCCCCTAATTGCTGCCAAAGCAAGATGACATATTTACTGCCTACTCAGACTAATGATGTTTGAAGTGGATAAAGGGGAAAATGAAAAACAAGTTTAGCTTTCACCTCTGAAAGGGCTGGATAAACTTGCTAAATGAAACATTATGTACAGCACGTTCTTGTGAATGGATGGCAACGAAAATGCAGAGGCATCTCTGCATTTTGATATCTGCAGACACTTTGAAAACAGGATCCTTCACTGGTTACATGCGATTCATTAAAACCTTCATTTACTGCAAGAAGAGTTCTGTCTGTGTAGTCAAATTACTACTGGGCTGTATCAGACAAGTCTGCCAGTCATTATTTCCAGTTACACAAGAGTCTAGTTTTTCCTTTCTCCCTTACTCCTGGGAGCTGTACACCATTCTCCAGGCATTTCGTAACAGGATTGCAGGTTTCAATCCAGTTGCATCCTGACAAATCATAGAATCATAGAATGGTTTGGGTTGGAAGGGACCTTAAAGATCATCTAGTTCCAACCACCCTGCTGTGGGCAGGGACACCCTCCACTAGACCAGGTTGCCCAAAGCCTCATCCAACGTGGTCTTTAACACTTCCAGGGATGGGGCATCCACAGCCTCTCTGGGCAACCTGTTCCAGTGCCTCACCACCCTCACAGTAAAGAATTTCTTTCTAATATCTAATCTAAATCGACCCTCCTTCAGCTTAAACCCATTACCCCTTGTCCTGTCACTACACTCCCTGATAAACAGTCCCTCACCATCTTTCCTGTAGGCCCCTTCAGGTACTGGTAAGCCACAATTAGATCTCCCCAAAATAATTTTTTATCTCCAATGGATATGAAAAAAAAAATCATATCTGAGGTCTCTGTTTCAATGGACAGACAGACACACACAGACCACAAACTGGGGGAATTTATACCTTAGGCTCTGTTAACCTGCGCCTCAGCAGAGACTAAGGACTGAACTGGCAAAGACAACTGCAGCCCTCCACACCACAGCCGAGACAGGTTGGAATCATGACCTGCTAGGGCTCACAATGCCTGTTCAGTTGATTAATAACTTTGGAGACATTGGTCCCCCAGTTCTCTGACAGCCAAAGTAACTCATTATGCCACTACTTTAGACTGTGCTAGTTGCACATGACAAAAGGAAAGTCCTATGAGGTCATATTACTCAGCTCCCTCAGGGGCTAATTCAACACTTCCCTTTTCACAGTGCCTCATTCAGTCCAATTACAAGCGTCCCAAGCAAAAAAGCTCACACTTTCTCTTCTGTGCAACTGACTGATCTCAGCTTATCAATCTCAAAGGAACCACTGTGATCCATCTATTCTGATCTCTTACCAAGAACAGATTATAGGTTATGCTGTATGAACTAGGCTATATCTTTAACAAAAATAGCTGTTCTCAATTTACAGACTTTTAGGACAATTAACCACCAGTGAGTAAATTGTGCCACTGTTTAATTACCCGCACAGTTAAATGCCCGCACTTTATTATTTAAGCATTTCAAGATTCTGCTGCTCATCACTGCTGCAGCAAAGAAAATAGCAGAGAGCGCTTTTGTGAAGAAAAGGGAGATTTTATTCACCTTAACATTTAAAAGTCTGAAAATCCATGGCTGGTACAAAGCATTCAAACATATAAGGGACTTATTGAAGCAGAAGATGCGGTCTGCTCCAAAACTGAAATTTCTCCTAGTTCTCATAAGCCCCACAGAGGAATGTTTCTAAATACTGAGGTAAGAACCTTATACAATTCTGAAATACCAGTTCATGCTGCGCTCTGTAGCTTTTTGTCCAGGTTCTCCTCTGCTCTACTGCAGGAGTACTGGATATATATATATACACCAGATGCATATGCATTCAAAAACTGCACGACAGCCAGAATGGACATGTTCCTAGTTTGTACCTCAGGACCACAATTTCTTAGGAATGATCTCAGCAATGATTCTCAAGACTCTGGCTGCAGGATCTCTCCTCACATTTAGGTTTCTCTTGCCTCCATACAGTAGAAAGAATCAGATCTAAGAATCAAACTGTGGAAGAAAACTCAAAACCTTAGTTCACTCTACAAACACACATAAGACTCATGTTTTACATTGTTGGTTGGGATCAACAGCCTACTTCTAATCCTGGAACTCAGGCTCTGCAGCATCACATTGTCTAAAACTGCCTCTTTGGTTCTCAGTGGCACTGTTATCTCTACATGCAACAGAGTCTTTCTCCGCTGACAGAAGTATAAAGTTAGTCTATATATTAATTTCCAAGATTTAATCCGCTCCCATGGCTCACTTCATCCCTAAGCATCAGTTTATAGTTTCTCTGGAGTTGTTAATGTGTGACTCATGGAATACTTTCTGGAAATCTGTAGAACTACCCAATTTAATGATGCTGTTGACTCCTTGCATTTAAAAGTCACATAAAACTCTATTAACCTTAAGAAAGTATTTTCCAGTGTGATTGGTCTGTTTTGATCAGAACACAATTCAGCAACCATGAAGAAGAAAAGAGTTGCAAGAAATCACTGCATTCAGACATGGGCAACACAAATCAAACATGATCTGTTTTTGTAGTACTTTCCATATCTTAATGGTATTTGGTATTTTGCTCATTTATTATCATCTGCAAATTCATTTTGTTTTTAACTTTCCTAGATTACTGAGAAACCAGACCAGAGAACACTAAATATGCCCCACCCCCAACTTATTTTACTGTTTAATATTGCGTCCAGTCTCAGTCAGAATCACTGACAACACTCAAGATCCTAGACAACTTAATTTCTGCAATGCAGGCTTTGAAAAATAGTAAACTGGTATTTCATTTACATCTCACATCTGTTGTTTCACCTGCACGGAATAACTGCAAGTATTGTCTGGCACTATTTCTGTACTCATGTTCTTCATAATTCATGAGTCATAATTAGTCCTATCCAACAGGTTACTTGTTTTTACTCCTAGTTGATACCATTTTACTTGGAATTTGCAAGATTTGATTTACCAGGTGGTAATCATCAGCATCATTTTCCTTCCTCTCTCAACTATTTAGTATTTCACTTGCTATTTTCAAACCATTTGGCGATTCCTTAGAATTTTTTTCATGATTTAAAAAAAATCCTGCAAGTGATTTAATACATTTGTTAGCTAATTCTCTTGAGATCTTGGGCCTACATGCAATCCGGGCCTGCTGGTCTGTACCTAATTCAATGCTGAAGTTATTTCTGTACCTGTTGTTTTACATTTGCAAGATTGCCATTACTACTTAGATATTAAAACATAATTTTTATTTTGTGTGTGTGCACGCTAGGACTGCATATGAGCAGCTTAGTCATTCTGCAGCCAACGTGGCTTTCAGTCCTCTTCTCCTCTCATTAATGGACTTACTTTCTCACAAAGATTTCCTCCAGATGCATTTGTACCTCTCTTGCCCTAATCCTACTGACATTAACTTATTCTGAGTTTTCTGTTGCCTTATCTTAGTAACAGCACGTTCCTGTCTGGTTTTCTTCTTTTCTAATTCCAGTACTGAGTTTTTAGCTTGCAAGGGAGGAACTTAGAAGTTGCAGAATGTAACTTTACAAGAGGTCATTCAAACACAGAGTTTACAAAAGGACTATCTCATGCTTCTTATTCTAAAGTGTTCTTGACTGTTGTGCTTTTGTTTTAAAGCATTACAGGATTTCCCTCCCATCTTCTACATTTAGTGTTAGTAATCCTCTCCATAGTTAATAAACTTCTCATTAGCATTTCCTGCAAAAAGCTTGAATCAAATCTATTTTTTCCTGATGCAAGGGATGTAAACACGTATGCTCTCCTTCTGACCTATCAAGAGTTTTAAAAGTTACATAAATGAGCTACTACATTAGTGGACAATGACCCAATAAGAAATTGTAGTGCTTGAAGACATATAATTGATCTAGTCAAGTCTTTGGCCTCTCTGGAGTTAGAAGAGGCCTGATTCAGTTGACTAAATGTTGCATTCCAGTTTGATTCTCCTGGAAGTACAATACTGAAAGGCGGCTGGGAACAAAAGAGATATATGGCCTTTTCAGATCAGACGGCCACGTGTATAATTCTAAACCTCCTATCTGATATGAGCTCATCCTTCTTTTTCCCAGGAACACCATCGACCAAGGCACACAATTACTATGTAGGAAACTCTTGTTACACCCAAGAGAAGCAGAGATAGAGTTAGCTATCTTTACTACATCCAGCAAAAGACGAGAGGGGCAGGTTGTGCAGTATGTAGATCTGAGACCAATACTTATCTAGCTATGAGGATGGGGGAACTCTCCTTTGTTAAACTCACCACATAATCATACTTATGCTTCAGATTCCAGCGACAGATGGGACACTGGCCAGAGGGGTTTGGAGGAGTTGGTGTTTCAGCATCCTCTATAATTCTCCCTTCAATCTAGGAAACAATTCAAAGGATATAATGATCAGGCTAGTTTAGACCTCTACCCACACCTGTGACTTGATGAATATTTTCATTAAGTCCACAATGTGTTGACCACTATTGGACATACATAAGGGGAACAGTATCTGCATTATTCAACTTGCTTATACATAGATATACCAAGCACTTTGGATATACACAGACTATGGGGAAAAGAACAAATCCAAAGGGTGTAGAGAACCATTTGGTAAATTCTTGCATGTATTTTACTAAATGCAAACTAGTTCACAGTCAGTGTGAAGTTCTCATAGCTGCCTGCAGCGCTCCTTTGAACCGCTATGCCTTGGAATTGTAGCGGCCCTTTAGCCAAAAGCTTTAACACACATTTTTTCTGGGAAAAAAAGAGAACATCACAGAATAGCAGATACACGTTGTGGAACAAAACATGCAGGGGCTTACTAGGTTATAAATCACCATCAGGGAAAATTCTGAGCAAAAGTTAAATTTAAGAAATGACTTGTCCTTCCACATTAGGACATGTCTGTGGGTTTGTAGTTTTCTTTTTTAAATACACCAATATTATATCCAGTTTAATTCCCTGAACAATTCCTTTAGGGGATCATTTTATAATCTTTTCTATATCACTACAAAGTGGTGACATCCAACATGCAAGTTTTCTCAAAAGTAACATGCAAAGAGATGCAGAATATGTGTGGAAAGAACTTGAGAAATTTGTTTTCTAAATGTAGATATGTTAGGAATATGAAGTCTATCTACATGTGCGTTTGTATTTTTTTTTTTTTTAGGACTTATGACTAGATGCAAGAGCTATCTCAAATTGCAGCTGAACAGACAGAAAAGACAATAGAACTAAGCCATTTTTTTCCCCCAAAATATTTTGGAACCTTCCTCTGGTCAAATTAAGATTAAAACCAGATTTTGAACACCAACTGACAGCCTCAAATAGTGCAAGCACCAGAGAGTTTAAAAAGAAATGCCGGGTGGAATGCACTGTTACTTTTAAGAAAAAAAGCTGACTGATTTAGACTGAACTGTCAGGTTCTGTGCCTGAAAACCTGGGAAGAGAAAAGCATGACATTTTCTCTAAGTGTGCATGGGACGCTGGCATCCAGTGGAACTGTCAGAACTATTTTATACCAAGGATGTGTGGGTTTTGTCTAGTGATGGCAAAATTGAAACAGATAAGTTATTTGTAGCTCAAGCATCTGTACCTCAGAGAGAGAGTATCGTCAATTTTTAAATAAGATTCCTCCCCCCACAAGTAGAACAGCCAGTTTATTAAAAAAAAAAGTAACTATGAATACAAAATATAGGCCAGTATCTAATTTTCTATTCGTTGGTAAAGATATTTTCTGGGAAGTCAGTGGATCTGGTCTTGATTCTTGCAAGCCTGGCTTCAGACTGTACTTTGTAATTCCATCTTGGAAATGAATAAAGATTCAGAATGTTATGTCAGTATCAATTTTTCTTGAAATAAATTTCAGTGTACAGTTTTTGGCAATTATTTCCCAACTGCTGAGAACTTTCATATTGTTAACCCACTAAGTTATTATTCTTCTGTTAGAGAACTAAGAAGGAATATAGGGGCTCTACATTCTCAGTATGCTGATGAAATCCAAATTTCTCTGGGATTCATTCATCTGGTTGATGTCAAACACTTCCTTCAATACTGATAAAAACAAGGATACATATAAAGATGAGCATAGAAAGATGGATTCAGAAAAGACTCACATAGACTTGGTAGGATAAATGGAATGACCAGAGGATATGCTGAGAAATGTATCAGCCCTTTAGTTGGTCAATTTACACCATCTGTTACAAGATTTTCCTCATCTAGGGGCACTGACAGATTCTAGATTGATGCTATGATATTATACAGCAGAAATAGCCAAATCTCCCTTATGCTTCTACAATGGGCCAGGAAGAATAATTTTCCCTAAAGGGTTCTGCTACTGCAATGCATACCTTTTTTACTTCAAGCCTCAGTTAACATATTGGGACTTTGTGATTATAATTTACATCCGCTTTGAAACTGACTGAGTGCAAAGTACAGAAATCCACTCTGTGTGTTGATGTGCACACTTCCCCCTTGTTTTGGTTAAAACAACTTCAGGGCATGCTTGCAAGCTCTTCTCTTCAGGTCTGTGGGCAAAGATTAGTAGCCTGGCACTTGAAGAGAAGAAAAAGAGACTTTCCATCACATCTACTGTCACACCTCAAACTTATTTTTGGTGACAGTCTTTAAGAGATCTTGCTAACCGCCATATTCTATTTGATATTATATATCTAAAAATATAACTAACCTGCTCCATTCAAGTTTCAAACATGACAGTGTCCACTAATACAAACATGACAAGAAGGAAACTCAGACTTTCAAAGGCACATACAACCAGGTTTTGTCTGTTTCATTAGCAAGCAAAAACAGTCTGTCCCCTCCTTATTATTTAGGTATATATACATTAGCATTTAGTGCACTGTCTTCTAGCTATTCCCAAATAATTTCTTCTCCACTCTCCTCACTGTATTTACACATTTAAAAGAAATCTGTGCTACCTATCTCCAGCCAAGGCATAGAATGCATTATTCTGCTCACATTACATATGCCAGTAGCAATCTCCTCCCCCTCCCCCAAGTAATTTCAGCGTTTCTTCTAAAAAAATGACAATTATCTTGATAAAGCACAACAGATCAGATGGCATTAATTTGGTAAAATTCTAATTCTACTGCTTTGGTCTTTTCCTTCCTGTCTTAAACCACAGCTGAGAAAATGCTCTTTATCAGGTACTTCAGAACTTCTGTTTTATTTTCAGGAGCAGTTTTCCTTTAGTATTTACAGTCATCTTTGATGATACCCCTTTCAAATAATTTTTTTTCCTACCAAACGTGTTACAAGATGCAAGCTTTATATCACCTGCAGTCACTATGGCACACACAGTGATTAACAAACACAACACAGATCAAAGGCAAGCGACATGTGTGGCATGCAGCTGGTACAGAGCCATCCTGCAATGCCACATCCTGTTGCCAGCCCAGGGCAAAGTGACAAAGCCACTGGGCAAACCTCCTTTGTGCCTGCCCACACTCAAGATGAAGCCAAGTGTCACTACATTAAGAAACAAACCCATCTGAAGAGCCGCCTCTTGCATTTTGGGTCCCAAACGCCTCTAGTCTGGGCTTCCAACTTCACCAGGGGTGCAGTGAGGGGTTTGGTGCTCATGGGTGGCTCTGACTGGAGCTACCCGTCACCAGCAACTGGGTGACGCTCCCGACCTTGGGCAGCCAAACCCTCCATCTGGCTTACCCGCACTTGCAACACACTCCTACCTTGATTTTGCCTTCACACCCTGGGATGTCCTTCAGGCAGAAAAGCAACTCTTTCACCAATTTTTTTTTCCTTTGGGGGCAGACACGGATACATACACACACACAACGGGAGGCTGAAGGAGAAGGAAGCAACGGCAAGGGCAGCTACTGAGGGAAAGGGGTGCAGGGACTTACTGTGGTCGTGTTGCCTTCAGTCACCTCCACGACTGCAAAACAAACAAACAAAAAAAAAAGAGATGGGAGAACAAAATGAGACTCATTCAGCCTAAAAGAAGTTGGATTTGGGGGGAGAGGGTGAAATACAGCGAACGCAACAGTCTCTCCGACCGCGGTGAGGCAACGGGGCGCAGGGCAGCCCAGAGGAAAGGTGCTATGGCACCGCCCCGGACCCCCTTCCCTCCGGGCTGCCCTGAGCCCAGGGCCATCCCCGGACTCACCCTCCCGGAGGGCTCGGGCCGGCGGCGAAACCCAACCGTTTCCGAATAGCCCGGTGAACAACCGTTTCAACCCCCCGCGCAGCAAGCTGGGCGCCGCCATCTTGCCGTCGCCGGCGCTGTCGTCACTCCTGCTTCCGCCGGCGAGAAGGCGGGTTCTGCCGGCGCCATTTTGATGCGCGGCTCTGCCCCGGTGCTTGTCACCTGAGGGGAAGAAGGAGGCGGGAGACTATTGCTCCCCTGCCCAGCATCTTTCCCCAGGGTGGTTTTCTTAATTTTTTTCGTTTGATTGTTTTAAGGTTTTGTTGTTGGGGGTGGTTTTTTGTGGTGGGTTTTTTTTTTTTTGAGCTTCTATCAGCTTGGGGTGGAGGTAAATGTAGAGGTAGTGCTGGCTTTGTGCTATGGAGGCCTGAGCAACACTCCTGCCAGAGCTCCTGACTCTCTCCTGGCTCCCCAGTGAGAGGAGGAGCAAGGGGTGTTTTAGTTTAAACTATGTTTGCATGGGCTCTGGGGTGACACCCTCACACCCCATCAGGAGTGTTTCAGGCCAGCTGTGGGGTGCAGGGAAGAGACTTCTCTGTATCTGCCGGGGATGCTGAGGTCCGTGCATGTTCCTGCACTGGCTTATGTAATTCAACAGGTGAAGATTTGAAGCAGCATCTTGCCAGGCTGTAAACTTACTCTTTAACCAGTTGGTCCAGTTTAGATGCTTTCCATTTTTGTTTTATATTGCTTGCCTTTGGCAGGTCTTGGGCAGCTTGTAGGCTGCTGAGAGATTGCTTTTCCCATCTTTTTTTTTTTTAGTATACCTCATCTCTTTAGCTTCTTCCACCTGCCTTTGGTGGAAGGTAGCCTAGAGGTGCTAGTTGAGGGGGTGCGTCATTTAGCTGGGACTTTAGATACCAACAAACCATTCATTTTAGATGGTAAAGCTGCATCTTCATGAAGAGCATACTTAAGATTGAGTTGAACTGTACTTGACAGCAAAGGTCATTTCATGGGGTTTCTCCAAGTGCTTGTTTGCTTTCTGTTTGTCATTTCATCTCTTTAAAAAAAATCCAGTAAGCAAAATTAATGGAGTGAGATAAAACCCCTCAGAAGTCATATGCATTGATGGATATTCATGCCATTCTATTCCATCAGTGGTCAACAGTGCCCATGCGAGATGTTCTGTATGTTTTTCTGAGTTTCTAGCTAAAATGTGGTGTAAAATACAAATTGTGCATAAATGTAAAATTCAATATAAAATAAAATTTGATCTTCCTGTCTCAGGAGGTCTTCCACCTCCTTCCTCTCGTGTGTTACACTTGCTTCTTGTTACAGTCCAGTTTGCAAATCTCTTTCTGTGGCAGATCAAAGCACTCAACTCTGGGACTTTCTGAAGAAGTGGGAATGAAGGCAGGGCTTCTGTCCAGACTCTTGTGCTCTATGCCAAGCAATGAAAACGGCCATCCCAGTTACTCAGAGAACAAATTGAGTAAGAATGCTTGCTGGAAGAGATCTCTTCCTCTCTCAACGCATTATGCTATATAATGATTTCTAGAAGCAGGGTGATCTTTAGCTTGTCCAAAAGCCTAAACATAAGAGCCAAACAAAATATTTACTGCCATCCAGTTTAGGGATAACTTCCTTATGAGTAGAAGGAACATTGCTAAGCACAGTGGTGTAGTGATGTCACATTTTTATGAGTTGGGTTGGTTTGGTTTTTTTCTTTTTCTTTATATAGAGAGTTTTATCCTAGTGGAAGGAGTTTGGCTGCAACAACCTGACAGGAGAGTTTATTCAATTGCTTAAGTTAAATGCAATTTCTTCTTGTGATGGGGAAAACTAAAGGGCTGACTCTCTTCATGGGGTAGAAACCAACAGTTGGTAAGCACAGTGCTGGCTTGCCATGGTGAAGATGTGTAGACAGAGCATTAGGGGCTGTTCAGACGTTTCTCCATGTCGTAGGACTTTTGATTAAGATACTTAAGCAGCACTATGGCTTTTGGTGGGATAGAAAGAGGCCAGCAACATGGTGATTGTTCAGATACAGTAAGCTCTCTACTTGCTTGCCTCACCTTCAAACAAATGGTGTCTCTAACAGAATTTAAGTGACACGTAATTTAACGCAAAGACGGAAAATACTTGCTTTCTTAAAACACTGCAGTCTCTGACTTGGGCGAATCGTCTCTTCTCCCGAGATGTTTTCTTTGTCTTCTGAGTATTTTCTACAACTGTTAGCAATGCAGACCATCAAGTCCCAAGGAGACAAACAAAGCATGTGCCAATTTGAGTTGAAGCCCATCATCTCTTTCCAAGTTTGGAAATTTGACATATTTCTGATTTCTTGCAGATAATTCTTGAATGTGTTTATTTCATCAACCCCTTGTACTCAGGGGAAAAGAAAAATAACCACGCATACTATGTCTGTCTCTACAAGAGAGAAAAGAAAGTTATTTTCTTTCTGTAAGTCGGTTCAGCCATGGTCTGTGATTTGTCAGCACTGTGGACGGTGGTCCGGTTTAGATAGAACTGGACGTTTCCAAGGACATCACGGGCCATTGAAGAATGATTCCATTTTTGTTTCGAATTAAAATTAAACCTGTGCTCCCAAGTGTGGGTCTGTTCAGGAGCAAGGACATACTGTATTTTAGATGAGAAATTTATGTCCTAATTGCTTATGGCCTCTAGAGATTTTATGGGACTGTGTGCAAAGAAACAGTATTCCCTTGTTTGAACTGCTTTGGGATTACACATTGTAGATTTTCTGTAAGCCTCCATTTTTCTTTGCATACTAATTTGTGTTCTTGTCTGAAAAATGGAATGTGTTTTACTATTTTTCTTATTTCCTATAACGTATTACTATTTTCTCCTTCCAACTACAAAGAAACTTTTCTGGTCCTTTGGGCCTTTTCTGGTCCATTGGATGCTAACAGATGATACGTATGTCTGCTCCGGAGCCTTACCCGTGCAAATAGCTTATGAAGGTTGAGGGTGTTCCAACCAAACATGATTAAAAATCATAGAAATCGAGATGGAAAAAGCTATTAGGTCACATAGTTCCCACACGCGCCCCCCAGACCAGTACAGGTTTGTTTCCAATGGTACATTTTTGGTGCTTTCCAGAAGGGGTCAGTGCAGGTCAGCATTCACTTTGCATCCAACAGCCTGCCTCCCTTCCCCCTTCTTGAAAAATTAGGAAACCTTCTGAATCTGGTGACAGGTATGTTGCAAAATGTCTAGAATTTTTATTATAGCTTCTAATTTGATGCTGGGTGATCAGAAGCAGAAGAAATGTGTTCAAGTCCAATAGCTGATCAAGATTTTAAATGAGGAAATTTTAGTGAGGTCTTCAAAATGACTCAGCTATGTATATTAAATGCTACAAATCCTGAGAACTGTTCTGGGGACGCTCGGTTGTAAAGAGGAAGACACAGGTTCACAGGTTTACCCTGTTGGGTAGTCCATACTTAGAGCATATTACAATAATATTTTATAGTTACATAAAAAATGTCTGGGTAATTCAAATCAAATTTCTGATTGTAAAAACAAACAAACAAACCAACCCTCTTAAGTCTGAATAAGGGAAGAGAATAACAACCATGTTGCGTCAAAAATGTGGTTCATCTTACTTTACTACTGTGATAGAGAAACCTTTCTGAAGATTGTCCAGTGTCATGAGCCTGTTTGGGCGCGGAGGCTCCTGCAGGGTTCGTGAATGAGGTGTCCTGCTCGAGAGTGGCCACGTGCTCCTCAGCAACGAAAGGCCTGCCCCTTCCACGTAACACCTTACCCCCAATGCCTCTGTCCGTGAAGAAGTGACAACCAGCTTCTGAATCAGACTTTGGAGGGTGGAGGAGAATGATATTGGGAGAGAAATGAGTAATTCGAAGTGTGGAGGGGGATGAAAAGGTGGCTGGAGATGGTGAGAAGGAAATGCTGCAATGACAGCAAGGAGAGATGGCACTCTGGTGGGAGGATGAGCGACTCGCTTGAAAATAACTTGTTTATATTTTTAAGGTTTTCTTATTTTCCCAGTGGATATGGTTATTTTTCAAAGTAAAATAACCAAGTAATAATTTCATTACATTTCCTTCCAAGATTTCAAGCTAAGTGTAAACAAGGAAAATCCAGTGGGAAAATTAATCCAACTTCCTTTTTCAAGAGCACTTCAGTTCTGTTTCTCCCCCTGCCCCTCTCCTTATATATTTTTATTGCTACTGTTCTTATACCCAGTATCTGTGACATTGCTGACACCAGCTGAAATACCTCAGTGGTGGCATTTGTTAGAGGGAGAAACCTTTAGGATAACTGAAAATCACTTCTGATACAGAAATGATAAGTTCTGAGATTTTCAGTGTTTAAAAAATATCAGTGACTTTTGACATTTTGGGAATGTTCCATATGGGCAAGTCAAAATGATGGAAAACAACTGAACCACTTGCACTGAGATTTGATCTCTGGCAATTAATATTTGGGCTGCATGGGAGAATCATAAGGAACAAAAACTCTGTAGCAACTCTGTGGCAATCAGACCGGCAAACTTCCAAAGCTTTAATTTTTCCAGATGTTAAATGCCTTTTTTTTTTCCAACCCAGGTGAAGGAAAGACTTCAGAAAGACAATGAAAAACATTGAATTTGTAAGGGATGGTTGGCATAAAGACCACCACATCGTTGGATGTTCAGATACCAGCATGCTGAAACACAAGTAGGGTTAATTTGCGTTAACTCAAGTTAGAGGGTTTATCTGGGCCATAAAAAGAAAATATGTTTTATACATTTTAAAACGTGTTTATATGTTTTTATAATAAAAATGTTGTGTCTTCAGACATTTCCAGGCTGGATTGTAATGAATGCTGAGTTTGCCTTCAACAAGAGACATGCTTGTAAACGGCGAGGATGAGCAGGAGGGAGACCTGGAACCCTCTGCTTTGTTCACATGAGGGTGGTCTTTCACTGGGGAGTCAGGAAAGCCTGAAGCCAGCCATCTGCATCCCTGTACCGTGCTGTTGGCTGCAGCAGGTATTGCCTCCACTCAGTTTCTTGCTTGTTGCCACCAAAGCCCGAGGTTTACCACAGAGGCCTTGGGACAGTGTAGGCAAAACCAGTAATGCCCAGTCCTTTCTTCTGACAAACTGATGCGTCACTGTAGAAACTGCTTCACTGAGTATTTAGTGTGGACATCTGTAGGCTTCACAGCCCTGTTTCTGGGTGCGGGAGGATCCACAAGCTCAGCCTCCAATTGCCCCGGTCAAGATTTACATGAGGCTGGCTGAGTGCAGAGCAGGCTCTGCAGCCTGTTCCAGCCAGGAATCAAACACCTAGACTTCAAGTGAAGTGGGTTTTTTGTAACGAGGCATAGAGTCAAGACTGAAATAGTTTGCAGGAGAGAGTGCCAGCTGAGTTTATAGTTTGCGAGAAGAGTAGAGGCTCTGTCATAACGATGAACTTTGCAGTCCTCTTCTTGCTCTTCTTCCCATATTTAGCTCCATGAGATTGGAGTGGGGGAAGCCCGTGCTGTGCTCTGATGTTGGACCATGATGGGACGTGATGGAGAGATCTCCAGCAGGGTTTTCCTCTTATGGCTCCTCCAGCCAGATGGCTTCAATCTACTGACCAATTCTCTGTGCTTTGTGTGAGGTCTGTATGCAATTTAAATGGAGCCTGTTCTCAGCTAGTTTTGCCTTTTCTTTGCCCCCCTCCCCCACATGCACATATATTCCCAACTGACCCTTTTCATGCTTCCCCTTTTCTCTAGCCATTCGGGGAAATTATGCTGGCACCATATAACAAATATATCAGCTGGATTCGCCTCAAAGCCCTTCACTTCTGGAGGCTTTCAGTCATCTAACTCCTCCGAGTATTTCTGAGAAGGGCGCTCGCTTAGGCAACTGTGCTGTTGATGTAGCTCTCAGAGTGGTATTTCTTTGTGATGCTGCTGTTTTCCAGCTGGTTAGAAGTTTAGGACGTGGCACTTCTTGTACACACCTATGTTTGCTACCACCCTGTGCCCTAGCAGATTTGTCTAATCAACAGAGCACAGTTACCTGAACCTCCATTTATCTTTGCATTTTGCAAATCTGGAAAGAATGTATTTGGTCTCTAGGGTTTTTTTTTTTTTTCTGCGTTTTCTGATATTGTTCAGCATGAAAAGCCTCAAATATCATGACAAAAGCAGGGACTACCCTTCTCACTGCATTTGTATAACTTAGCACCAAAATTACACTGAGTAGGAGACAGTCTTATTAGACAGTCTTCTAAATAGAAGACAATGGAAGAGTGATAATAGTACAAGACACCAGGACATCTCAGTTTGTTTTGTTTCAGTCATCATCAAGCTTGCTTCCTGGACTGGCATGTTAGAAAAAAGATCAGATGGGCTGGAGTGATGGTTGTTGGTCTATTAAAATAAATTTTACTTCATCCCTAACTGTTTGTGCTTTTTGCTTTGCAATTTGTGCATTGCATTTTTTAGTGAATTCTTTACTTTCATTAATCAGTGGCCTGGAAGAGACTTGGAGGCTGCTGGAAATTAATAGTGTTGGCCTCCTTGCCAGTCAGGTGAAAACACAATGTGCTCTTGCATTTTTTATGGCTTCCTAATATGAGTCACAGCCGGCTGGATACCTTATCTGTTTAGAGACAGATAAGGGAAAAGGGAATTTCCCTTGGGGAAAGAAGGGCACGGGAGTACTTTTCTGACACTTTCCAATTCTCCCGGTACATTGGACTGTAGGGTCTGCATGAGTCTCTGCCATGTTGTGCAGCTCAAAGAGCTATTCCACTGATGAGGATTTCCAAAATGTATTGCAGTGCAGTGCTTCTCTTCATTTAATTTCTGCCAGTTCTTTTCGGGAAAAGCATTCAGTGTCTGTTTGTGTGAGTGATAATGACAAGCAATTCCCATTTTGATATCTGAGACATGGAAATAAACTCCCCTCCTGACCTCAAAGATACTTGTTTCTGGCACCCTGCAGATCTAGTCTATAAACAAGAAGGACTCTGCCTTCGTTCCCCCCAAAACAACAAGACAAACTGTTAACTGTAATCTCACTCAGTGAATCAGAGAAGAATATGAGCTCGGCATGCAACAAGAAAGCTGAGACAGTGCTCGGCAGAGATGAAAGTGAGATACTGATGGCCAGAGTTTAATTGGGTTTTCATAAAACATGCTGTTCTTCACAATTTGGCTAGCGCTTGATAGTTTCTTTTTATGAGTCTGGCAAGACAATGAAACTTCAAACCATTTGCTTTGCAACTGGAAAAATGAACCGGAGAGATATTCAGAAGAGCACTAGGACTCTTTGTCTCTTGTATTGAGAAGAAGCAGTTCAGCGGCAAGGGAGCAAGAGCCTCTTGCAGCCATACAAGCACAGTTTAGCAGTAAATCAGCTCAGCTGCAGTCCTCACCACATGATATTCTTTAGTTGCCACTGGGGAGAATTCTGCTCATCTCCAGACAAGATTTTGACTTGAGTTAATATTTATTTCCGTTTTTACAGATGTGGTGTCCAGTGATGGATGGGGTGTGTTAACCTTCTACTTTTTCACACCTGGTCCACACCTGTTTGGGATCTCATTCCCTGCCCTACTGGGCAGCAGCTCTTGAACTTTGTTGGATCCTGGATCTCAAGCCAACCGAGGGTGGTGAACAACTTTGAAACTCTTGGCCAGAGGGCTTTTTGTTTTTAAAGTCAGAGAGGTTGATAGGTTTTGTTTTGTTCTTGAGTGAATATTCATTCTCATGACAAAAACATTTCACAATAAGCTGTTTCCATTTGACAGCTTTTTGGCAGCACATCTGTGAAACAAGTTGTTTTTTTTGCCGTCCAGTTCCTAGTGGGTGAGAATATCCCTGTCTCAAAAAGGCATTGGACTTTCATTGCGCTCATTGATAGTTTAATCAAAGCAGTTGTGGACTAAATATTCCTAAGAGTCTAAACTTGCTAGGGAATGTAGAAGTTGATCCTCCCACACACTGAAGAAACTCATTCTTGTCTTGCCTGTGCAGCTCCTTTTGGGTAAGAAGGGGGCTTTGGTCTTCAGGGCTGTGGATTCAAGAGCATGAAATTCAATACCAAAATTTTAAAACAAAAACCAAATGACATTGTTTAGAATCCTGTTATAGCATGTTTTTTTCATTTGCACTGCGGGAGCTTTAAATTTTAGTATGGGAGCACTAGCCAAATTTAGGTTGGTCAAGACTAGAGAGGAATTGCAAGGAAGCTCAGAGAGACCCAGCTAAGCTTACTGAAAAGACAGCTCAATGGCAAATTAAGTTCCCTGTAGAATGCCAGAAGATAATGCATGATTGGGAGAAAACTCGTTTGCTCAGACATCTTGAAGTGCTCTAATTTAATTATTTTAGTTTAGGAAAAGACATGAGCAACACTACTCAATGTGCTTATCAATATTACTGAGAATATCTTGATTGGGTGGTGTGTGAATGGCAAGTATGTGGAGAGTCACTGTAGTTATTAGTAACATAACTGGGAGCCAGAATAAACATTGTGTTTCAGACTTTTAAACTAGTATCAGTTCAAATTTGGATGGTGGATGGGTTACTAAGTGGATTTTACATCCTCCCCTGACTTGACTGGTAGTTTTTTCTAGAGGTGAAATACTGAACTATAGAGACCTTGGGACTGATACAGCAGAGCGACTCACATATTCCACATCTGTTGGTTTCTGTCTGTATGGGCTAAAGGAGGTGGCGAGTCAGGACTGAGGAGCATGGAAGGAGCTGGGACAAGAACAGCTGGGGTGTCACAAGTGATGACCAAGGCGTGCCAGCAGAGACAGGTTGTGGGATCACAGACCTGAGATGTCATTAACTTGTAAGACCAGCATGTTGCTGTGGCATTGGGGCTATCAATCAAGGCTCAAAGATGACTACTGGGCAATATGTTGTGGTCCCAGGGCTGGAATAGTAGGAGGGATGCAGGTCAGTATGAGGAGCATCCGCAGGGTTTGTTGCGGTGACACCAGAGAACAACAGAGAAAGAGAGGAGTTGCCAGTCAAGAACGAGGGATGTTGGCAGAGGTCAGTACTCGGAATAACTGGTTAGTGCTAAGGTGCTTTATTCTTCCTCAGATGCCACTATATGTCAATCTTTCCTGGCTTTTTTGCAATTTTTCTTTAAGAATCTCAACCCTCCTGAGCAGCAGGTGATCTTGACTATAATGTAGAGGAAAAAGCTTGGGAAAGTTTTGTTAAAAGAGAGCGGGTTATAAAAACAACCCTCTCTGCACGGCTTGAACCTGTCAGCATGACGCTGCCGACGACGCAGCTGGAGGGGAGTGTGGCAGGCTCCTCGGCCCTGAAGCAGAGCAGCCCACACAGTCTGCAAATGTTACAGGCCCGGCATGGGTTTGGGGGAGGTGTGCCTGCCTTGCCAGGTGGGCCATGCATGGAAGTCAGATGCTTAAGTAGCCGTAAGCCTCTAATCAAAGCAATCATTTTGAATCCTGGTTCTGCCAAGGGCTTGAAATGGGTGAGGAAAGTCCTGAAAGTCCTCCTGGGCTTATCTCCAAAGTACAGGGTGCTTTTCAGTGTCCTCTTCAGGACTAAATTATTGACCCCTTGCAAGATGAAATAACTCTTCATAAGGATAGTTCTCTCTGCAAGTGGCTGCAGCATGAAGTTGTGTTGGTGTCCAGGCAGTTGGAGCAGTCAAAAAAAGCTGGAAAGAAAGCGGCCGAGGGGCTGGGGAAGCTTGTGTCACTGAGGGCTGGGATGCTGGTCTGCCCAGGCTGTCCTGCTCAGGGTCAGTAGCCCCAGAGCAGGGGTTGCTGCAAACAGTTCCATCCAGACACATTGACTCTGTTTGTTCCTGTTGGCTTTGCTCCTGTCTCCTTTGTGTTCCAGAAAGGGAGAATTTACCCTCTGCACATGCAGGGCTTACATGCAATTTTCCTGGAGCTTGGACAGTCAGCCAAATCAGCAGAAACTTTTTGGAAATGACAGGAGCCAGCTGAGGTCAGTTTTGATCTGGTAGGAACTTTACTAAACCAGTCTTGATTAGGAGTCACTTTCATTAGGCCAAGTCAGTAGGAACTGCAGAGAGCTGGCTGAAAAGGTGTAATTCCTGGTGAGGATCTCTTGGATGGAAGTCACCTCCTAGATGAAGGAGCCAGGACCATACTGAGCTATTTGCTGCTAGAAGGGACTTTGTTCTCAACCAGCTGAACTAGACTATACTTTTTAAGTTTTTCTTAACTTTCCTCGTTGTATACTAAAACCCTTTCCAAACAGTCAGCAATGGACCTATATCTTTTGCATAGGGAGTAGTGGAATTTACCATGCCCTTTGTGGATGCCCTGAGGCCAGGTTGGAACCTTCTCTCCTCATAGCTGCTAATTCCACTGTGTAGTCCTCACTCCAGTTGCACAGAGGCTTCTCTTGATCTTCAGAGATACCGCAGGAAGCTATTTCCTCTCATGGTCCTCAGAGCCATCTATTTGGAGAGGAGGTGTCATATCATAGCATGACATCGGAATGTATGTAGTGCTATGTTGTGGAGTATTTGGCATGCCATGTCTCTTGCCATACAGTAGCATATGCGAGCATGCCCTTGTGTTTATCTGTCAAGGCAGCTCACCCTTTCTCCCAGGATTATTTTGCTTCCTGTTTTCTGGGTTGTTACATCCTGATGATGGCATAAATTTTCTTGGGATGTTTCCAGGCTGTTCTGCTTCTAATGCAGCATCTGATCTGTGTCCTTAGGTGACTAGCTGAGGATGCAGGCCACCTGGGTTCACTTCTCTGCTTTGCCACAGGCTTTGTGCAAGACCTTGGCAAGTCATGAAGTGATTTTTCCAACATGTTTTTCTTGTGACCAATGAAATGACACATTTTTAGAAGCAAAAATCAAGCTTCAAGAGAATAGCAAGAATAAGTTTTTGCATGCTGGCCATTTATGAAGTACAGAGTACCTACATGTGGTCCCTGTGGTTGTGCTTGAGAAATGATAGCTTGATTACCGAATGATCAAGAGCATAGCTACATTGGCAGAGCCACCTAGTGGGAATGTGGTCTGCATGTCTAGACATCTTACTGCTGGACGGGGCATCATTCTCTGCCTCCTCTCTTCCCAGCCTAGGGCCATTCCCTTGTTTACCCAGTGACAAAAATGAGGACAGTATACGCTTGCATTGGTTTAAAGTGCATCTGCATGAGGGTTTTTGCTGGCACAGTTACATCAGCAGCCCTCTTTGGCTGGATGAGCTTTGCAATGTGGGACAAGCCTTAGTCTTTGAGTTCCTCAGGGACTTAACCATAACTGCCTCTCTTCCCTGTAGGTCTGTGTGAAGATGAACACATTAAAATTAAGAGTTGCACAAGCTGTAGCTGAAGGGACCATTGAAAACCCGTGATAGATACAGTATCATTCAACCAAGATTTCGTAAGATGTTCAGTTCATAAAATGACTTGAAACATGTGGACTTGATGAGTGGAAGTGAAAACATGCATGAGATGGAGAGGTAGATCAGTTCAACATTTGCCTAATTCTAAATATCCTTTGCAATGCTACTAAAGATACCCATGTTTATATACAAGAAAGGAAAATGTAAAACAGGAGAGTATTACGGTGATCTGTTTACTTTTAGCTGCTCACCTGGCTTGCAGAGTGTTTTGGTTGTTGGTTCCCAGTCTTGTCTCTCAAATGGAGTAAAATCATTGAATTGGGGTTTCTCAAGGGGCAAGTGTGGATAATGGCACTTTACTGTAAATTCAAGGCCTTTCAACTGATCTTTGTTAAGTCTCTGCTACAGGACCAGTAGTTCTGAGACTTAGTGCACAATTAGGTCTCTTTCAAAACAAGATTGTGAAACGGATCCAACTCTATCCTTGAAAGCTTCTGCTGGTGGAAGCTCTGTGACCTGATCCATTCCTTCACAGATCAGACTCTGTTATAGGAGATTTTTCCAGTGTGGCCTGTAAAAGCAGCTCGTTCTCTTGGCCTGAAAACTGATGGCCCAGTTGACCTACCACTTTTGGCTTCAGGAAGAGGCTCTGATCCCACTGGTTTCAGAAACAAACATTCCTTGTGGCCACTTCTCTAAAATCAGCATTTCACATCAGTGCATACTTGGCCTTTATACTTTAAAAGCAGCTTTTTTTTTTTTTTTTTTTTCCTTCCAGATACTAAGGAACAAGAGGTTCAGAATATCTGGTAATGCAAGAGCAGTCTGATGCCAGGGGCTGTATTGCTTGCAGCATAGCATAAACATGCTTGTTTTATAAGCTGGTGGTGAAGGAAGTTCTTAGAAAGCCATCGAAAGACTACCTGGAAAATCAACGAAGGTGTTACATGTGAATGAGCCACCTTCCTTTTTTGCAGCTCTCAAAATGAATCCTTCTCCCGCAAGGTGGTTTGGGCATTTTAGGGAGTGGTAAGTGAACCACACCTCTTCTTCCAAATTCTTCTCACTGACCCACTACTGGGCCTTAATTCTGCCAAGGAAAATTCTTTTACAGTTCAGTGTCAACAGGCAAGTGCTGTCTGTTCTCTGTAAGGACAACATGTGTCTGAAGGATCTAAAAATATCATTCTATGTTGAGAACTAGAGAATCTGTGTCCTCTGTAGGGACCTGAGTTACAGAGAGTAACTAAAATACAAAATTTATTAACTTCGTCCAGTAATTAATTGCAGATAGCATGTGAGGACAGTTCTCAGAAAAGACTAGTTTTCATTCTTGTTTTCCTGAATTGGTGTATCTGTCTGTCCACTTACCTGCCTACCTCTACCAGGCATGCATGAGGTGATGGTGAAGAATACAGATGCTGAGCTAGATGTTGAGCTTGATTCTTTGCATATGAGCTGTGCCTGGCACAGACAGCTGGGGACAGATCATCAGGAAGCCAAATGTAACTTTCCTTGTCATACAGGACAGTCACGGTGTGAGTTAGAGTATGCTAAGGGCAGTTTTCTATTATGCTACTGATGGATAAGCTCCATGGACCTTTAATCAGATGAAGAATCAGATAATAAAGCAGAATTCTGTTGGGAGCTCTGCCCTTGGTAAGACATCTTTCCCACCAGGAAACTCTCAACTGTCCCTTTGCACTCACAGTCCTGACAATACTTAGTGAGTTATGCAAAATGGCAGGGATGGAAAAGAGGCTGATGAGTGGTATCTAGTGTCCAGGCCACTTCTTCCAACCCAGGAGTCTTTCCATCCCATCTCACTCCCTGTGTTTTTATAAATGGCAGAGAGGAACCGGACTGTAGCATACAAGTCATGTTGTGGGGGTTTTTGTTTGTTTGTTTGTTTGTTTGGGGTTTTTTTTTTAAAGCATACAGTATACACTGGATTGTGACATGAACTGCAAATGCTCTGTAAAGGGCTTTTTGCCCTTCAATACAAAGATTTCGGTCTGTGCCCCAGTACAGCTCTGCCTCTGTCTTCTAATGGGAGGCCTCAGCACGGGGAAACCCGTCCTAGGAAGGCAAAACAACAGGGCGGGAATTAGTCAGATGCGGAGGAGAGTGGCTCGATACTAATGGCCAGATAGGCTCTGACAGCCTCACACCAATGGGCCACTCTCCTCTACGGGGAGTTTACGAGGCCTTGGCTTGTGTGGCCACCTCCACTTACGAATGAAAATCAAAACCAGATTGATGTCCCCCTCCCAACAGCAGCTGCCTGGTTTTTTGCATAAATCGTGCTCCCCTGCCCCTCTCCAGGGGAGCTCCATAAAATAAGTGGATTCATTACATGCGGATTTCCTTTTCCTTCTTCTCTGGAGAAACAAAGAGCCTATTAGACACAATATGGAAATGCACATACGGATGTACACACGTGCAGACAACATGAAAATGCGCACGTGCACATGCAGTGTATAAGCTCCCTCCCATCTCTGTACCCAGACAGCCCCATAAAATACATGCAGAAAACCCCTTCTCCTTTACACGCACAGCTCTGCCGAACACACAAGCCTGCATTCATTCGCGCAGATCTGCAACTTAAATTCTAAACTAACAAGGACAGGAAAGCCCAGGGCAAATTGCCTCCTCCCAGAAGGTGCAGCACTGAGAGTGCGCTGAGTGGGGGTTGCTTTCTTTCGCCAAAGCCTTCCTCCCCTGGTGCCCAGGAGCTGTGTTTTTACCAAGAGCGTAAGGGCCCCGTCCTTCCCAGTGCAGTGCTCGCAACAGGCTGTGCGCATGGGACATCGTAACCACAGAAGCTGGGAGGCTGCCAGCTCTCCCTCCAGCTGAAGTAGAGGAGGGAGGGTGCTTTGTGGCTGAGAAAAGGCAGAGGGATGAAGGTAGGGAACTGGCTGGGAGCCCTTCATTCCTCTCATCTCCAGGTGGCGGCAATACTGGCACAGGAAAGAGCTGGAAAACACACCTTCCCTGGAAAGCTCTGCCTGTGTGCAGCAGCCACAGATGCAAATCTCACACACCTGCATACCGGGATGAGGGACACACTGGAAACCTTCAAGACGCTGCCACAAGACGTGTGCCCGAGGACAAGACGGTAGTACGTGGGTATGTTCCCATTATATGCTAAACCTGGGTCAAAGCCTGGGTTTGAGCACCAACTTGCTTCCCATGCAAATTGTGAACGCCCTAACCCTCAGGTCCAACTCCCTCCAACTTCAGTTGGAAAGCCTTTGGGGCTCTGAAAGCCCAGCCTCGACAGGGTGCTGTGCTGTAGAAACAAGAGCAAAATTACAATAGCACTGGGAAACTGGTTGTAACCTTTACTGGCTCCTAGTTACCTCTCCTTACCTGGCTGGGGAGCCAGGAATGGAGCAGAGGCGGAAGAGGAGAGCTGCTTTCTCTCCCTGGCACCAGAGGATGCTGTGCCTTGGGACAAGGGAGGGGGACACAGAGCTCAGCTGGAGGGTGGGACGCAGGCACAGTGGTGACATTTGCTGGGTCAAAGCCCAGGACCGCTCTAAGGATGTGCCACTAGCGCCTGAGCTGGACCAAGCTCTGCCAAAGCTCTGGTGTTCGAGGGAAGGAACTGAACATCAATCTCCTTTTTCAACAAGAATCCATACTACTGTGGAGCCCTTTTTAGCCTTTTTAGGAAGCAGTGGTGTACATTTAGGAGGACATAGCAGCAGGCTGGAGGCAAGAGAGACCCATTCAAAATCGTGGGGTGGGGAGGGCAATGTTGCCAGCAGAAGGAGTTCAGATACACGATCCAAGACCCAAATCTCTCAAATCATAAATGTCTCAGTAGTGTAAGAAGATACTGGTGTTTTTCTCAGGCCTGCAGTATTGGGCTTTCGGGTTACAGTCAGGCTCCATTGCTAGCTTTTCCTGGCAGCTATGAAGAGCAGGAACTTTCCCTTATAAGATGTATGTTTTCACATAATTGAGTCTTGAGAGCTAGAGCTTTAAGAAAAACAGTGACTCAAAAGGCATGTCTGATGAAATTTAGAAAGTCAGCAGCATGGGGGGAGATAGATCCTGCAGAGGAGGGATTCTGAAGAGCTGCTGAGCAGAAGCCCTGCCACTGAGAGAAGCTAGCAAGACCTGAGATATGAAGGAGCTTAAAGCAGTTCATATTGCCTTAAATTCAGTATTCTAAGCCCCAAGGTTTCAGACATTTCAAGATGAACCACAAAAATTCATGATAACTTTAAAATCATGATCTTTTGTAAAAGAATAAATGCTGCATTTTCTCTGTTTGCCTCTTGGTTTCTGAGCCTAAGGGTTGCCTTCAAATCACATTTTGTAGTTTTCCCCATAGTGAAGTGTACTAGAAACTTCTTTCATGTAGAAAACATGTTGCATTGGGGTCACAATTTTCAGTTTTCCCCACAATCAAGAGGACTGGAAACTTGTCTTATATAGAAAATGTGCTTATCACTTAGTCATCTGTCATCAGGATCTGGAGCTTTAAGAAAAAACAGGAACAGTGTAATGAGATCCACAACCCATCACAAGCACTGGCAATGCTACTTCAAATGGCTTCACTTCACTGGTATCTGCAAGGACTTCGTATACGCAAATATGGAGATTGCAATCTTGACCCTGGAAGCACTGGAGCCTTGCAATGGCCAAACTGGGTGAGCCCCAATATCCATTTATTCCCGAATCCTGTCTCTGATGCTCTGATGCTTTCTCTGATGCCTTTGCCAGATGCTTTAGGGGAAGGTGCAAGAACTTTGCAGTAGGCAGATGTAACATAATCTGTTCCACACTTAACATCACTTTCTGGTTCCTACCATTAGAGATGGAATTGGGACCAGGAGTACGAATTTTAGTATCTTTTTCAAAAGCATTGTTATGCTTTTTTTTTTCTTTCCCCTTCTCGTCCACATCATTGTCCAATCTTTATGTAAGGTTTGCTAAATTTTTGGCTTCCCCAGTTTCTTGTGTTAGGGACAGCTTAGTCCAATTACAGATGATGTGAAGGAAATTATTTACTTTGATGAAGTTTGGACTGGTCGCTTCTTCATCTGATTGAATATCTGTTCACCCTTGTGTGTCCAAGGACAACAGCAACACCCAGCTGTCTTTTTCTCTGTGAATATTTTGTATGCTTTCATCAGGATGCCTTCCAGTTGCAGGAATGCATGGTGCTGGGGATTTGTGCCAGTGAATCTCTTTGCTCTAGTCTCTCATGTACTTTACCTCCTTTCTTTTACAGACCCTGCTTCCTCTCAGTGTTTTTCCCTCCCTACATGTGTTACCTGACAGCTGAGGCACTCAGCTTGGACTGAGACAGCCTCTAGTCTGTTTCCTGCTGTGACCTTTTGCATCAGCATCTGCTCCTCTTTAGACTATAAGCTCTGTAGCCAGGATGAGCTTCTGTGCATACATGTTTGTGCCTGCAAACCATGATTGCGACTAGAACCTCTATGCTCTGCTGTAGTGCATACGGCGATTAGTAATAGTTCACACCTAAACGTGCCATTCACAGGGTTGAGTTGAGAGCTCCTTCTTGGTGACCTGGTGCCCAGGCTCTGTGGTGGGGCTCATCCCCAGAACACAGTGAGGCCAGTGACTTGGAAGGGATGCAGCGCTCCTGATTCTCCATGGGAAAGCAGAAGGCACATCATTCTCTCTAGAAACAATCCTGCCCCTTTCTCCCTCCTTTGCCCCTTATCTCCGGGGACATTAGTATGCAAATAGGATCAAAGGCTCGGAGATGCAAGATAGACTGCCTGAATATTCAGTGGCAGGCAGTGACAGGCGGTGCACTTCAGAGCAACCCATCCTCAGCTCACGAGTGAGGAGGAGGGATGGATGCAGGGGATCAAGCCCTGACCCTTCTCTGACAGTCACCCCTCTTTCGTACACTTGGGAGGCACTTGTTGCTGTTTGTTGAACCAGTACCTTCCCTCTGAATGGAAAATCCAGCTGGAGATGTGCCTGTGATATCTGACACTTGTAATTCACGGTATGTTGGCCTGTTCTGCAAATTGGAGTGGGAGCACAAACAGCTCCTCATGACTTGCCAGCCACGTGTGGGGTTCAGTAGTCACACCGTGTGTGGGCTCCTTGGAGAGGAGAAACTTTTCCAAGCAGCAGTGGGACTGTGATAAGAGTGAGAGGTGGGAGTGGGAAGGGGCGACGGCTCCCCAGTTTGGATCTGAGCAAAGAGGCAGGTGAGGTTTGATAACTTGTGGATTTGCTCAGGCTCAGGAGCTGGTGGGGGTTTGGAAGTGAGGAGCCAAGCAGCTGGCAAGGGAGCTGGTGCACCAGAAGGAGGGAGAAAGATTTTATCTGTGCTTGTGTGGGGCTTTTTTGGCTTTCTCCTCACTGCAGTCTGCCTCCAGGGACTGGGACTGCAGCTGCCACCGCAGAGTTCAGCCTGGGCTTCCTCTTGGAGAACAGCTTGTGGCTTTGATCAACCATAGCCGCGTGCCTCCATCCCTGCCTGCTTCCTGGGCGTGGAGTTCGGCTGCTCAGACAAGTGGAGGCTCACCTGGGGGTGGACGCAAGCCCTGCTGCTGTGACAGCCCTGCCAGAGCCAGGACTTGCTCTCAGGGCAAGGAGAAAGATGCTGCCAGGCCTAATTGCCTCTGGTGTGCGATGGGTGTTCAGCTTTAGTATATCGACTCTGCTGCCCAGACCATTGCACAAGTCCCTGTGTGGGAAGAAAGGGCCAAAGGAGCCTTGGAGAGAGCAGTTTTCTGGCTTTCAGGGGAGACAGGCAGGTTCTCAGGAGCAGGATGGAGACACAAACGACCAAGGCAGTGGGAAAGGAGCATGCTGCATCTGCCTGCCTCTGTCTTCTATGCCTGGCCCACTGAAAGAAGCAGAAGGCTCCTCCTGTGTGTTTGTCATGTCCTGGCAAATTACCTGTGTCTAGTCACTCCTTTCTCAGCAGTTGGGGCACACAGCAATAAAATCTGTCTGTGTTTCAGGCAGTGGTGTTTTCAGGTTCATGTATTCCCTGTCCCAGGTGGTGAACCCCTGAAGAAGGAGGATATAGCAATGATGGGAGGGTAATATTCAGACTGTTTACAGTCTATGAAGGTCTTTCCTGCCCATCACATACACTACGCCATGGGTTAGCAGATCTCAGGAGTGCATATTGGAAACCACCTCCAGGTTGTCTTCTTTGGGCTGCAGTACCCATCACTGTGATACTTGGGAACTACCCAAATTGTTGAAGGCTTGAAGCCTCAAAGTTTAGAGCTCTTACTGGCCTCTGAGTGGGCCCACTGGCCCTGCCTGCATCCAGACACAAAGCCATGGCTATCCTCTGGTTTGCAGACAGGACATTTTCTCCCAATAGTGGAAATTTGAAGGTAGACTCAGGTCTGGCAGCCTGCACGGCCTATTAAAACCCAGCCTTATAAAATATGAGCTAGGAAGCAAAACGCAGCGACATAAGAGAAAGAGGAGGAAACCACCAATTAGGAACAGCCCCCAAGGGGATACTTTCTCAGGAGCCAGGAGGCACTCTGCCAACAGGGCTTTTGGAGTGGGATGGGGCTGGCTGGGGAGGGCAGAGCTGGGGGTAGCTGTCTTGCACAAGCCTTTCTGCAGTCAGGAGGGCTGGCCCTGCAGCCTGGGAGCTGCTGCCCCCAAAACAGGGCAGTGAGGGATTGCTCCCTGGCTGGGCAAGGGCTAGCACTCAGGAGTGGGGAGGAAGAGCAGGAGGAGTGCCAGGAAGGTACAGCCCTACTTAGCCTATGCAACCAGCTAGCAATGGGGAATTCCTTCCTCCAGAAAGCAGCTTTGCAAAACTCTCCTGATAGCCAAGTTTCCCACAGAATGGTAAATGTGTGCCCGATGGCAGGGCCGCTGCAGGCAGGCAGAGGCTCTGGGGCCATGCAGCGAGCAGAGAGAGGTACCCCCGCGCAAAACGAACCTACACCTGGTGTCCAGCTTCAGAGGTGGCCTCTTACACCGGCAGGTGTAGGTTGGTAGAGAAAAAAGGATGCACGGTCTAAGCTTTGCTGTCAGTGCATCCTTCTGATGGTTTGGTAAAAGCCAGGGGATTATTGTTTAGTTCTTGGCCTGTCGGGCAGTTGTGGCTGGCTGGGAGTCAGGGTTATTGTCCGTTGGTGGTGGCAGAGCATGGTTTGTGGTGAGGGCCGTGCTCCCGATAAGGAGTGCTGAGACGCTGAGGGCTGAACGACCAGGATGTGGCTTGTGGACCAGTACTGTGTGCTTTCTGCTGGAGAGGACTGGGTGTGCAGTGTGGCCCTTATTTGCTCCAGTCTGTCTTGTTTTTCAGTCTTCCTGGAGATGCCAGCTTCTTACCAGCTTAGGGACCTGCTTAGGCAATGAGGTCTGGGGGGAGGATGCGGTAAAATACTTGCTTGGGGCCACTGGGTGCCTATGGGCACTGTCCAGGGCCTGTGAGGAGAAGGGCCTCCAGCAGGCAGCCTGAAGCACCTGAAATCCCACCTGCTTTTCGGGGTGCCAGCGGGAACTTTGTAGGAGATTTAGGTCCCACTGTTTTCTCAGCAATGAGGTGGCTCTTCAACTGGCTGCCCAGACAGCTTCTAACATCTCCCGTGTTCACCATTTACTACTCTTATAGTGGGCATCTAGCTGATCTCTGCAGGGGTTCAGTGCTTTGCTTCACCTCTTTAACGACTGGGTCTGCGCTTTGGGAACAGCTCAGCTGTCCTCACTGATCCCTCTGAGTGAAAGGACACATGAGCAGTGTGCTTCAGGTCAGATCTGCCAGGCGAGGATTGCTGCAGTAACAGTGAGCACAGTGACCACCCCAAGCACTGTGGGCAGTGTGGCACAAAGTATTTTGAAGATGCTGTAAGTGAGAAGCTGCTTAAGTATTTGCTTGGCTTGAAGCAGGGACCAAGATCTCAGTCTCTAGCGTCCCAGACATTTTTCCCCATCCCGCAAGTTTCTGTATGGAGGTGCTCTCTCTCTTCCCAAGGAGCTGTTTCATGTTGTGTAAGGGATTCAGTACTCATTAGATGCAGGATTTGAGTGCAGGCCTCATCCTGTCAGAGGAACCACAGCTGTGTAATGAATCAGTCTCTCTGGTCCATTTGATGCAGACCATGAATCTGGGTCTCCCACATCCTTCTTGAGTACCTAACTTTGACCTGTGTGATCTGTCAGCCCTGATAAGTTTCCACAGAGAGGTTAATTTCCAGTAAAATGATATTTTTCCCATTAAAAAACCAAACCAAACCAACTTACTGAGAAATATCAGATAAGATCTATTCCAGATACGTCAGTCTTCTTCCCAGACAAGAATCTGCACTAGAAATCATCTTGTACCAGCTGACTCTCATAGAGAAAAAAATGCACTGCAAAGTTACCAGCAAGCATTTTGCCTACTAGTACATGCAAATGAAAAAAAAACCAGAAAGGAGCTTTAGTTTGACACACCAGGTAACAGAAATAAGGCGGTATAATATTTTCTGCCTGACCACCCGTATCTAATATGAACAGCATGGTAAAAAGGGAAACAAAAAGGGGATACATGTTACATATCTTCTGAGTCATTGCAGAGTGAACAGGAAGTCCTGATGATTCAAGATTTGGCACTTTCCCTTGCTGAACCCAATGGCAAATGCTAGTGCCAGGAAGTAGGCTGTAGGAAGTGCTGCCTTCCGGCTGAGATAAAAGCTGCGATCTTCCTCTTCATCAGTGAGGAGTCCAGCAGTATTTTTCATGAGAAAGTAAAGCCCTGTTCATAGTATCCTGACCAAGACTGTGCATGGAAGTCTTCACTGTCTCAGTTTCCAAACTGCAGTGAATTTTCTCCTCATTTCAAACACATCTTGCTCTGTGATAGTGTGCACATACATTAATTTGTTAGTCCATTTGAGGAGCTAGTGCTCTTGCTCATTGGGACAAGTTATGCTTATCCTTTTTGTTATGTTACTTATAGCCTTTATTTTTCTCTTTGAAGTGCTGAGATGCAGAGCCACTCTCTGGCTATTCATGGACACCATTGTTTGGTATGTGCATATTCCTCCAGATAAAGCCAAATCTGTGCTCATCTAACTTTCTTTTGGAAAGAAATGTTACTGGTAGGAAGGTTCTTGTGACCGCCTGTCTGCTTTATGGATGCTGTGAACCTCAACTGTTGGGACGTAATGATGTTAATTAATAATGGCAACCATTATTCTTTCTCTGGTGATCATTTTTGGAGCAGTGCTCTGCTAATGTGCTTCTCCAGCTGTCCCTCCTCCTCTCCCCTTCCCCTCTGCCCATCCCTTGGCATGTGCCCATATGTCCCACTTTTCCACTGTCCAGGTACCTTTGGGGAAGCACAGATGTGTCTACAGTCCAAAATCCTGCTGTGACTTGAAAGTGTTCCAGAAGCGGTGAAAATCTTACATTTCATAGCCAACTCAACAAAAAAGGAAGGGCTCTGCATGGATGACTCATTTCATTTCCCTTTGCCTATAGCAGAAGCAGTTAAAGGATTTCCAGTCGGTTGCCCCATTAGCCAGAGTGTCTTGCCACGGATCTGTTGAAATTGCATACATAGCAGCAGTCACGGTTGTTGCATCGATGAGCTAAAGAGGGCACTTGAAGCTTTTGAGCAGCAAAGATAGAATCCAGAGAAAAGAACTAACATATGGAAACCATGCAGACCATCCCCGGCCTGCTGGCTGTTGTGGGCCTCATCCCCATTGCCTCTGCCAAGCCCGGCCATAGGAATGATGTCAGTGAGTCGCTCTACAGGGTTCTGGAGAACAGTGAAATGCACCCAGTGAAGTCAATGATGACATTTCCAGCCCTGGGGGGTTACACAACCATGGATTGCCCCCACGCCTATTCTGTTGGATGCAGATCTGGCAGCAGGACCCTTCAGCTCCTTGAGTACAACTCATTATATCTGGGAACACAGCCAAGGGGGAATGAAGGAGACTTCAATTGGTGTGAATCCCAGCTGCATGTCTGCTTAGCAACACAGGTTTTTGTAAATACATTGTCCATGGTCTGTGCTCTCTGATGTTTTTTTTGCTGCATGCAGAGGCCCATGTGGGAGCTGGGGCCACCCCTAGGACCACTGACCCACTGTGGCCAAGAAAGTTGTAGAAATGCTGAATCTATAAGCCACTGGGCTTTACCAGCCACCTCCCAGGTGCTGTTCCTCATAACTGAACAGTGGGAGCAGTGGTTGCGTGGGTCCTGCAGCAAGCCTCTGCTCATCTTCCTAAGCAGTGTCTGATGCACTCTGGCTGCATCTCCTGGGGAGCTGTGCTGCAACGTGTAAATGCCAAATGGTGAAGACCTTAAGATCAGACAAAGCTTTGAGGAGAAAACACCTTACATTAGAGACAATGTTATTGTAGATTTAGTTTGTGTCAAAGGCTTTTCCTCCATCCTTCTGAGATGTACCTGACCTCAAATCCACCTGGCATTGAGCTGGGCATGAGCTGAGGATCCTGTGTCCATGTTTTGAAGGGGTGATCTGTATGGATGAAGCCAGCCCTGCTTTTTGCTTTATCCCTAGGCACCTCCACAGCCCCTGCTGGGTTCAGTGAGCAGAAGAAGAGCTCTTCCAAACACTGATGCAAAACGTTTGGAGGAGGGCTCCAGGTGTCCCCTTCCAGCTCTAGGAGAAGAATTGACCTAATGGATGAAGCAGGCCCTCAGGAGACAGGACTGCTGAAATCATGTCCCAGCAGTGGGAGGGGGTGAGGTTGGGTGGCCAGGAGAGGGAATGAGGAGCCAGGATTCATAGGCTGTAGCCCTATCCATAATGGACAGTCTTTTTCTGATTGTGGTGGCGGAGAACGTGGGTCAGGACTTATCAGTATTATGGATGAGCCACCCAGAAGCTTTGTTTGCCTTTGATTCTGGTCTGTGTTCATTCAACTTTTGTCTGAGGCCAGATCCGAACCCACTCCTTTCCCTTTGAAATGGTTTTCCGCTTTTGGCATAAACGAGAAAAAAAATGACTTCATTGCCTCCCTGAGTAAACAGATCCCACTCCGTCCTCAGAAAATGAAAGCCGAGGATTCATTTCCATCAGGACCCACAGCAGATGAATCAGAAAGCTGGACTTCTCCTGTGCGTGAGGCTGAGCTGGGCTGAAAAAAGCAAGTGAGCTGAATGGGGACAGCGGAAGCAGCATCAGAAGCTGGCACCTCCACATGCTGGGAAAGCAGCATGCTCTGGACATGAATGTGGCCGAGGAGGAGGGAGACCTCCAGCTCCAAGCCTCTGGATAGTTCAGCTGTTGAGTCAGCTGGGTCCGGGGCTTTGCAAAACAGCGAGGGGGCAAGGGTGAGCAAAAAGCCAAGAGTGTGCGTGTGCGAGAAAGACGTTTCACCTCTGGCAGCCGGCCAAAGGAGCGGCTGTGTTACTGCAGCCCTTGGAGACACACTTGCAAATATACATGCTGGCTTGCACACGCACACTCTTGCTGATGCACACGTACCACTAACAGCACATGGAAGCTGCTCCCTCCCAAAGGCCAGCTCTGCTTCATGCTGGTCCCTGTTAATGGCCAACATCTGGCGAGGTAGCTGGGGTGGAGAGACAGCTGGGGCCAGTGAGCCCTTTCCCTGGCTATGAGAGAAGGGGAGGGCTGAGGGCTGAGGGCTGGGGTGGGCTGGAGTAGGCTCGTCTTCTCTAAAACCAGCCTGCAAACACTCCTGCTTCCTCTGCAGAGAGCAGAGGTTGAGCAGCTCTCTGCTTTTATGTTTTGTGTGTTAAAGAGCCGCTGAAAGACAATAGTGTGAAACCCCCAAACCAATGGTCTCTGGCTGTGCCAGACCATAATAGCCAAGCAGGTTTTGCCAGCCCATCCTGGCTTTGCCAAGAGGCCTTAGCTTTGATAAGGGGCATGGGAGCATGGATATCCTCAGTATATGTTGTTAGGAAGGATTCATTATGATGATGAAAGGATTTTTCCAAATGGATGTGGGCTGTTTACAGATTTGGGTTTGCCTGACCTTCCCATTGGCAGAACTGGGGAGGAGGCAGCAAACATCCCATGGCCCTGCAGGAGCCCTCCCTGCAGAAAATCGGTGGCATTTTGGCCCCCTGGGAGGAGCTTTCACTGGTGTGAACCAGTGGGTGATGGTGACCCTGCTAGAGGGTGTGTGGGTTCACTCTGCTGCTGCATGCAGTGGTCCTGCTCCTGGTGTGTTCCCTGAGGTCTGATGTTAAGTGAGGTGGGGTTAGAAAACACACTAGTAGGGAAATATGGGAAAACTTTGCATTTCTTAGGCTACACCTGTTCTTTATCTGGGAGGACTCCCCTGCTGAGTGGCAGCTGCACCCTGTCTCACCCCTGGAATTTATCTGTTAGAGGCCTGGGGTGGCGATGCTCACACCTCACCCAGCCTGCAGAATCCTCGTCCTCCCTGTTGGAGCTCTGGGCGGTGGAAAACCTCCCCTGTGTCTCAGTCTACCTGAGCCTGGGCTGCAGCTACCCTGAGACAGCTCTTAGCAAACATACCAAAGGCTTTCTGAGTATCAGAGAAGTGATATTATCCAGCTCTGCCTCTTTCTTGGGAGTACAGGTAGGAGGGCTGTCAGAGGTGGGGAGAGAGAGATGGGGGGTGGTATGGAAGGGTAAAGGAAAGAGAAATGATCTTTTACAAATAAAGAATAGATTTTTGTGGATGTCATCTCTGCCAGTGCAGCATGGGACTCCTGAGGAATGGGGCCTCATTTCCCATAGCTGAGCATGCCCCTGCTTCCTGCTGCCTGCACCAGCTGGGAGACGCCCTGCCTGACATGCTGCTGAGCTGAGGGTCTGGGGGGGGTGGCGAGGGGAGTCCGGGCTGGGAACAGTGCACCTTGGGGGGGCACTGCAGGGTGTGGTGCTGGGCCTTGGGAACCAAGAGCCTCGCCAGCATCCTTCCCTCTCTCATCGTTTCACCACCATTCACCCTGCCTCTAAGACAGTAGTGAGGGTTGAAGTGAACTTCGGAGTATCTCTCACCCCAGCAATGTCCTCAAACCAGAGCTCTCCCCTACCTGGGGTCAGCGAGGCTGGACTCTGTCCTGGGTCTCTGACTTCCAGGTTGAGTGTGGGACCACAGAGGAAGGCTGAGGTTAGAGTGTGGCCATGCATCTAATTACTCCCCCAGATGTGCGTACGCATGGCACACCATCACCGGACACAGTCCACACATCCGCACTTGCTCACCACTGACTCACAACAGACTGGAAAAATACAATCCCACTTTGATGCTGTGATGAAGATATAAGTGCTCTCTAGTAATACATGAGTAGTGTACGTGAGCAGCCAATTGGGACATTCAGCATCTGACCTTGCTGAGTTGAAGACTGTTTACTGTAGGAATGACTTGGGGCAGACCTTCATAACATGCTAGAGGCTGTTTTGGGATGATACTCATCAGTTCTAAGGACATTGGCTGGACCTCCCTCCCCCTCCCTTCAAGCCCAGCAGATGAGTGTTGGGCAATCAAAGCCCTAAATCTCAGGTATTGAGGAAACAAGGGAAGTCTTACTGCATTGTGAGACATTTCTGCTAAGAGGGAAGGAATTCATCCTGGTGGGTGTTCAGGGGGGAGGACTCACTGGAGGTTGACCTGTCTGGAGCACCATGACAAGGCAGTGAGTGAGCTGGTGGTGACCAGGGAACAGGCAAGGCCTCACCACCATCTTCTCTCCACACTGGATACTCCTATGTGGTGGCATCTGGACACAAAGCCCTGCTGAGGGGAATCCTCCACAGGGGACCAGCCAGCTCCTACCTCAAAGGCTGGGAGGGGGGCACTGAGTTCTTGGTCAGAGCTGGAGGAATAGCCCATGCAGCACACATGGGCTGGCGATTTGTCTCCCCTTGGGATGCTCTGGATGCTGCCAGTGCTGCCAGCTGTGTGCAGCTGTGTCACAGAAGTACTGCTGCAGGACACACTCACAACATGCCCATGTCTTTGCTGGTGGGCTCTCTCCAGAGCCCACGGTGATCTGAAGCGCAGGCAAGAAACTGGATATTCCTGGGCTCTGTGGCCCTTTCTTCAAAGGCCCATCTGTTGAAGGAGCCAGTGCTGGCCCAGCTGTGGGATCAGCAGGGGTGTCCTTTATGCCTTTGCACCTCACCCCTTTGCACTTGCACACTTAAGGGCTGGACAGCAAGGGGGAGATGTCTGGTCTTTTGACATGTTGGACTGGGAGGACGAGAGAGGCAGAGCCTCTGCCTAGTGAAGGGAGGGATCCCAGCCACAATCCCCCAGGCACTGGTGGAAACCCATTTTATAGCCTGTGGCAATTAGATGGAGTAGTTAGGAGGCTGCAGGGTGTTTCTGGGCTATAGTACTGTGACTGAGGCTGCCGCACCACTGTCCTCTCCCCTTGGCGTTTCACAGGCAGAGGAGAGGAGGCAAGACCTCAGTGAAGGGAAAGGGCAGGGAGCTATGTGGACATCCTGACACAGGGATGAACCCTGCATTGACCCCTCTCCATGGGGCTGGAGCCCTGCACGTTTACTGTCACCTAAGGGCTTCTGTCCATGAGTGATCCCAGGTTACTGACACCTCCTCTCTGCCGTGTGAATGTGCTCCCTACTATTTGCACAAACAGGAGTCTCAGCCAGAACAATGGTCTGATCTGACGTGGTGTTTATGCAGCTAGAGCTACCATAGACACCTGTGATACAGCTGCCAGGCCTTGCTTTATGTTTGCCTACCAGCCTAACTGACTTTCAAACCCTTCGTGGCACTGGGCTGCTGTGCAGCTGGAGCAGCGAGGAGTTTGGTGCTGCACTGTGTCCCTTTGAGATGCACCATCCTAACCCTTTGGCTCTGCACTTCTGACTAGCTTGACCACTGATGCCAACTGTTTGTCTTCAACCAGCATGTCCCACCACCTGCTGCTTCTTCCTTGCCACTGACTCCCATCTCTTATTGTTTGGATTCATCTGCTGCCAAATACAGGTTCCCGTATGCTGAGTCTTTGTGAGCTGCAAGAAACTCTAGGGCAGCTGAGAGGCTGAATATCAGGTCTAGAGCAGACCTCCAGCTGGGGGATACTGCACGCCATACCCACGGGAGAGTTTGACTTCTAAACTGCTATTGAAACTAACTCACTTGTCTCTGAGGTGGAGCACTGGAGTATCTGGTCTGCTCAGGTCTGCTGCTGGAGGACAAAGCCAGCAGAGACTGAGTCCTGTTTCAGGGAAATGGTGGAAGACAAAATAGTGTAGCAGAGATAGTGAAGCCTACAGAGATCAAGGGAAGCTTAGAAGCACCTGGGTCTAAAAAGTTGGCACCCAAACTCAAAAAAACTGTGTGAGAGCGTAGCAAGAGACATGTTCCCAGGTCAGCTCCTGACCCTCCTGTTCTGGGTAAAAGGGCTTTCTATGGCTTGCCACATTGCTGAGGTGCTGAGGTGCTGAGCTGTGGGCTGCTGGCTCAGTGGTGAATGTTACTCTAATCTCAAAGAGTTTGTCAAGCAGCCAGTGTAAAAATGTCTCTCTTCCTCAGGATCATGACACCTCATCTTGTGAGGCTGCAGTCACAGCTCTGAGGGTTTGGTGGCTGTATAAGCCACCAGCAAGAATAAGCCCCTGAGTGAGACCCAAGTAGCTGCTGATAGGATCCAGGGACTGACCTGACCCGTGTGTTTTGTCCTTTGGTATCCAGGTCTGTCCTGAGCATCTGGACCCAGGCAGTGATGAGTGAGGAAAGAGGAGCCTGGGAAACAGGAGAGGGATAAACAAGGTGGAAGGAGGCAGGGATGGCTCAGCCTGGGGTTGGGGTGAACTGATAGCAGCATTTCTCCCCACTGGGTTATTAGCAAAAGGGACAGGAGCTTGCAATGCTGATACGTCTTCCTCCCACTGTGGCCTCTCAGGCTCATGGCCAGAGGATGTGCTAGGGCTGTTTGTAGCCTGAAAGCCTTGGCCTAAACGGTTGTCTGCATCATGGATGGGTGTCCAGGTGCGTGACTGAGTAGGGGTAAATCTGGCTGCTGAGCCGGAGCAGTTGGTTTAATGCTCTCTCTACTGGTTATTAGCTTGTTGCAGAGTCAAGCTGGTGCGTCAGGCTCTGGGAGCTTTGGTGAGAGCACTTGCGAGGGCAGGGGGCTGCGTTTAACCCTGCAGGTGGCAAGAGCGTGCTGGGAGGCTGAAATCTGTGGAGACAGCCCCATTCCCCACCCCAAAACTGAGTGTGGTTTTCTGCCAGCACGAATGGGTCTGTGTCTGCATGGAGAGGAAGAAGGAGGGGACAGCGCAATGATATTCCTTATGTGTCTTAAGGAAAGGACGAGACAGGCAGAGGTTTCCCCCGCGTCCGTGATGCTGGCGGGCTCCCCAGCTGCAGCCTGAGCCTGACGCCGGGCTGGCGAGGCTGTTCTGAGTCACGGGGTGTCTGCACGCTGCGCAGCTCGACTCCTTCCCAAGGCACGCAGCAGAGCTAGCGCTGCGCCTGCATGCCTTCATCAGTGCCTGCACGTAAACGGTCCCTCCAGCCTCTGAATCACAGGGGTCGAGTCCTGGCTGCAAGCAGGGGGATTTCCCAGCACCCAGCACAAGGGTTTGCGTGTGGAGAAGCCTCCTTGCAGGCAGCTGGAAATTGTCTCCAAGGACACATTTCTGGACAAGCTGGAGCTGAGAATGTCCCTGAGCGAGTAGAAGTACCTGAGGGGCTTTGCTGTGTTTTGTGGGGTCTGTCTCTGTGGTGAGCACAGGGACAGAGGGTGGTGGCCATCCTGCACCCCCCTGGTGTGGTGTCTTTCGTCCAAGTGCATCTTTACTTCTTCCTGCAGTTCAGGGTGTCTCTGAAACCATCTTCCTCCATGGGGTGGACAAGTGCTGACACTGCTGCCTTGCTGAGTGGGTGCGTGAAAAACCCCTGGGTGACTGGGGCTGTGTGGGGCTGTGACACCCCGGTGGGGGCCACTGCAACCCCTTTGATGGAAGGTTTGCTTCTGTGGGTGCTGTTGGCGTGGGCTGGGTGCAGGGGCTGCAGGATGAGCAGAGTGGGTGGTATTTGCTGCATGCAGTCTCGCAGTGCTGTGGGAGGGCTTTGCTTGCTGCCCTGTCCCCACTGTGGATGCTCCTTCCCTCGCCTCCTGCCCACTCCAGCCAGTGCTGAACCCCTTTACCCTGCATTTCCCAGGGGAGAAACTCCTTTTGCATTTCCCATGCTTCCACAGCTTGTAGCCGGCATGGGAGATGCTGGGGTTGCAGATGAGACATGGTGGCAGCAGGGACCTGGCTGAATTTGACTCTCTGGGTATTTGAATGGAGGGTGCCCACTGCACCCCCTGAGCTACTTCTCACTCGCTGCGGGTGGGAGGAAAGAATATTTTAGCATCAGCCAGGCATGGATGCCAAACAAGCAGCCAGTAGAAAGGCAAATATTTTGGCTACCCCAACACATCTGTTTAGAAGCAGCTCAACCCCAATTTTAAACAAAATGGGGAAGAAAAGACATTAATTGAAGACATGTCCTTAGGAACGCGATCCCTTGGCTGGGGCCCAGCATTGGCAGCCTCGTTGGGAGATCATGTGTCACACAGATGAGACAATTGCCCAGGCTCTGTTGCGAGCCCCTTGTGCTGCTTTTGGGCAGGTCACACATGCCCTGAGGAAGCTGAGGAAGGCTGTGCATGGCCATGTGAACACACAGCTCTCTAGCAGGGATACATACTCTCCCAGCATAACGCCTCCCCACCACCCTTTCCACCTCCCTGCATAGCAGCATCCTTTTTCTTGGGAAAGACTCTAAGTCAGTGGTTGGCTGCTCCTGTCCTGCTTCATCTTTTGTGGGAAGGATCCAACCCTGGGGAATCCGAAAACAGATCAGCTGTTTTCCCAGCAGCCCCTGGCTGCATGTGTGGGACTTGGATTATCAGATTGGGAACAGCTGATCCCAAGTCTGTTGACAAATCCACGAAGATTTGGTGAAGCTTAGACACCGCTCTCCTGATAGTCTCCTTTGGTTGACCCCAGACCTTGTTAATCTCTGCTGCACCCAGACGCAAGGCTGCAGAAAAAGCTTCAGATGGGAAGCTGGTGTGTGGTGTGGAAAAGGGGGGCCCCCAAGCTTCTCATCTGCTTCTCCAGTGAACTCTTTAGCCCTTCCTGAGCTCGGTGGTATTGTAGGTATCTGGGATATATAGGCTGAACTCACAGGTGAGGGATGCCTGAGCTGTGGTCATGGCAAGGTGCATATCCCCACTGATACACCCCTGCCAGCTTGTTGCTGTGTTACCCTGTGCCCAGTGTGCCCTACAACACTGGTGTTCCCCTCCCTATCTCCTTCCTTACAGTGGAGGCAGCACGACCTGCCCAGCCACCCCGGTCTGGCATGTGGAGGTTTGAGGGAAGGGCTGGAGGAAGGCCAGCGCCTCCGGCCACTGCAGCGGGGGGCTCTCCTCCCTCTCCCTCTGCCAGCAGAACAAAACACATGAACTCAGGGGGTCGCTGGGGCCTGGGAAGGGGGCTGGAGGAGCCCCTTGTACAGAAATGGGGATGGGGAAGAAACTGGCTGCCCCAGAGCCCACAAGACCCCCCAGTGCTGCAGCACTCAGCATGCAGTGAAGTCTCTGAGGGATAGGACCTGGCTTCCCAGCAGGGTCATGCCAAAGCTCCACTGGGTGCCCCTTGGGTGGCAAGGCTTGGTGGTGTCACTGGGGCTGTCCCGGTGTCAGCCAGGGGTGACATTCCCATGGGCTCCCTGTCCCTTGCTGGAGCTGGCCATGCTCTGGCAGGAAGAAAGGCGATAGTTAACTGCTGTGCTGTTCTTATTCTTACACAGCCTCCTCCGTCGTATGCAGCCAGCCTCTGGGATGTAATAAGTACTAATGTTGGCGTCCCAGGCGGAGGTGATGGGGGCAGGGAGCGCCTCGGAGGAAACCCTTGGCTCGTGTCAATCAGCGCAACTTTTTATTTTACAGATCACGCTGCAGAGCGCTTCCAAGTATGAACAAACCTAAACGAAGACAGCTGGCAGAGGCTCTCGTCATCTAACTCCTTCCAGATGTGCGGTCATATGCCGCAGTTCTGACTAATGACATCCCTGAGGAAACCCTGGGGATGCGGCAGTGATGGGGCAGGCGAGGGGCACGCCAGGAACCTGTTGGTGGGCCGACAGTGCTGACTCCCTGGGGGTTGCTGCCTGGAGACCCTGGCTGGGGAGGGACCCACTGCCATCCCTCTCTTCCCCTTGCGATCGACAGGGCTCGGCGAGTGGCACAGGACTGCCTCTGCCTCGGGCACCCAGGCAGGTCTCCACGGGTGGCTAAAGCTACTTAATCCAAGAGTGGTGTCCTGTGGAGATAGCTACTTTACAGCCTGGAAGCCAGAAAACCGCACTTAGTAGGGCTGTGCTGGAGCAAATTAGCGATGTTTTCTGATAATGAATTGAGGTTGAAGCGTTTACGCTTCTTCCCGCTTGGGAGCCCATTCAGGTCTCCCTGCGTGATGCCTTCCTCTGCTACAGAGATGTCTGAGAAATCAGTCTGGGTGGGAAGATTTGTAAATCCTGCTGCCTCCCCCTGAAATATCTGTCCCGCACGTCCCCATTTTGTGTTCCTGCACCGCCTGGGTTGTATTAGAGCTGTGCACAGTCTCCAGCGGGTTTAGTTTCCTCACCCCCCGTGGGTGGGGCTGTGCTAGTCTTATAAACTGGGGCCTGGGGGATGCTTGGTAGCTCAGAGATGGGTCAGGAATCAGGGGGGACCAGCCCCTCTGACCCCAGGTAGGGGAGATCATGTCCTCCCAGAGTATTGCCTCCTTCAGGCTTGCTGCTTAGGCAGAGGAGTCATTTTGGGTCCTCCCATGGTCCCTGTTCTCCCCCTCTTCCTCTCCACACCTTTGTAATTAACCTCTGAACTCTGGCTAATCCCAGGATTAGCACGTCATGGGCTATCGGTTAGGGCTCCCACCACCCCTTGTGTGTCCTGGCATCCCTGACAAACTTGCAGGGGGGTCCGGAAAGCCAGGCTGCCCCTGAGGACGGGGGAGGCTCGTAATGGATGGGGGATGGCAGGAGCCTGGCGGGTGGTGAGAGCTAATCCAGGGGTCACCTGTGGCTGATAATGATCACCCAGAGCAAGGTGGAGGGACACAAAGAGCCCGAGGGGACTGCAGCAGCCACTTTGGTATCCCTACCTTGGCCCCTTCTGCCAGGCAGAGTGGGCTGCAGAGAGAAGGGGAAACCTGGTGGGCTTCCAGTGAAAGGTGTAAATATCTCCTCTGTCTGCAGATGAAGGCAAAGGATTAGCTTGTGGCTTTTGGTGCAGCGTCTCCTCCAGGACCTAGCTATGCATGTGTTTTCCCTTGAGAGGGTGTCCTTGGGCAAAGGGAGAACTTGCTCATGGGGTTTACTCAATCCCAGTGCTTGAGATGTACTCCAGGTCTGTGGGTGAGCTCTCTGCTCCTCTCTCAGCCTTCCTCTGCCTTGTCCAGGCCTCCCCAGAGGCACTTCAGAGCTCCCAAGTGACCAATTCTCCAGGAAAGCCCCAGAAAAATTCACATTTAACCTAACAGAGGCAGTGCAGTGTCTGTCACTTCACTTCTCCCTCAAGATGAAAACTTCCAACCCTGATAAAGCACACAGCAATATAGTCAATTTAGCCACAAGAGCTGCTTTTAAACTCCAAGACATCCAGCTGTATAATGGACCGCACGGTGGAAATAACAGAAGTAGCAATGGACTCGTGCTGCGATTGTGACTTTAAAAATGTGAGGGTTGGCCCAGAGGAATGCGATTGTGACTTTAAAAATGTGAGGGCTGTCCCAGAGGAAAGCAGAGACTGCAAGGGAAAACCTCATAGACAGTGGCCAAGACGTGCAGAATGGACCCCGGTGCCAATTTCTCCTAGCTGAGCAGTTTATCTGCCCTTCAGTGGTTGTTAACCCTCTTGGTGTAAATGCCTGTGCCCTCTCCTTCTGGTGTAACTCCATGGTCTGCTCCAGAACACCCCTGGGGCTGGGGAGAAGGATGAGCCCAGAGGTTGGAGCAATTCCTTGCCATGCCAGCAAGGTGCTGGGGGCTGAGCCCAGTGGGTGCTGCCTGGAGGGGAAGAAATCCCTGGGAAGGCACCTGGGTTTGCAGCAGTGCAGGCTGCAGCTTTCTTTCCTCCCCAGGATGGAGGAGAGCACTTTCTTCTGCTTTCACTGTGCCCTGAGGAGGGAGGGGAAGGGGAGGAGAGCTGCTCTTGGGAGGCTGCCTGGGGAGTGAAGAGGTCGGCATGAGCTGGCAGTTTGTTTGCACCTCTCATTACGTGGAGCTGGGAGTGGGGCCGAGCCTGGGAAGGTACAGGCAGGCTCACAGAGGAAGCGGGTGATAAGCTCCCGTCCCTGCTGCGCGATACGCTGTGTGTGTACAGGATGTTTGGTTTCCTATCGATCCCGTCCAGAGGTGGTGGGGATAGGGAGATGCAGAGACAGGCTTTGTGGTTTCTTTAATCTGATGGTTTCCCTGCCTCTTTCTTCTGCTTGCAGACAAGTTCCTGTTGAGGCACCCGAACTGACAAGCTGGCGCGCTTTGCCCCAGCGCCGACTGTGTTTGCAGGCTGACAGCTGTTTGTCTCAGAAGTGACTCAGGCTGACGAACCCAATCCTGGCCAGGCACAGGAGGACCTCGCTGGATGGTGCCTTTGGCTTCTGGGAGCTGGTTTGGCCCTGCTGCTGGTGAGCTCTGTGGGACAGCTGCGTGCAGAGGAAAGGGGCCAGATGGGCAGGGTCGACATGAAGGGCAACATGCACTAAGTGGGTAAGGGAAAGTAGGTTCCATCTCCAGTGGCCACAGTATCACCTCGTCTGGGATATCCCAGCCAAACTCAGTACAACAGTGATGGCCCAACCACAGCCATGGCTCTGACATGGGGCAGACTGAGCTCTGGAGGCCCCAGTCACCCATAGGCTGTGGTGGTGGTCTCCCTTTCTGCAGTAGCTCTGCTCCCTGCAGTGGCTTTGCCTCTTCTGTCCCTGAGCTCCCCCCTCAGCTCCTGCCTCTTGCCTGGGTCTCCTTCATTCCTGGAGTGAGAAAATCCGCCTTGGAGGAGCACATCATCCTGCCTAGAGATGATCTTCTGCCACAGGGGCTTCACCTGCATGAAATGCCCACTTTGTCCATTAGCTGCTAGTGGGGGAACAGGCAGGGTGAATCCACATGAGGACAGGACCATCCTAGGGACTAATACTGAAGGTACTGTCCCTGCATTGGGGCATGCTGAATTGCCTTTTTCTGCCTGGAGGATCTCACTGATGGAGTGATGAACTCCAGGTGTGATGGAAAATGGAGCATCACCCTTTACTGTAACAACACATCTCCTGTGAGAGATGCAAACTGTGAGCATCGGAAGGATGAAGGACTACGGCGTGAAGAGACATGAGGGATGTGCTGGAGCACTCCTTCCACTGTGACCCACAGTGGGAAGGATAAATCAGGGGAGCCCTTCCCCTCAAGTCGAGCAAGCTCACCTGAGCAGAAAGAGGCCAAAAAGATGATAGGAAACTGCCAGAGAGCAGCTCAAGTGAGAGATAGGTGGAGGCTAGTAACTAGTGCAGGAGAGCTGTGATATCCAGTGGTGAAGGAGGACAGCTGTGGGGAGGAGAGGCACTGTGCAAATGAAGAGGCTGGACTTCAGGGAGCATTTTTGAGTCTATGGGAGCTTATCCCCAGGAAGGGGCTGGCTTCTCCCTACTTTGGGTGGAAGTTGATGGGACTGTTCATGGGTCTCAGTCACACTCTGGCTCCCCAGCTGGAGAACAGGCTAGAGGGAAATCAGTGGGATTTTCCCATCTCCTCAGCCTTCCTAGCAGTGGTGGTGAAGGGGTTACTGGGGACGGAGACGTTAGGAAATACCATTACAAGGTGCAGGCACCTCTGGAGATATCAGACCCTGCCCCACCTGATTTCTGTGATATCAGGGGGAACCCCAGGTGTGCACCCTGAGCCTCTGAGCAATGCTTTGTTTGTAAACACTATTAAAAAAAAAGTTAAAAAAAGGCTTTTGAGATGATCCCGGTCCTGCCGCATCACTGGGTGCTGGAGAGCTGCCCGCAGAGCAGGACCTGGGTAAGCCTCAGGCATGCTGCTGGGGAATCCCCAGCTGCAGAGAGGAAAACTGCTGGGAAGAGGCACCGCCAGCTTCTGTGAAACGCTTTCATTCATTGCCATCCAGGCGGGAACTGATCCTGGCAAAAGGTGGCGAGGGGATGTGTTTCATTCCCAGCAGAGCCAGTGGGGGCTGGTTTTGATCAGAAGTGATCTGGCGCTGGACCGCAGCACGGCTGATAACTGCAACCTGCCGCCCTGAGCACCGCTTGGCCTGGAGGAGGCTCGCTCGTGTTTGCATTTGAAAGGGCCTCCCGGGTTCCCTGCGCTGGCTGTTGAACGGCTTCCAAGGCGGCTTACTTTTCTCCCTTTTTATCGCCGTTATTATTTTTTAATAAAGTTCCCTGATTAGCTTCTCAGGCTTCGTGGCGGAGGGGCCTGGGAATTCATTTCCTCTCCTTGGCCACTCGCAGTGCTTTCCAGGCCAGCTCAGCACTGCCACGAGGCAGGACTCAGCGCGGCGGCTCCCAGTGGGGTGAGAGGAAGCCCAGGACACTGGCTCTGTCGCCATGCCACGGCACTCTTTGGGAGATGCCAGAGGGGCTGCGGGGTGGTGGTGAGCGGTGGCATGGGGGCTGAGCGTGGTGCAGGGAGTGCAGGCGTGGGATGTCCACCTGTGAAGCAGAGCTTGCAGCACTCAGAAGGGGGAATATGTTTGTCGGAAGAGCTGGATGTGAGGAGCCTTGGCCCAGTGAGTCAGGACTCAGTGGCTTCGGCAGTTTTGTGAGAGGAGTTTTGCGCTGTGGGTTAAATAAAACCAGAGGAACAGGGGAAGCATAACTCTCCTTGTATGGAATGTGTGGAGGGGCAAAGTTTCTCCTCCTCTCTTTGACTTCATTCTCTTCTGGATCTGCTGTGAGGTTTTTCTCCAGTCCTCAGATAGCACTGTTTATTAATATCAATTATGTTATTAGTAACAATAATTAAAACATTAGCATTAATATCAATGCATAGTATTTGTTGCTATTTGCAGAACTGAGGGCAGAAGGAACCCAAGTCTGCATAGAGAGGTGACACTGCGGATGCCATCGGCTCTTCTCTTTTTACCACCTTCTCCATTTTTTCCCCTCTCCAAAACCAAGAAAAAGCTTTTCCTGCCCTCCTCGGTGTGCTGAGGCTGCTGGAGGCCAGTGATGTGGGGTCCCACAGGGAGGCAGGTGGGTTGTAAGAGCCCAGGCTTGGTTGGACTCAGGTCCTAGCTTGGCAAAACACCACAGTGACAAACAGCTGACCTGGGGAGGCACTTCCAGAATATCCTGGGGGAATTCGGTCACTGCGGGAGGACAGGACGAGTTCAAGGCTCATTTGCCCAGAGTCCAAACTGAGGCAGAGTGGGCGCAGTGGCGTGAGTGGATCGGAGAGGTGGCGAGGCATGAGCAGAAGAGGCTTTGGGTTCCTCACCGAGGAGCCTCAGGCAGCCTGGCTCACCCAGAGCACCTGGCAGACAGAGGGGAGATCCTGGTCCAGGGTGAGCAATGTCCAGGGAACCAAAAGGACAGGTGTGCCCCCGGCCTTGGCACCTGTTGGGGCACACAGAGCATGGCTATATCCCCACAAAGGTGTTTTCCTTTGCAGAGTGGTGAGGCAGAGGCACAGGCAGGAAGGGAACATGCCTCGATTGGAAAACGTCATGTATTAGGGCCATGCGTTGTAGTGGCTGGGCTTCCCAGAGAGAGGGTCAGTGGTACCTGGAGGTGCTCTTGTGTTTATGAGCTTCGGTGATCAGCAAGCTCCTTGCAAATGTGCAGTATTGGGAAATAATCATACCAGTTGCCCTGGCTACCTGATCTCCAGTGGCTCTTAATCCTCACTAATTCTCTTGTCTAGAGCCCGAAGGCTCCAGATACTTCTGATTACTAGGACTCTGTCAGGAGTATGGAGATACTTACACCCTTATTCACCTTTTCCCTCTCTTCCTCTGCCTTCCCCATTGGGGTCCTTTGCTCTTGGCTGTGTTTCTGTCTCGCTGCAGCACCTTACCTCCCTGCCCAGCTTTGGTCCTTGACTGGCCTGAGGGAGAAGCCATGCATTGCTAGTACACATTGCTTTGCTTGCCTTCATTTGCTCAGGCCCTTCTCTCCCCAGCTGACGTGCTGAAGATAACATATCTCTCCCTCCCTTTGCCTCGGTCCCCTTTCCCCTTCATTGCACGTATTTCTCTCTCTCTCCATCCCTGTGACTGAAACTTGGCAGGAAATTCAGAGGCACGCTCAGTCATTAAAATGACTACCCCAAGGAAAGGCCAGAGCACAGCCTGAATCAGTGGAAGGGGTGGGGGTGGGCTCTCAGCTGATCCCCATCATTTCTATGTCAGCTGGGAATGTGATCCCTTCTCCCCCGGCTAGTGATGGCCCCTGGCTGGCCCCAGTGAACCGGCAGCGCTTGGCTACCTGAGCAGGAGATGGGATCTACTGGGATAATCTGCTTGATGCTCCAGCCCTGACTTTTGGTTTGGAAGATGGGTGGCAGCAAGTGCTTTGAGGAGTCCCTGGGAGGGAGGATAAATGGGAAGTGGTGGCTGGAGGTTCAGGGGCAGATCCTTCAACCTGGATTCTGGAACCAGTGTGATGGTGTTAAACAGCATCAATGCTTGGGTATGTGTGTGTGTTGCTGGCGTGTCTGCATGTCCACGTCTGTTAATGCAGCAGGATGCCACTCAGTTACATGTACCTGTTGGGTGCGCTCTGTGTGGGCATAGATTTTGCGTTTCCTCGCTGCTCCATCCTTTCCTGACTCGGTGCTCTGTTCCTGTTCAGAGCCTCACAACCAGCTACAAGCCCCAAAATGACAGAACAGGAGGCAAAATGGAGCAATTTGACAAGTGTGTGGCCTCAAGCAAGGGAGCACTGTGGCCTTTCTGGTAGCTCAAAGAGGAAATAGGGACAATGTGGTAGTGGAATGAATGCTATAGAGGAACCCAGAGAGGCTTCGGTGTGTCGCAGCTTTCAGTCTTGGGCGAAGGGGGCACAGGCTGAAATGCAAAGGGGCCAAACTCCAGGCAGATAAAAGGGGTGGTTGTGCAACCCTCGAACCCAGATGAACAATAAAGTGCAGAACACATGTACTATTTTTAATGACCAACAAGCAGCATTAGCCAATTGCTTTATAAAGTGCCCCAGGTGGTGCTGTTTAGCCACTGGAGCCAGGATCTGCAGGGACTTTGGTCAGGGTCAGGTTCTCATGGCTGAGTGTCTGGCTGTGGCAATGGTGAGGAGCTGGACGCATGCAGTCAGGAGGAACCCCACACAGAGCGAGGGGTGTGGTGGGGAGCAGAGGTGATGCTTTGTGCAGAGCTGCCTCACTGGAGCCGGTGCGCTGATTGTGACCCTGCTACTGTTTTCCAGTGTGGCAGGGAAGCAGGACATAACGATAGATGAGACCTCCTGTTTCTGTTTGGTGAGAAGCAGGCTGGCAATGGGTGATTGGGTCTGGCATGACAAGAGAGGGGTTTGTGGTAGCTGGCTGGGCCACGCCCTGTTCAGCTTCACTTCACCTTGATGCAGCTCTGGTGGCATTTTTACAGCATGGAGTCACTGGATCTGGTTGTACAACAGCTCTGGGCAAGGCTGGGCTTTGATGTGCTGTGGTTTTGTTCTTGCAACTCCCCCATGAGATGTCTTTCAGGCGACATCCCAGCTTCTCCATGGGACAGTGTAGATGCAAGACATCATTAGGTCTAGAGCAGACGTAAGGCAAAGCTGCAGCTGTTCCCAGCTGCATCTTGGGCTTGGTGGAAGTGAGGTGATGTGAACAACCTGTTCAGAGCAGGTCTTTGGGAATTCCTGCCTGGATACGGCAGATCTTAGGAATGACAGGAAGAGGCAGTCTTCATAAGCCATCCTGTCCCCTTGTTCTCCAAACATATGGATGCTGGCCAGACCATCTGAGGTTGGCTCGTCACTACTCATAGTGTAAAAGTGCCTCGCGGGTTCTGTTAGGAAATCTCTGGTGTCCCCCACGTGGGATCTTGGGAAGCCTCAGCTCCCTCATTGGCTTCAGCCTACCACCAGCGTGCTTTAAAGGAAGCCAGACTGGAACACTAGCTGTGATGGCCCTTGGAAGCCACCGGCTCCTGAGCGGAAAGGAGCTTTATGAGCGTTACTGGAAGCTGCTGTGGCTGAGTTACCAGAAATAAACCACTTCGATTTGAGGCCAAGTGCTCACAGACCACTGCATTTCCCACTCTGGTAGCTGGGCCACCTTCCTAGCACTTTTGCTTCTCAACAGGGAGATATTCTGTAAATGCCACCCACTACTCTTGCTGATTTGGGTGGGTGGCAATGAGGCAGGAAGACAAAGGTGGGTGCTTTCCCGAAGGCTCCTGTTAGCATAGATTTTTTTTTTTTTTTTTTTGGTATAAGCGCCTTTTCTGGGAACTTCTTGGTTTCAAAAGAAGTAGCAAGAATAGCTCCTTTGAATTCACAGGCAATTGCAGGGCTGGGGGGCAGGAGCTAGCTGGAATGAGAGGGCTCTGCCCACAGTCCGGGAGCAGAGGATGTGTCCCTGGAGAGGAAGAGATGCCTCAAACAGAGGCTTTGCATGCATGGGGGTGGCAGGATAAGTGGCCCTTAGCCAACGCATCCCTGCTATTCTCCTGCCTGTCTTCGGTCTTAATTGTACTACAAATATGACGCATGAGCTACGTGTTAACCTGCTCCCCATCATGAAGCATGGGGGCTGATGCCTACACAGCCCTCAGCAGCTTTCTTTTCCCACCGGCCCAGGAGAAGGGGACAGTGACCCGTCAGCTTTGGCTTCCAGTGGGGAACTGAGGCAAGGCGGAAACTGAGGCAAGGAGGGACTTGCCTGCTGCATGCAGAGGAGGGAGTCCTGAGCCCAGTGCTTTAATTGCATATCTGTTTTTTCTCCTCCATGCGAATATCTGGTGAAGAGGCAAAGGCTGAGAATGATGTAGGGATGTACAAAGCTTTTGAGGGGCTCAGGGAAAAAGTTGTAACTGGTACCACCTCTGTGTTAGGATGGAGCATCGTCTGACAATTCATGACTCCTGATAATTTCCCTTGCCGAGACTTTGAGCTTTGCAGAGGCAAAGAACTGGCCACCAGATCCTCTTGGCCAGTGCCAGGGGCTGCCTTCACCAGGCTCCTTCCTCAAGGGCAGGTTTTTTTGATGGAGAGTGGCAAGAGCCCTCCCGGGCCGAGGCTGGGGACCTGTTAGTGGCATGTTCTCCCTGCTGTGCTGCAAATGCAGCCAGCCCTGCCTGCAGTGTAGACAACACACCAAACCCACCAAATTGGCCAGGATCCTAACCCCAAATAACACAGCCAGTTGCCAGGCAGTGCCTGGTTTTCTCCCTTGGAATCAGGGAGAAGGAATGTGGGTGGCTCTACATGCAGAGGCTATCGATGTCCTGGTGGTGGTCAGCCCCTCTCGGCGCTGATTGCTAACCTTGCCAGGGGTTGGGAACCAGCATGAACCCTTCTCTGGGGTGCCATGTGGTCCCAGCTTGGATGCATGGGGCAATGACCTGGGGTTGGGGCAGTGCTCAGCTCTGGAGTGGGTTGAGGTGATGCTGGAGAGTATTACTGTGCCAACTTGTGTCTCTTGGTGTAACATCTGGTAGCTTGCTGTGCATGTGGGACTGCCATACCCCATCATGTCATCCCATGGAGCTGGGATGACGGTTGCCAGCCCGGGGTCTGCCAGACCACATTGTCTGGCACAGGACCTGCTCCTTCTTATGTCCCCTCTTTTCTGAAGCCCTCAGAGGCCCTTGAGGAGCAGGTCATGGGCTCTGCATACCATTTCTGCAACCGACAGCCTGCTCTTTGCTATACCCCAGCCTCTTCCTTGTGACATGGCCAGCAGTCTCTCTGGTGCATGATCAGAGGGTGGGTTTTCTCCATTGCCTGGAGAGTGCAAGCCTCACCGTGTGGTGAGAATGGCCATGGGTGTTGGGATGGAGGCTGACTTCTTGTCACAGACCAAAAGAGAGATTTCCCTACCCTTGAACCAGCAGAAGATGGCAGATGTTTTATCCTCATCCCAAAAGATCCTGGAACAGACCCAGTTATCTCTCGGCAGAGGACGTAGCAACTTGTTGAAGGGGTGCTATCCACTTAAAAATGTGCTTCTCTCACATAGTTATTTCCATCCTGTTGCTGAGCTGTGAAGTTCCCAAGAGCCTAAGAGTGGAGGAAAACAGCTCAGCTCCCAGCTGGGTCGTGCGGTGCGTGTGTCAGCACTTTGGGTGCAATCAGTTTTTGTCTGGTCAGTGAGTTTCTTCCATTGTTTGGGTGGCCTTGCACAAGCCTTTGGGGGAGAGTGAAAGCTTTTTTAGGAAGTGGAATATATTACTGTGAAACCGCAAGAGTGATGGAGGGTCTCAGGCGTGTGTAGGACAGCCAAAACAGCTCCTGGCTTTCAAGATATTAGTCACTGTCACTATCACTTTCCTGATGTGCTGCTCCCTGCTACCCGCCTTTTGTCAGTGTCCTAATTCTCCATGAATCACACAGGATTTTGGGAAGACCATGCTTCCCTCACTATCTGTACAATTCATAGTGCCTCATAGCTGCTACTGTGACATAAAAAAATGTTAGTAAAATAACCACAACACACTCCTTTTGGAAACAGATGAGAATTCAAATTGACAGTTTCCCTCTATACTTAGGAGTAAACCCACAGGTCCTGAAAAAGCTCCAGCTGGTATGAGGCTTACCACGCATAAGTGTCCATGAATATTTGAGGTATGATATTAGGAAAAACTTTCTAACTGTCAGGCTAGTTAATGCTGGAACAAGCAACCTAAGGGCATAATGGGAGATCCTTCCTGTGATGTTTTCAGAGGAGCTTAGACTAGTATCTCCCAGTTAGTGCTGGTGATGCCTGAGCAGGGTCCCTTTCATGCCTACACCTCTACAATCTATCCTACTTTCTATCCTGGAAAACAAAGTCCTGTTCAATGTCTCTGTTTTTAGACATGGGAGAAATCTGATGGGCTAAGCCCATGGAAGGGACTGCACCCGTCCATGGCTGTCCTCTGCGAGAAATCTGCCATGTCTGTGACTGAAATGGCTCCTGGGGGAGGGCTGCAGAAGACAGAATAAGAGAGCAGAGCAAAACTGACAAAAATGTGGCCGAAGTTGTGATGCGAGTTGTATGCTGCAGGAGTTCCTGGAAGGGCTCCTTGGCCAGAGGCAGGAGCTATCCCTTACAGCTCAGCACAATATCAACCCTGGGAGCCATGGCTCTGGCATGGAAAGGCAGCAAGCCCCACCAGACCTGGGCATGACGGAAAGGACACTGGACTGAGCTCACCTGCCTGTGCAGCCCATTACTGGGAAGGTGTATCCAGTGTCTTACCAGAAGCCTGGAGGCAAAGGATCTGCTCTGGCATCCCAGACACCATCATGCTTCCAAGAAGGAAAATTACCCAATTAATGTTATTTTTTGTTTATTTAAGATGCCGGGGCAGGCAGTATCCTGTAGACTACAAATGCAAAGGGGGTTAGTCCTTCGCACAACCCTTGGGTAAGCATCATGATGTGGTGGCTGCTAAAAATCTGTGACTCCTGGAGATGACTAGTCAGACTTGTGGAGAAAAAGTCCCTCAAGGACTGTTAGATATGAAGACAGCCTCTGGCCCAGGAAGTCCTGAGCCACAATCAGCCTGGGAGAGCATGTGGAGGCAATATCACTGGTGGCCTGCTCTTCTCTTCTCCCTCAGGCATCTGCTATCAGGCAGCGTTGGAGACAGAGCGCTTAGCTAGATGGATCCTCGCTTTGACCCAGCACAGCTGCGCTTGCTCCTTATGTGTGGAGCCGCAGGGAAGCTGCTGTTGCTCATAGAGTTTTGCCTGTGACTAGCCCTGTCACATTGGATCCTAAATATTTTGCAAGGGAAAGCTTCACAGGGTCAAACCGGCATCCTCTCCCCTTTCCCCAGTGAAAATGCAGATCGCCTCCCATTCCCAGGCTGTTGATGGGTGCTGTCCCTGCCCACGCTGCTGGTGCCAGGGCACCCTGGCTGCTGTCCCTGAGGGCACCCAGACATGGAGTTAGTTCCATGGGGCTGGGTGAGAGCTTGTCCTTTTGTGCAACCATGTTTAAATGCTACCTCCATGCTCACAGAGGGAAGCACGCCAAGAGGGAGGTAGCCTGTGGGAGGTCAAGAGTGAGAGGTCAGACGGCCCTTCGGCATCTTTAGCTAAACACTGTGTGATTTGTGCACCACAAATTCCCCTGGGAGGAAACTACACAGAACCTGGTGACGGGGAAGGGAGTGGGAGAGTCTGTGCACAGGGCTGCAGAAAGCCTTCTGGGTACTGTGAGGGAGTGGGCATTCATGCCTGGTGAAGGACAAGGGGACTCCTGAAACAAGGTCCTCATTATACTCTGAGATTTGGTGAGAGGCACAGCTAATGCCAGCCCCCGGGTGCTGCCATGTCAAATCCCGATGGCGTGGAAAGTCGTCCCCCACCTTGGTGCTGCTATGTGCGTCAAGGCTGAGGGCCTTACAAGGAGCTTCCCTAGAGGAGTCCATCACAGAGAGCTGGGGCTCCGTGTGGAGAGGCAGGCACAATGCCTTGGTTTGAGATGCCGCCTTGGAGACGCCCTCCCAAGCAGTGGCTTGTGCCCTGCACATGGTGTGTGGGAGCCTGGCTCTGCTGGCAGAGGGTCCCTTTCCAAGGCTCCTGGAGGAGCTTCTTTTGGTGGAAAGACTTGCCAGGCTCCTCCTGCTCCTTCCTCCTGCTTTGCCTGGTGCTCTCCTTTGGGGTCTCTGGCTGACACAGAGTGGGTATTTGTTATGCTGCTTTCCTATCCCCTCTCTCTGATACTTTCAGAAAAGACAAGGATGGAGCTGGGTGGCTCCCCTTTTGTGCCAGAAAAGATGACTTTGGTTAATTGGGAAGAAAGAGCCAGGCGCTGGCGGGACGCAGCCATTGGCCGGGCCCCGAGCGGGGAGCTGGGGCACCCCCCGCCATATTTGCACAGGGCTGAGTGCTGCCCCCCAGCCCCCTGCTCCCACCCCTGGCCCTCTGCGACCCGCTCCCAGACGGGGCGGCCAAATGGCCGCCCCCCGGGCCCCAGCAGGGCTCTCCACACAACGGAGGGGCTGTGTGACCTGCCTGCTCCCAACTTGGTTGCTATAGGAAAGGGAAGAGGCTGGAGAGAATGTGTGGGGCCTATTCACGCCCCCAGCCCCGATTCACAGCGTCCCTGAGGTAATGTTTGCCCGGCTCGCCATGATCTTGCCTGATAAAGGGGCCTCCTAAAAGCAGGGGGGGAGAACCAGACCGAAGGGGCTGGGAGAAATATTTGCCTTGAATGCCAGTAACATGTGGAAATGGGGAGGTGGGGCGGGGGGGGGATGATAAGAAAGGACCCTTTGAAAAAGAGGGAGGTGGGGAAAATTGCGTGCTGGGTGCCTGGCCGGCCCCACAGGCTTGCCGCCTCTGTGGGGTCCAGCTGTGCATGGGGGTGTTGGGGTTCCCCTACATTGCAACCACACGATGATGTTTTTCAGGTACAGGTGTACAAACCCCTACAATGAGGCTGTGCAGTGACTTGTATCCAGAGGTGGATTCCTCCCGACACCGGGGATGCAAAGGCAGGATTAGCTCTGCAGCAGCAGGGTCTATACTCTTCTCCAAAACTCACCTTTATTTCTTTCTGTTTACCTGTCTAGCCCTGAATGTTCTCATTATTAAAATTATTAATATTATTATAATGTTTCTGCTTTTGTGTGGTCAGAATGCCCTTTGGGCCCATCTTTTTGCAAGTTGTAATAGGGGATGGGTTTTGTTTCGGAAAACCCCTTCAGCTGCATGTGAATCCTGGGAAACAAAAGCGAAATTCTTGTTGCCTAAAAACAAGCAAAACAAAAACCTCCAGTGATCCTGCAAATGTTTCCCTGCACAGAGCAGGAAGAGGAATTTTGGCACAGGGCAGGCAGTGGCCACCTCTTAAATTTTCATAGCTGATCTTAGGAAATGTCCTTTTTGTATGCTCAATATTCTCCTTGACTGGCCTGATCAAAGCCACGAGACAAGTATGTTGCTGCTGTCAGGATACTCTGCAAGATGAAAACTGCATCCAAAATGCGTTTTCAACATTGCTAACGAGGCCCAGAGGTTTCCTCCCCGGGACACTGTTATCGCTGCTCCAAAGGAGGTGTGAGGAGGGTGGTGGGAACAGCTGGACCCTGAGGTCCAGAGAAGCAACCCAAGCTGAGGGAAGGTGCACGGCAAGGGACCGGTCAAACCATTGGTTCATGGGACTGTGTTTTAAATGAGCTGTAGCAGCTTGGCCAGGAGGCTCGGTATCAGTGGGCATGGCTGGGTGGAAAGCTCTTCCCAGCGCACCACTGGGGTCAAAAGAAAACAAAAATGGGAGTGGGATGGAAAGGAAAAAAAGAAAGAGCGGCAAATATTATAATGGCATTTTCTCATGGGAAGGGAATATAGTCTCCAGCTCTGGTAAAAAAGAAACAGAGGGGGCTGGGGCGCTGCTATTGAGAATGGCTGGGAGCCTGGGAAAAGCACTTCTATAATGAGAGAGGGAAAAGATGAGGGTGATTTAGGATAAGAAATGTTGTCGTTGGCTTCAACTAGAAGGAGAGCAGGTCTGCTCCTCCTCTGACTTTTTAAACGGCACCTATCATCGTAGGAAGAGACCAGACGCCAAATAGACCGTGAATATGGTTTATAAAAACCTCTATTTATACTGAGAAAAGGATGCCTAGAAGTGGGTTTCTCAGCCTTCCTTTATTACGAGGAGTAACCCCTCACTTAGAGAAAAAAAAAAAAGAAGCCCTGTGTGTGTTAGGGAAAAATAAAAGGAGCATCAAAACACTTGGTTGATGACTTTGGGCGGACAAATGCTGTTCAGAAAGGTGACTTCTGGACTTCGAAGGATAGCACTGGGGGAAGGGCAGAAAGCAGCAACATTGCTTTTGTTTGGGATTTAATAACACTTTGGTGGTCTTGCCGTCCCCCTCGGCAGCCTTTCTGCAGGTGGTAGCCTACCAACTGGGGAACGTTGCCCCTCAAGCGTTGGGGATATGCAGCACAGCAAACAGGGAATCTGGGCCTTACTGTAAGCTTTATATTTCCTTTCAGCAGCTTGATTGGGGTCCTGCCATTGGGTCAGTTGCTGTTAATCCTGTATTTGTATTTACCAGATACATCTTGCTCTGTTTTCTGGAATTCCCCTGCAAGGAGCTCTGGTGGGTAATACAGGCTACATCGCAGAGAGTTTGACTTTCGTTCATCTGCAGAAGAAACTGGACTCGTTTAAAGTTTGCTGTTACTTAAGCTCGAAGTCCCCCCCCGCCCCCTATTTTTGATTAATTTAATATCCGTCAAAGGATGTTTTTACTCTTGGATGAAACTATTTCTTTAAAGCCTGTGTTGCAAGTGACCTGGCGAGGCTGTGAACTGTTTCTGAGCCCTCTGAGAGCTCCCGTGGCTAGCGTGGATTAAAGGAACTGGGTCAAGTTTCTAAACTATAGCATATACGATGCTGCTGTTCCAGCTGGACTATCTATAAAAGCTGGAAAAGAAAATCAGAGTCCTGGAAAGAGGTTTTGTTGGATGTGCACTTCCCAGAACTCCCCCCAAAAGCAATCCAACTGTGCAGGCTGGAGTGGAGAAGCTTCAAAAGGTTTTTCCTAAATCAACCCAGCCGGGTGAAATCCACGGGAAAGCTTGTGAGAATTTTGCTCTCGAGATGGACAGATAATGCAAGCAAACAAAATGGAAGAAAAAGCATTTTTCTATGTGATGTCACTCCCAGCATTACTTTATGTGAACCATTGCATAAATAATTGTGTTTCTCCTTCAGCCTTAAAAACAGTTAGGAGGACTTTACCATCCACTGCAAAGCAGTTCTGTCTGGGATGGGACAGAAAACTGCCCATGTGTACACACAGCAGGACTGCAGAATGGTTTGGGATGTGCAAGGAAAAACAAGTTTGCAACCCATTGAAACTCCTTCAGGGAAACAGAGAGGCAGAACATGGCATGCCGCGGTCCTAGGCAGCAGTCTCCACTGACCAAGCAGAGGGACTATGCTGTCCATCTTGTGAACTTTTTTGATCCCTAGCTTCTGCAAAAGGGTGATGGCCGCTCAGGCCAGGCTGGAGCCTGGCCAGAACAACATCCTGATTCTGTGGCAAGTGCTCTGGGATCAGACCACATGTGATGAGTACCCCAGAATTGTGTTGCATCGGGAAGAGACTATTGTCGTGACCCCTACTGCACCCTGGGAAAGTCACTCGGTTGTGGCTCACAGGAAGGAGAAAGCTTGCTTTCTCCAGATCCAGGATTTCCTCCTCAGCCCTTCCCCTCTCTCATGCACTGCACCATATCTTGCCCCGCTCTTGCATGCCAGGATCAGAAAGCAGTGTGGAAATGTCGCACGGGCTGCCAGCCTTCCTGTGCCAAAACCAGGGATGGTGCATGGCTGTCTTGTCCTCCCCGATGAGAGAGGTGCGCCTGCTTCTGCCCCCACTGCCGCTGCTGCCCGCACGGCACCAGCCTGTGAAGCTGCCCGCAGGACCAGGCAGCCCTGGCACAGACCGAGCATGGCCGAGCAGACTCCCCAGCGTGGGAAATTTCTGAAGAAGCAGCCTTCTGTAAACCACATTTTCATTTAGCTAGTCTAAATATATTTCAGTTTCAAAACACACACTTAAAAATAACCTACAGAAATATTTATATGAACACCGAAAGGAACTTTCCAGCTTTGGGGATTCAGCCTACAGCCCACGGCAGAGCCCACAACTGCCTTCCTGTTCAGTCACTCTTTGCTTGTTATTGAGTTTCTTGTTTTGGGAGTGTTTGAGTCTCTTTTTCCTTAAGTTATCTTGCTTCACTCCACCCTGCCTCATGGACTCAGAGGGCTTTGCTTCAGTGAGGTCAAGACTGATATCGTAGGATAGTTTTTCTCACAGTCACAATTGTCATAACTCTCTTGATGGTACAAGTTTTCTTTCAGACCAACACTGTCTGAACTTGAGAGTTCAGTTGCCCCTGGGATGGGGCATAGCATGTATTTGGGAACTCCATCTATCATTTTCTTGCCCCTGTCTGTGCTCTTCATTTGTCTGCCTGTCTCAGTTCGTGAGTTGCTTGGGGCAGACCTCAGCTTTTGACATATCTATGTCAGCATTGCACAGGAGGCCTAAAGATGGGAGTTTGACTCTTCTAGGTGGTTTCGCAACAAAAATGCCATAGTAAGGGTAATAACATAGCCTCCCACCTTGTGGTTTTCACCATCGTTTATTCATTGCTGTCAATACTTTCTGCTGTGGCACTGTCAGCTATCTGGAGGTGTACCAACCACTTCCCCTCATCTACGCGGACAATCCCCTTTGCTAAAGAAAGGCTAGGCTCTTACTAAAGCATCACAATAAGGTCAAGTCCACAAGTCCATACGATACATCATATGAGAGAGAAGCAGTCTGATGGGCTGGGACAAAGGTTGGCTGATAAGGATGTGTTGCATCATTTGTTGTGTGTCTCGGCTTTTCCAAAGACATCCCCGTAACTCAGGAAAGTCTTCTAGGAGGCTTGAAATGTCTCAGTTTTTCATTTCACCAGATTTTACTTTTAAATCACGATACGATGTTTGTACAGTACATATTGCAGCATTGGTGAGACTCTGTCCTGTGTTTAGCAGGAACAAACAGCCCAGGGGAAGGTGTGCTTGCTGTGATGCAGAATATTTGGATTACAAGAGAGGTCAGATGAGTGCAAACCCCATTGAAGCTGTATAAGCATTCAGTCTCATTCAGTGCTGCAGGAGGAACTGTGCTTAAAACATGAAACTACTGGTAAAGTTCTGCTGCTGCAAGAAACATTTGTGTTGCTGTAGAGGCAGTAGCTTGCATAGGAAAAAACACAAACACTCAATCAAAACTAGGTCTGTGATGTCTTTTATGGGAGAAGCTTGTGACGCTTTAATGTGTCACCACCAATGAGTCTCTGGTTTTGATTTTCAAAGTGAGGTTCAGCACCCAGCTGGTTTGCTAATGATTTTGCCTCTCTCCCCCTCTGTATTTCTTTTTATATTTATGGGTAGAGAGGGGTATATGGGTGAGTGTGTTTTAGTGGTTTTCATCAAACTATAACCTAAAACTTCATACAAAGCAGTGGGAGCAGACTCTAGGTCACTGATTAAATGCAACTAGCTCTGAAATGTCACACAACATCTATTTAAAGCAGTCCAAACTCCAGGCTTGGATTAAGATCCGGGCATTCCTAAAAACACAGGATTAAACTGAAAGCTCAGATTTCCTTTAAAAAAGAAAGCTTCCTGCTCTCCGCCGGCATAGAAAAGATCAAAACCCTGAGCTAAACAGAAGTGATGCAACAGCTTCTTCTGGGGTCCCGAAACCCCAAGGGTGTGGTTCAGTGCTTCAGCCCGCCTGGCAGCAAAGCTGGGCAGAGGTTTCTGTCCCAAAGCATTTGCTCCCACCCCTGCACTGAGGTTTGCTGTGCCTTTGGTTTTGCTATTGCTGTCATCTACAAGCTGGACCATGGAGTGGGTTACAAAAAGGGGCACAAAACTTGCTTTTATTTTAGAAGGATTTTTTTTTTTTAAGCCCAAACCATTTCAGTGAATGAGCTCTCTCTGTGGTCATGTACAGTGATGTCGTGACACCACTGGGGGTGAGGGGCAGGAGGAAGGACAAGCTGCTGTGTATAGTCAGGAACACAAGGCTGGGGCAGGAGCTTCATAAGCAGCTTTGCTACCAAGGAAAAATTGTCATCGATATGCCCCTGAGAGGGCAGAACATTGCAGCACAGGTTCAAGAACAAGAAGCTGGGCTTGGGAGAGGCAGGAAACTTTTAATCAGCTTTGTCCTTGGAGAAAATGGATCCAGACTCAGACCCTGAAATAGCAGCTCTGAAGGGGGCGAGCTGTCCTGCTGTCTTCATTGGGGTGTCCTTTCCAAGGCTCATACATAGGAGACCCAAGCCAGCACTTGTCATAACCTGTCATGGTCACAGGTCTTCAGGGCATCATTTTCATCCCCCCTGAGAGGGTCCCTTCCATAGCATGGACATAATAGTGGCCACACTGGCAGCAGGATGGAGGCAGGCTTGGAGTGGGATGGGAGCCCATGAATTACCAGCCCCACTTGGAGCAGGACGCCACTGCTCCATGGAAATCTCCTGCCTCAGTGTGGCTCTCCCTGACCCCATGTAGCTTTCTGAGGAGATTACAGCTTAAACTTGGCATGCCTGGGGACCACAGAAGGATGTCGTCATGAGGATTAGAGGCTGATTTTCTTTCCAGAGGAGCTGAGGGAGTTGCATTATGTTTGCATCAGGAGTGAGAGCAAAGACTGCACTGGAGGCAGGGATACCCAGGGACTGCAGTGTGGGAGCTCCTGGGAGCCCTGCAGCAGGGGGACCAGCTCCCACCACGCTCTGGCAAGACCAGGCCAACTAGCACACCAATTTCAGACCAAGCCAGTAGAGGTCACAGTAGGTCCAACAAATTCCCCATGCCCTCATCCAAATTCCCAGCCTGCCCTCACATCTTAAACAGTTCACCATTGACTGACTGGTATTAAACTCTCCTCCTACTCAACAGCTTGAGCAGCTTGTGGCTGCTGGGTGCCTTCCTGGAGGGAGCAATTAGCTGCTGGAGAGTTGGGTCGTGGTTTGGTTGTGACTCTCCTACCTGGCGTGTGCTCCCGCTGCAGCTAATGTACAATATCTTGGTGGTAAAATCAGTCATGAGGGTGTGGACATGTTTTCTTCCTGTCAATGCACAGAGGGAAAACACTAGATGTGCCAGCCTGTCAGGCTCCCTTATCTTCCCAGACCTCTCACCTTCATCCTCCCTATGCCAAGTTCATGCCCAGGCTGGAGGATGTTCCTGCTGCCTGAAGGTGATTGAGTCTGCAGGGGACTCAGGTTTGTGTCTGCCTGTGCTGCATCATCCCTGTACCAGCAACTGCTCTAGGAAAATCGCCTGAGCATCTCCATGCCATAATCTGGGTGGGTCCCTGTTGTCCTGGGCTCTCTTGGGTCTTCCACAAGAGCTGGGACGTTCCCCCATGGAGGGACGTGTAAAGTAGAGGCAGGCAGGCTTGCAGTCATGCAGTCCATATCCCTGCTTAACTACCGCTCCATGAAGAAATTACAGGCATGGCAAATGCAAGACCAAATTTGTAGTTCTGTATACAGAGACACTGGGGATTTCCTTCCTCCATTTCTAGCAATGGTATCTTGGACAGGGAAGAAACAGAAATCAAAACCTCTATTTTTCTTAAGTGAATATAGGAGCCATGAAGCTCTGTATGCCTGTGCTGAAGGCAAGATCTGCACAGGATCAGGCTGTGGTTGGCTGAGGTCTCCCACAGACTACTGGACCTCTTGCCAGGGCACCATTCTTGGTGAGGACTTTCTTGGCACGATGCCTTGGTGGCTTTGGAGCCCACCACGTCTATGATATGTGGCACTGCCTCGTGGCCCCGAATGCCCATGCTCTGCTGTGGAAAGCATGAGATGGCTCTGGTTGGGTGAGCTGGGCGACTGAGGTGTGGTAGCTGGTTCCTGAAGGTCTCTGCCACTGGAGGGGGACAGAGCACCTCGCTGCACAGGTAGGTCCCCCCCACACCCCTCCCAGAGGAGACCCTCCCATGCCGTAGGGCTTTCACCCAGTTCAGCCTGGTGGATGGGCCACTGCTTGCAATGCCGCGCCCTTGAGTGGGTCATCGCGGGATTGCGCTTTTAGCAGAGGAGGGGAGCCGTTTGGCAAGAAGGCAGCATTTCACACAATAGTGGTGAATCCACTGAACGCACCAAGCCTGCCACCACGGGTGGCCTAGCATGTCCAGGGAGGTTGCACAGGAGCCTGGCAGAGGTGGGGGCCAGGGGCTCTCTGGAGATGGACACAAACCCCGCTTTGGGCTTCAGGTGTGCTCCTGGTGGTCTTTGATTTCTGACTGCTTTGGACAGACCATTCCCATCACCTTTGGCCCTTGGAGGGCCACTCACCATCTTTTCTTTTCCATTACCCCATGGCTTGAATTGCTCGAGCAAGGCAATTCTGGTGCGGTACCCTATCCCTGGCCGATCTGCAGATGCTTTCTGCAGATCCTGGGAGGATACATGCAGTGTGGGGGGCTACATCAGCTGGGTTCAGTGCTGTGTTGGGCTGGCCAGGACCACCTGCAAGAGTTGCCGCACAGGGACACCATTGGTGAGGTGGGTGCTGGGCTCATTTTGCCTGGCAGAGCTTCCCACAGAGTGGTGCTGGCAGAGGGTCTCTCCAAGGAGACATGGTCTCAGCTCGGTCAAGAGGAGGCCACTTGGGTAGCTCACGCCTTGTTCGCTCACTGGGCTTTCATGCTGCTGTTGTGCCAAATACAACAGAGACCTGGGTGGCAGCTCCCCCTGCACGTTTCGGGAGGGTGTGGCAAGCTGGGAGAGGCCGTTCCCACACTGGGGTACCCCGAGGAGCAGACACCTCTCTCCTGACCAGCTTTCTGCGGCCAACGAGACCTGATCGATGAATGAAGTGGGGTTTGGCAAGCTGCCATCAGGCACAGGTTGCATTGTGCAACAGCATGTGATGCAACTGAACTTTACATAACCTGACGCAACACCTATAGCTGGAGTTTAAAGCTGCAGGTCCTGGGTCATTACTGTATAGTGCATATACCTCCCCTGTGTATACATACATGAGGTCAGCCGGTGTGTGGACAGTAGCACTGCTCTGGGCAACTCCAGCTTTACTCTTGGGTTTGAAATTGCTGCAAACAAACAAACAACTGTGGCTCGTTAAAGGTGAATAGACCAAGGGCAGAGGCAAGAGCCAGGTGTATTGCAGATGGCGACTGTGGAAACGTCCTCTGTGCAGCTCAACTCATGCCCTTCATTTCTACCTGCAGCTCATCCAGCCCAAAGCCTCTTTCCGCACTCCTGCCCCTCAGCCCTGGCTGGTCCAGCCCTGAGCCCCAGCTCTACCCCTGTCCTGCAGCCCCCCGATGCTCAGTCCTCATTTGCAGCCCCTGTCCCCTACATACTCCTGAATAGCTTCCTCTTTTCATGTGAAATCAGGACTTTGAGCTCCATGCTGTGGTAGACAGGCTGCCTTGGACCCTGCAGAGCTGATGCTTAGCCTGGTGCCTTTGGAAACCCCTTTCCTGGGGCAGGACACTGACGCCCTGCAAGACAGTAAAATGTAGGATAATTGCCTTAAAACTGCCCATGGACTTTCACTGTTGTCCATCCTGAACTTCAGGCCAAAGTAATTCCTCATCTTTTCTTTGACATTTATCATATTTAAGCTAAAAGAAAACAGAGGGGGGTTGCTAGCCTGTTGTTTTCATTACAAGCAGTGAGAGTTTGCAGCTGTTGTGAGGTTTGGCATATGCATGGTGCCCAAGCAAGGCAGGGGGAGCGGGAGCACGTCAGGGAGGAAGGACGAGTCCCAGAAAATAACCAGTCAGTACCTGCTTTTCTCTCTGCATTGGGGGGATCCTGCAAGGCCCCTCACTGCCGTAGCATGGGGCCAGCCTAGGCAGCATATCTGCCAACAGCAGTGGCTTCCTCAGGCTTTTCTGTCTATCCTTCTGCCCTCCTGGCCTGTTCCCACTGGGGGACGTGGTTTCCATGCAGGCAAGAGAAGAAAAGAAGCAGAGCCTGGAAAGAACCAGGTCTTCTTTTTGTGTGAGGATCAGGCTGGCATGACCCCAAGTATCACCTGGCTTTCCCTTCCCCCCTCAGGGGAAGCTAATCCTGGGCTCCACTAGCGCTGCCAAGTTTGCATGGAAAATGCCACTAGCCGGAGCCAGGCAGCAACTCCTTCTGAAACCTCACTGGGAGGGGACAAGCTAGTATCCCCTTTCTGATGTGACTCCGTACCTGTGACTCACTGCCATCTCAGTACCTTTCCAACCACACTGTTGCGCCTGCAGCCAGCGCTTGGGTGCCTGGTGAAGCCTCTTCCTTTTCAGCTTTCTGTGCCAGGCCCCAATGATGTAACACCGCAGGTGAATTTCCACAGCTTTGCCAGAATATACTGCAGTGCCAGAAAGGAGATGTGAAAAATGCCTTTCCCCACTCGGGTGCCTGGATTGTACCTGTGTATAGATGGACTATCCCTCCATCTCCCTCTCTCCCCTAAGATACAGGGGCCCCCGTTCCATGCTCCCTATCGTGCCCTCCAGAAGTGATGCACATAAGACATTTTCTTGCTTAACCACGAGCAGAGACAGTGCCCGCAGAGTAAGCAAGCATCACAAGGCACCTCTGCTGCTCTCCCATGGTGCCAGAAGAGATCCCCCATGACACAGGGATTATAGGGTACTCACTCATACCCACCCCAGCACCTGGCTGCTGCATTTGTAGTGGCCCACAGGAAGGCTGAGTCCCACCAACTGCTGCGTGGTGCCGGTCTTCTCGCTCCAGTTTCCCTGTCAGCAAAGTGGGAATGAGGGGAGAGAGGTACCCGTCCTTGCAGGCTCCGGGCAGGGGTCACACTGCGCCCCTGCAGCCAAGCTGCCTCGGATGAAGCTAGTGGGCTCTGTGGCCGGTGCCCTGCCAGAAGCAATGGCTGGGGCAGGGAGCATGGTGGTGGTCCGGGGAGATGGTGCAGCCTGATGTGAGATGCACCAGAAGACAGTGGCAGCAAGGAGGGGCTGCGGCGGGGCTCCAGTGTTTTTGGCACTAGGGATGCTTAGAGGAGTGGTAGTGAGGGAAGAGCAAGGAAATAAATGCAGTGGTTGAAGCTGGGAGACAGTATCCAGTTTCACCGGGCAGTCATCACACTGATGCTGTGCTGGGGGCTGACCCTGAGCTGAGGTGGGTCAGGGCTAGGGCAGAAGCTCCTGGAGCAGGGCAGAGGAGGTGCGAGCCAGCCTGCGCCGCACAGGACCCTGAACCGGAAAGCCAAGACATCACATCGTCCCTTATGGAGAAGAGAGAAGAAAGGAGGTTGAAGGCCCAGAGCTGTGAGCAGAGACGTGTGCCGGCAGCGGTGTGAGCTATTTGTGTGCTGCGGTGAGGCCTCGACACCACCGACCACGTACATAGAACAACCTGGGTGTCTGAACTCCACCCAGCGAGGATTCACCGGCATGAGAGGAGCACCTGACATAGAGATCACCAGGTGCCTGAGATCAGTTCACAGATATTCTGGGAGGATCTGTGATCAAACCAGCTCTTTACATCCCTAAGATAAACAGCCTCCAGGGAGCAAATAAATGGTTAAGAAGACAGGCTGAAGTGCCGAAGGAGAAAATAACATTTGCTCCACACTCATGGCCAAGTTGTAGTGGGAGAAGCTGCTGTGTATACTCAGTAAGCACTCATCCGTGACCGTGTAGCTCTTTGTGTTATGTCTAAGAAGGAAAGAAAAACAAGAAATGGTGACCAGAGTGGGATTATAATCCAGGAATACAATGACTGCTAAAAAGCTAAAGAGGAAACCACAGACTAGTGGCTTCTGTTAAACCAGTGGGTGAAATGCTTGCTGAGATGGTGGAAGTTTTCCCAAATCCTCTCTCCATAAAGGCACTTGTGATAGCAATGCATTTGAGCTCCTGAAAAATGCAATTAAAAAAAAGGGAAAATGAAACAATTTCTAAATATATGATGGGGGCAGGGGAGTGTTCAAGGAAATTACTAGTGTATTGCCAGTTTGGAGAGAGTTTAAATGCTGCGTCAAGGGAGTGGTTAGTGTGTGGTATGTAAAATGAAGCAATACAAAAACGGTTATTAACTGAGGCTGATTTGCCCTTAAAACGTGCTCTAGGAACTGCTGTGTCAAAGGATACAGCTACTCCAAAAGACAGGGAGTTGCAACAGCATCAAATGGACTGAAACAAAAGTTTTATTGTTCCCCCTTTCGGGGACAGTCACACCTTTGGGGTGTAAAGTCTTTCAGGAGCGTTATGAGAAATGAAAACATTCATAAGAGAAAGCTTTGCTTGAAGGAGGAACATGTTTTCAATTCCACTGCGCTCCTGAGGACCCATCTGTGGGACAGGCTGCGTAGGGGCAAAATGACAACATGGGCAGGACTTGGGATGCTCTCAGGGGTTACCGAGGGAGGATGTGGTGCCAGTGAGGAGGAAAGAGGCAGGTTTTCATTCTGTGGTGGTTCCCCACTTGCCATAAACAAATCCTTTGCCTAGGTTTGACTGAGCAAAACCTATCCGCCAGATGGGCATGCTGGCTAATGGCAAAAAGTAGCCTGTGAATAATACAAGGTTTTACTCCAGTATAACAGGCCAGCACTAGGATAGCTTCCACACCCATGTTCTGGTGGAGGGCCACGGACTGGCTATTGCAAAGCACTTTTAAAATTCAGAGCTATGCAGACAACATATGGGTTAATGGAGGTGACAACAAGGGATGTCTGCAGAGGTACTGGTGAGGCTGTCGAGAATGGCTGGAGAGCAAATGAGGGAAAAGTGAATTTTCCAGAGACTTGGCCGTGTGCTGTGGGACTTGCAAATGATTTTCATAAATCACCAGTAATGGTTGAGGCTATTCTCAAGGCACCTCAACTACAAGATATGTCACAATTATCTTCCTTTCTGGGGACAGGCAGTTATTACCAAGGGGTCTTGCCCAATACATCGACACTGTTACACTCCCTAAATAGACCAGTGCACAAAGGACAGAAGTAATGTTGATCCACATGATGTACCAAGGCTCCACATGAAGCAAAGAACTTTGGATTATCAGAAAGTGAAACTCTGCTGGTAAAATCAGTTTGCAGCCCTTCCCCATGGGCCTGAAACACTGATGCTGAAAAGCAGCCATCAGGGTAAGATGCTGAAAAGCAGCCATCAGGGTAAGATACTGAAAAGACCTGCGCTTGAGGCTTGCTGGCATCGGTCTACAGCTCTGTGCTTACACTCAGAGAAGAGATCCATGCGCCATCTTGGCAGGTCAGCGGTTGAACTGCAGCTTATCTTGAGAGGAAGCAATTTACTCTGGTTGCAAACGTCAAATGCTGGCTTCAGTGTTAGCAGTAACAGCCTGGTTAGGGAAAGGGCAGGTTTTCTGGGGTACTCCCTGCCCTGGTACCATGGTAGGATTACGTAGTGACTGGTACCGCAAGCACCTGGCAAGGCCCAGGTACCCTGATGAAATGTGAAACTGAGAGCGAGTCAGGCCTGGCTGAGGCATCTGATGAAAGGATGAGGAGATGGGCTTAGCACACAGCCTCTGCAAGCCTTCTTGGCTGGAAAGAGAGCACTGAAATACATGTCCAGGTTGCCTAACGTGTGGCACCAGAGCAGTTACTATAATAAATCTCAGGTCTAGTGTACTCCACGAATTACATGATGGCCCTCTGAGAATAATAACTATGAAAGTCCTGGCTGGAAATTTGGTTCAGTGGCCAGACACTGATACACAAATAGGAGGAATGACAAAACAATGTCAAGGGTATTAATAAAGCTAGTTGGGAAATTTTCCATCAGAATAATTCTCCGATGGAAAATGCCCTTTTCACTAACTCAGCAGTTTCTGTAAGAAAATTGCAGATTTCCATTGGGAAAATCATACTGAAGTATCCTTGGCTCTTTTTCTGCGAGGAGAAAATAAAATTGCCAAGAGCGTTGTAGGCCAGCTAGCCGAAGTTGTCTTTCTGTGCAGCTCTCAGCCACCCAGCCTTCCCCTCAGGTCCAGAAATCAGAGGCATAGCTGGGCAGTCAGAAGCGCAAGAAGGCTGGGAGATGGCAAGTTGCCCTGCTAAGTTTTTGACAGCTCACCTGCACCAGAAATCAAATAAGTCCCTACCAGATGGGCAGTCAGGAAGCCAGAAGTTTTCACTTCAGTTCTTGTGAAGCATGATTTTTGTGGAACTCTAATGAAAACAGCGTTTTTGATTTTTCAGGCTAGTATTTTCCTTAAAAAGAAACTCAGTTACTATTGTTTTCTTTCTTGCTGGAAGGGATTTCTATTTCCCAGCCAGCTCCGGGTATCAGCGAACACTACACTTGCTTAAATATTCTTCTTTGTATTCTCAGGAATGGCCAGCTGCTCTAGGAAAGCAAACTTAGACAGAACTGGGCCATTTACAGGACATATGTTTTTGATTGCAGGAAATGCCCCTTGTAAATGGCCTGAAGTGCTGCGTATGAATGCTACTAATTTAACACAGACTGGGAAAGTGTTAAGATTAGTGTTTTCATGGACAGGAATTCCTACTTGCATTGTAAGTGATGAAGGGTCTCTTTTTTGATGTCCAAAAAGTGGCGTGCTTTTATCTAACAAAAGACTATCAACCCTGTCACATAAGCTCCTTGCTGTCCTGGCATAAGAGGAGCAGTGGGAAGATTTGTTCAAACATCCGATTCAGTGATCCAAACCAGAAGTTTGGATAAAGTTAGCTTACAGTAAAAAACTGTGAATTCTATTTTGGCATGGGAAGGACATGTTAATACAGATCTCTACTACAGTCATCCACAGTCTTGGGACACAGATTTTTCTTGCTTGGACTTGCTAACACCTGATTTCTGGGGGGGGTGTTTTTATGAAAGCGATAGGATCGAATGGCCCCACATAGTCATGCATGACTCTGCTGCCTTCAGATTGGGAAAAAAAATCTGTGCAAGAGGTAACTATGAAAACTTGGGGAAATCTTAAGCAGGGAAATCTTAATGACAGCCTTCTCCTCTGTCTTATCAGGTGAAAATGGCATAGGGAGCCTTGGAATTAATTAGAAGAATGGAGTGATTGAATTGGGCCCTCTTATCAGTAATAATAATAATAATAATAATAATAATAATAATAATAAATCTATCACCTTTATGGATAGCTTTGTGATCATGAAGGCTGAAGTAGGTCAGCTGGCAATTATTCAGTTAGCAACAGTGGGGACATGAAGAATCTTGGGAAGATGGAGACCCTTTCTAACATGCCTGCAAGCTTTTTAGACATCTGATTTGAGACATCCACATTTAGAAACCTTGGCTGGAATCTCCTGGTGCTTCAGTTTCCTGATCAGTAAAATGAGAATGACTTTGTTACAAGAGTGTAAAGTTTAACTGTTTCTTGTGGTGAAAGACATTGGAGTTCTCTGGAATTCCTGATGGAGGTGTTATGTGTTGCAGTCAAATGTTTGCTTCATGCTCGCTCGACCACACTTGTGTATTGGTTTTCAGAAGTTCTGCTTTTCTCTGGGAGTCTGACCTTGGCAATCAGACCTCAAGAAAGGATGATACTCATATGTAAAAATGGTCTAATGACTTGATGGTGCTTGGTGGCAGGGTCAGCTTCTTCAGTGCCACTGCTACATCTTTGTGGTAATATTTGTCCTGCTTTAGTTCTTTGTGGGGATCTTTGTTTCAGAACTCCCAGAACCTCTATCTTTTGTTGTCATTTGAGATCTGTCTCTCTCAGCAGTTGGCCATGGCGTGCTGGTAATGAAGTCCAAGAAGTGTCCCAAAGGAGCATAAAGTAGTTTTGCTTTTCCTTGGCTGACTTACAGTTCTCCCCTGCTCTCCTGCAGAGTTCACAGTCTCAGTCCCCTTTTGTCTGAGCTGTGGGATGGCCCTTCTCTGGCAGGGCCAACCAATCATTCATCTGCCTCTCCTTTCACCTTTTGCAGGCTCCCCACCAGATCCAGCTCTGAATAGATTCATCACATTTCTAGCAGATAAAGATCAGTAGAGCCATCACAGGCGAGGCTGGGCTTGACTCCCTGGTGCAGGGTCAGTTAGTGTATGATAATGTTCTCACCCCATGCTCCAAAACATACCACCCTCCATCAGGTTGTTAAGAGAGGTGATTAATACCTCTATGGTATACTCTGCTTCCTCTGAAAAAGATTGTTTTTTACTGGGAGAATGGTGTTTTCTTTGGGCTGTCCACTCCTTTGTGGAGAAGGAACATCACAAAAATATGCCTTTCTTTTGTTAGCAGAAAGTGGTAGGACTTGTGGTGTTGGGTCCTCCACCACAGGCCAATGCCTGAGTAAGTATGGCTGTTTCCCATCATGGTAGAAGGCCCCAGGGTGTCCAAGGAAGGGTTATTTACATGATCTCAGAGGGCGTTTTGTGCAAGTACCTGTTATATTCAGTGCAATGCAGCCATCCACAGCAGCAAATTCTTGGGAATTTAATTGCATAAATATAGAAGGATATGCTTGTATGTATTTCTGAGTCATGTCCTGTCAGTACTTCCTGCACCAGTTACATTTGTGGGTCAGATAAACAGAAAAAAAGGAGTGAAAAATGGTGTTCGCTAGAAATCTCAGTGACCATGAGCTTTAAATGATACAAGTTCAACAGACAGTCTTAATACAAGATTCATATCAAGTGTATGAATCTCTTGCCCTTCCCCATGGCCATTCTGCATCTTAGCTAGAAGAGCATGAGCACTTTGGGGAGCTCTAGCCCTCTTTCTGGGATGTGCCATATGGTGTTCTTTAGCTATGGAGAAAGCAAACTGTCTTACTTTCTGTCCCTCTTCCCATTCCTCATGATCTTGATCTTACATGGGGGTAGCAGCTGATGCATAAGACCTAGGACAGCTGAATAATTCATTGGCAGGATTGCTGAATTTATGGAGGGGATTGGATGACAGGCTAATGGGGTTCTGGACTGGAGGAATAAAGCTCGCAATATCGAGTTTTGGATGTTCCAATTGGTGGTATTGCCAAAAGGGACATGAAAAGTGATCTCATTTCAGTTTGGTGGAGGATACTAATTAATCCCAGTTAATACACACAATTCTGCTAAATGAATCCCTATCTCAGTTTGCCCAAATAAACCCACCAGCAATCTTTTCTCCCTTTTGATTCACTTAGAAAGAATGAGGAAAATAAATTCAAAAGGTTTCTTTTTTTGCCCTGATGCACCAGACACTGGCTATGGCTAGAGACAAGATGTGATGGGGTGTTGTGGTGATTCCAGTGGCACACAGAAACTCCTCCAAGGCCTACCTGACATGTCTAATGCACATGTTCTAGCCTTAAGGAAATGACAGATTTGGGGTCAGGAAAGTATTTCCATCCAAATCAGATTGACAGGAACGATTTTCTAACCTTCTGTAGTGCGTGGCATGGTCTGCTTTCCCAGGGCACCAGGAAATGTTCCTGTGAACTGCAGAGGAGAACAATGACATATTTCATGATGTGGGCAATGGAGGGGGTGGGGCTGAATGTCCTTGTGACCCCTCTGAATCAGCCTGTAGTTGTAGGGACTGGGACGGATGGCCTTGGTTGTCCTACCCAGTCCAATAGTCCTGTAGGTGACGAATAGCTACCTGCCTCTTCCCTGCTTGGTGTTTAAAGGATGTCTTCTGCTTTGCTTTCAAAGTTACCTGCATTGTGTGCAAATTTGGTGTCCCCTCCACTGGTTTCAATATAGACCAGCATCCCATTCCTCTCCAGAAGTAACACTTCTGGGCTTTGCACGCCAGATCTCATCTGCTATAGGACACGTTCCCACCCCTGGGGCTGTGGGACGTCAAAGGAAATTATTATCTCCTGCATCCTGGGAGGGGACCCTGCGCGTGTCAGTCACCGCTAACCAGGCAGCGGCACAGCCAGCATGACACTGCCCTTGGCAAGGTGAAGGGTTTTCCTCCTGGGAAATGTTTCAGGAAGCAGCAGTATCTCTGTCCTGGCAGGTAGAACTCCTCCCTGGCCTCGCGCTAAAACAGGTTATTGTGCGTGTGCCTATGAATCACCCTGAGCACATTCAGAAACACAGAGATGTTGTGTCATGTGAATTGGGGGTGCAAGGAAGAAACCAGGGGAGTTTCAGGGACTGGCTGTGCAAGTGGTCAGGAGCAAGATGGCTACTCATTATCTGGAGGCCTCGTCTGTGCAGAGGGCTGTATCAGTGCGCAGACCGGCTACATGGGGCACGCACTGAGGATTTCGGCAGTAAGCCTCACCACAGGCCAGCGTGCTGCAGCATTCCCCCCACCCCGCTCCCTGTGGAGGAAGTGGGAAGGGTGGTTGGCAGGATCCACACAGCTGCCTCGTGCCTCCTCCAGCTTGTCTCTGCACTCCCACTGCTAGCTTTGCACTACCCCTTGGAGAAGGCTCTTTATAGCTAAACCACATAGTGACCCCTAAGCCTGTGCATTGGCTGGAGCTTTTTGTGATGTGAGGCTGCTCCTGGGAGCCTTCACTTGAAGGACCTCCCTACTCCTTTGTTTTCTGTTTCAGAGAAAACCTTGATTGTTTGAGCAATGGCATGTGGCTGGGACGGCTGCTGGCATGAATTAGGAAACCCTTCCTGTCTGTCTGTGAGGTTCTAGATCATGCCCTTGCTTACAGTGAACGTTATGGATGGGGCTCATTTATTTTTTAATGCAAGGTAGACTAGAGGAAACCTGCAAAAGTCCTTGCTGCTGTCTGGTCCCACGCAGGTTTGTATAGCAGTTGCTTCAAGACTGTAGCTCTTGGTAACTGTATTAGGTGTAAACACAACTCATGTATGGTTTGCCTGTTTCTTAGCTCATGCCAGCCAGATCTAAACTAGGACGAAGGCAGAAGTTTTTCAGTAGTGAAGGCAACTCTTCACTGGAGCACTCTGTTGTGGGTGATGGTGGCTTCTCTGTTTCTTGATGTCTTTGGATTAAGACTGGATGACCTTCTGGAAGGTACACCTTGCTAGATGCAAATAGTTGGGATCAGTAAGGGAAGAACTGAGACTCAGTTTCACAGCTTGCTTTATATATGAGGTGCCAGTCTGTTTTGGCCTGAACATCTGAATCTGGGCTTTGGCCCCCATCTAAGCACAACAGCATGTGGTGCTTTGGAGAGAGCGAAGCTTTGCTGGGGCTGAGGACCAGTGACCATGTGGCAGCTCCTCACAGACAGAAGTGCTTTGCTCCTGCGCTGGGCTCTGTGGGGACATGGCCAGCCTGGGGTACAGCTGAGCTGCAGTTTGCTGTGTGAGTGGGAGCTAAGGTCCACTGCATCTGCCTGCACCAGTAACCCCACTAATCAGGCTGCTACCATATCCTCCCAGGCTCTTCCTTAAGTCTCTTTTGGAGCCTAGGTCTGTAAGAATGAGGAGATGTGGCGCTCTGTGCAGGGATTCCCGTGCAATACCAGCTCTGACAGCTGGGCAACAGCTGGTTTCAGATGATTGCCAGCATTAATAAAGGAGGCTATGTGATGGATTCCCTTACGTAGGGGTCACTAAACAAACAGAGCTTGAGGAAACCCTGCCTTCTCCAGGAGCAAATGCAGCACAAAACCTTGTCTCATTCTGACAGGGCAGCAGCGGGTCCTTCTCTGCTGTGATTTGCAGCTAATCCCATGTGCAACAGCTTCAGAAACTGATCTGGTGAGAGCAGCTTCTCTCTGCATCCCTGACCAGCCTGCTAGTTGCAAGGGAAAGATGGATGTTGAGGAGCGAGATGATTCCTTGGGGGCCTCCCGGAAGATTTTGCAGTGCCTTTTGGGAGAACCTGGGGCAGACTGTGGCAAAGCTCCCATTCTTGTACTTGTAGGCAGAGATATGTGGATGTAAGGGATGGGAAAGCTTGCCCAGGTCCCTCGGGATGGACCCAGATGTATTATGTTAGGCCTTAAAGGGGTCGTGGGAGGGGGAACAAGCTACAGTTTCCACTTTTCTGTATCCATGGGCAGTGTAGCCTTCATACTGGCCCCCGGCAGGCCCCTGTGCTCATGAGGAGAGTGCTTCCTCTCTCCCTGGGACCAGGGTCACCCTTGAAGAGGCAGCTCGCCTGTGGGGTCTGAAGGACAGCCTCTCAAAACCCACCAGACACCCCCTCTTGAAATCCAGGCCTCTTCTTGGCAGCCATCAAGCTGCCTCCACACGGGCCACTTCACTGCAGAGCCTCGTGGGCAAACCGAAGGGCACCAAGTGCCAGCAAGGGGGGATCCTCTACGGTTTGCGTTTCAAGCCCCCATCTCTCCAGTCTTCCCTGTCCCACTCCTCTTTGCTCTGGGTCTCCCTGACCTCTCTCAGCCTGCTGTCCCTCCCCAGCCTGGCTGTGCACCGCAGCCTGCCCACCCCTCGCCAGGGCTGTGGAGGCTGGAGGCTGGGGCTGGAGGCCAGAGCCGGGCAGGGGGTTAAGAGGCAGATGGGAGCTGGTGGCTGTCCCCTCCTGCTGCTGGAGTGAGGGAGGCCAAGTCACTGACCTCCCAGCAGGAGTGACACAGGAAACCCGTAATTACATGCTTGTGACAGCAACGCTGGATCATCTTAATCACGCTGCTGCCATGTCAGAGATGCTGTCTCTTGGGATTAAGGAAAACAAACAATCTGAAGCAGCGCTGGCAGCAGTGGCGGCTCTGTCCAGTGATTGCACGTCCCGGTGCAGTGACCCTCCCAGCACTGGCTGGCCCAGCTGTGGGGAGAGTGTGATGGAGGCCGAAGGCTCAGCGAATGAGCTCATCCCAGTAGACCCTGATAGATTCATCACTTGCACTGGCAGGTTGGAGTCCTCTCCCTTTCTCGGTGGCTCTCAAAAGACGTGACAGTAGTGGCTGACCCTTCCAACCACCCCTTGGAAGTCGCTCCACTTTTTTCCCCATGTTTTACAGCAGTAAGCTGAGGCACAGAGGGGATTGACACAAAGCCATGCAGGGAGTTGGTACCAAAAGTGGGCTTCGAGTGCAGCAATGTTGCTTCCAGACCTTTGTGTCCCGACCCTTGCTCTGCTGCTCCAGTGCCACTGCTCAGCCCTTCTCCTCCACTTTGGAGGAGAGCCCTCGTGTCCTGCCCTGCAGTAACCCTGTCCACTATGCTGGCTATGTTTTTCTTCTGGTGATCACTAAACATCTCCACTTTTGCAGTATGATCTTTGCTTGAGCAGTTCCCCATCCTTATCTCCTTAATGAAGTGACTCCACTTCTGTTCCCATCCCCACCTATTGGAAAAAGTCTGGACATCCTTCCTTTCAAAGACAAACTTTACATCACACTGACCCGTCCTGCAGAGTAAATGGAAGTTAGTAATGCTGAGCTCAAACTGCTGTTCTGCTACCCTGAACTGAGCCAGAATAATTTTTCTCCCTTTCAAAAACTTTCCCTGTTTTCATGATTCAAAAATGTGGACCAGCTCTTTTGTCCATTGGAAAAATAAAAAACAACCCCACCCCCCTAGCTTTCATTTTCCTTTTCCATTTTGAAAGCTTAGTCTTTTCATTAAGATTTGCAGCCCCTCCAGCATTTCTTCTCCGCTCACCTACTCTCCCCTCCTCAGTGGAAATTATCCTTCCTCTGAGTCCTTGTGGTGTTACTCCAGCACCATTCCCTCCTCCCTGGGACCTCAGGAGACACATCACCTTTACCAGATGGTGTTGTAGTGGGCAAATGCATCCCGTGTCCTTGGGAGGGCCCCTGTTCCCCCGCTAGTCGGTGTCCGGGAAACGCCACTGACACCAGACAGAACTTCTCTCTTGCAGACTGCAGGGCCAGCATGGGAAACAGAGAATTGGGACTTGGGGATAAGCAGGTCTCTGGTGCATCCCCAGAGAACAAGGGGAGCGAGCCCCAGACTGGTGGCTCCGGGCTTCAGCCAGCCCCTAATCCAGTGTACAGCTGAGAGGATCAAGAGACAGAAAGGTTGCTCACTGTAAATCCTTTTGAAGTCGGTTCCAACTCTTTTGCTGGGAACTTGCTGGCCTGCGTGCCAGAGGGGATGCTAAGCCGGGGAGCCACAAGGAGCAGGGGTGTGCCCCCCCGCGGGCTCCGAAAAACCACCCGCCCACCCCAGGGGCCACTGTTGTCCAAGCGCTCCAAAGGCAGCAACATATATGATGCTGCTGGGGGGTGTGTGAAGCATCCAGCTTTGCAAAGACCCTCTGCTGGAGCCCCTCACCCTGCTGGGAGGGGGCAGGAGGGTCCCTGAATGCCTCTTGCCGGGACAGTCTGGCTGAGGAGATGGCCAGCGCAAGGGTGGCCGGGTGGGTGTGGCTCCAGCCCTGACCCTCTGCGGCTGTGGGTTGCAGGATGGCTTGCTGCTGTCTCTGCCCTTACACAAACATGCTTTGCTTCCCTTGCCTTTTCTCTTAATGAATTCCTCCTCTCCCGGCTGTTGTTTTTGGCCTCCGGCTGACTCTTTGGTTTTCCTTCTCCAGCACGTGATACAAACACTGCTGGCTGGCTGCTTCCTCCAGGTGATGGACACCTGTAGCTGGCCCTGTGTCCCCAGACAGGTCAGGGTTGGTGACACCGGGTCATGAAGCCAGCGCCGCACTGTAACCTTCTTTGGTGCTTTCTGGGCTCTCTGTGGGGCACAACAGACTAATGCATGGGGGTATGAAATGGGTTCTGCGTAAAGGAGCCAGTGCTCCCTGAAGTGAGAGGGACATGGAGATGTAGGAGAGGGAAGCGAGATGGTGGCACTGGTCTTGCCCAGGACCCTCCCTGAGCAGCATGGGCCGGGGAGCCGGAGCGGTGCTGCAGCCCCGTTGCACTTTCCAGCAAGGCAGGGGTAACTGGAGAGCAGCCACCCTGCATACCGGCACTTAAAATCCCAAACTGCCAGCCTGAAGCGTGCAACAAATTGATAAAGAAAAAATAACAGTAAAGAAAAGCATCCGTATTTAACAACCCTTCCTCTCCTCCCCCACTTCCAACTGCTTACCCTTAAAATTCCTCTCGGGACACAACTCTAAGCCTTTCTCTCAAACCACCAAGACTAGCAACTGCCTTTCTTTTTTAGACAAGCCTTGAAAAATTTCTTCCCTCAGCGAAAGCAGGGGCTTTAAGGGAAACCCACGCTATTGCAAAACCCATCTTAATTTGGGTACCTTTGCCCCTTGCCCACGCTCTTCTCTTCCCAATGCACGGGGCAGGCGCCCCTGCAGATCTGTCCTCCCCAGCCAGTATCTGTCCCTGCTCCCAAGGCCAGTGCTCCCAAACAGTGGCCCAGCACTGGCCGGCTGTTGACCCCCGCTAGTCCTGCCCGCAGCATCCAGCCTCCCCGGCCCCTTTCCCCAGCCTGTGTTTTTTATCCTCCCTTCTTTTTTCCCTGAAAATGCAAAACATGCAGCCCTGCTCCCTCATCTCCCCATGCTGTGCTCTCCTACAACTCAGCCCCCTTTCTCTTTATTCCACAGCGCTTCCCACAAACACAGGTTTTGCACAGTCTCAGAGCAGACGCTGCAGAAATCCCCTTGCATGAAGGAGCAGTGCCTATTGCTGCTAAATGGTATCACCTATAAGGGTCTCCCCTGGGATGGGGCAAAGCAGACATAAGGTATAGCATCTATTTCTGGAGGCGCAGAGTAATTTTCCTGACTGGGTGACACTGAACACCTTGTTTAAAAATAGAGAGAGGAGCCTGAATCAGCAGGCGCAGGGGATGTCAGGTAACCCAGGTAAAACTTTTCCACCGTGCCAGGCGCTGGGCACAGACAAAGGGCCACACCTGCGGTTTCACTAAACCGTCTCACCTGATCTGGCACCGCTGGTTACTGACTGACACTGGCAAATTCCAGCCCTGCAAATCCTACCAGGAATTTTTTCCTGTACGTATCTATCAGCAGTGCCCTTTGATCTGCCTGTGGACAGAGCAGCCGGGGCTCCTGGGCAGCCCCATCCCCGGCAGCCCCCACCCCGTGCTGCAGGAGGGCTGGGAGGACGGATTGGCGCGGGGTCTTCTGCAAGAGGAGCTCGGGCTTGGCATTGACCTTGTCCCATTTATCTGAGTTATGTAAGATCTTCCCGTACGGGCTGCTGGCTACGTGACACCTAACTATTTAGGCCAATGTAGTCTGTGACAAATGTGACGGTCGGTTTGGGGGAGGGAAGCAGGCAGGCTTGCACTGTCTGAGACCCAGGCGGGAAGGGAAACAGCTGGATGCCTTGCAGCAGGGTCACTCAGCTGACACAAATTTCCCTGTCCCGCTGTTTGTGGGAGATGCCCAATTTCAGCTGAGCTCAGCAGTCCTGCACCCAGGGCCTCTTTTCAGCACAAGAGCTGCTTTAATAAATCAGCATGTTCCCTCTTGACCATCCTGTTTAGGGCAAGAGGGGAGAGAAGAAGAGAGGGTAACTCAGAGATCTGGGTCCTTTGCCTCTCTCTTGCAGGTTCAGAGTTGGGCTGGGATTTCCCCATGGTTCCTTCAGAGACAGCATAGTTCCTGCTGGAGCTTAAGTTTGCATTTATGCCAAAAGAGCTAGTCCAAAGAGCAGAGGCTGTGGTCGCTCCCTGGGCTTCAGGGTACAAATCCCTGGCAGCCTTGGAGGCATGAGCTTGGGATGGAGCTGGCAGCAGATGGGAAGTTGGAGCTCATGGTTAGTGTTGGGGTGGTTGGAATAAGAGCAGCATGAGGAGCTTGCAGGCACAAGGAGCCGTAGTTCACAGTGGTACTGCCACTGACTTGCCTGCAGAGACTGGTGTTGGACTTCATCCACGTCCTTCTTGCCCGTCTGCCCCATGAGGGAGGTGTTCATTCGCTTTCTGGGCACTGGCATGGAAGAAAACATTCCCAGATGAGGCAAGGACTTTTCTTTTGCCTCTACCTGTGTCATGCTGAGGATGCTCTGTGCGTGACTTCCATCCAGAACGTCCTGGGCCCTTCTCGGTATGCCATACCCAAAATTCAGAAGTGTTGTCAGACTTCCAGTTTCCATTCTAGGTGCAATGTACTCCTGCCCTCCACATCGCAGTGCCTTCAAACAGCAGCAAGAACATTTGGGTGAGGAGGAGGAATGGAGAAAGCATCACTGAGAACAGGTATTAATCTGGCAGCAGACTGTGCTGCTTGCAGGGACCTTCAGAGAGCCATGGCTGTGGTCTGACATTGTCTTTGCCATCACTCTGCTGTGGGGCATATTGTTCTGTCAGGGGTCACAGCTTTGGACCCCAGTCCTGGAGGCACAGGGAGCGAGGGTGCCACAGCCAGGTGCTACCAATCTGCAGAGCACTGCAGGGGACGCCAGGCAGCTTTCTGATACACACAGATGCTGTGAGAGCATCAGATGGGTCAGCATCTAGGAGACGGCGTATATTCGTAAGTGGCACCATAAGTCTGGCTGATTTTGTCAGCCATAAAGGACTTTCTTTTGGAGGAACCTCATCCAAGATGCTGCTGCAATTGAGGTTAACAAATAGCTCCCTGGGGTCCCTGGCTTTCTTGGCCGTTGGTGGGTAAACATCCAGTCTTGCACTCCCCTTACCCGGCCATGCTTCAGTGTCCCTGTTGCAGCGCATCTGCAAGCCCAATGCACATGGGACCCCTGGCCAGACCCTGGGGCTGGGTGCCCTGAGCGTCCCCCCATGCACAGGAGGTTCAGCCTGGCTGGGCTGGAAGAGCTTACACCGCTGTAAGCTGTTGGTGGGTGTTCCTCCTGCGTGGGGTTTTTCTACAAGGGGAATATCTTACAACATTTGCAGAGCTTCTGTGCGATAACTTGGTATCAATGTGGAGCTAGGCCTTCAGCAGCACTGTTTCTCCTTACCATCCTTGAGACCACCCTTTACCCTGAGACATCAGTTTCAGTTAAGTCAGGTCCGTGTCAACCTTTTTGTTTTTAAATGGTGAAGTGGTTAGGATAAGCCTATCTGAAATGGGAGACGTGATATTATAAGAAGTTAATTTGTTAACGTAACTTGATTTTACCTGGTAAGTAAAGCTGTGTAGCCTGAATATAAAAGCTGTGTAAGGGGAAGCCAGTTTCCCCATGAGAAGCCTCACTAGTGATAGGTTATTTCTAGGAGGTATTTACAGCATCCTTGGACATGCAAAGCCCCTGTAGTGATGCATCATGTCAAATTCAACATTGCTAGAGTCTTGGTCCAGGAGGACAAATTTCTACATGAGGAAAATCTGCTGCTGCAGAGGACACTCACTGGGTGTTCGGAGATAGGGTTTTTCCTCAAAGTCCCCCTGCAAGACCAGGGTGGAGGCTCTGCTCTGGACTAAGGGGATTGCTCCATTTGCACCAATGTTGCCATTTCTTAAGACATTGAAGCCTTCGGTCTTCAAGGCTGCCTGTCAAACACCTTTCACCAGGAGCAAATTCTCTTGGGTTGGAATTTGCCTCTGGACAGAGTGAGAACCACTCCCAAATACCACTCCTCCCGATTACGCCCTCCATGTTGGTGGCACTGGTATTGAGGCTCTGTACGGGGCCTCCCACCCGTGTTTCCCTGCGAGGATATGCGTGCAGCCCTCCTTGCTGTCCCTCTGGACTGCGGCCCCTCTAAAGCGAGTGTCTCTGGAAATTTTTTTTGCCTCTTCTGGACTTGCTGCTCATGGGAGATGGGAAGGAGCTCTCCGAGCGCCCCATGATCAGGGCGGGCTGGGGCTTGCTGGCAGCACTTAGGCAGGACCTTCCCATGCACCCAATTCATCTACACCACAACCATATGCTGTTATTAGGTGATATGTTTTGGTATCTTCATTGTGTAATTAGTCATATGCTCGTAAACAATGTAAATAACCCCTAATGAGTTGGTACCTTAATCATTCAGTAATGACCTCAAATATCATCAGGAACTGTCCACACAGAGCAGCAGCTACTTTTAAGTATTTTTTTCTTTTCTTTTTCTGTGTTGCAAAACCAGCTAATATCTTTGTTCCTTATTTTTCCTAACACTCTGCAGGCTATTCTGCACATAAGCCACTTGACTTGAGTGGATTTATTCACCAGTGATCCAGAAAATTTTGCCCCACTGTTTCATGCTACTGCTGATATTTTTTTTTTTTTTTAAGATACATGTAGCAAGTTTCTCTTCTTCTATTTTTTTAAAAAAATTATTCTAGTGTTGATAGTCATGGGTATGGATCCTTGGCCCTATTATTCTTTGACCTTGCTATTTTTGAAAGTCTTTTTCAGGGTAAATATTTAGGCCAAATTCTTACTTAGGCAGGAGCTGTTTTGCACATCACAGCAAGGATTTCAAAATGGCCATGGCAAAAACTAAATCTAAAAAAAAAAAAACCCAACGTAGTTTGTTTTTCACACATTTCTTGTTTTTCTTTAAAAATATTTCCAGCCCAAAGAATCACCAAGAAATGCTTAGGACTGTGAACTCTGAAGGCTTAAAGACTCAGTGGCAGACATGAAAGCTTCAGCTTACCCCGTTGGATCATAATTTCTTATTTTTAAACAAAGCTCGTGAAGTTTTTTGAGCCTGATTTGTGCTTTTGGATGCCTAGGATTGCCATTACTGTGTTAGAATGGTGCTTTACTGTCTTTCTGGTGTGCTTTTTAATCAGTGACGTCTCCTGCTGCTGCCGACATGGGGAGGGCAGCCCAGACGCTCCACCAGCCTCCCCCCAGCACTGCCTGCCCCCTCGGCCTTTGGCATTTCCTATCGTCGCATTGGAAAAAGAGAGCTCGAGTACTCTTCAGAGCTTCAACTTCGAACCGTAGCCATGCTCTGACTTTTGTGTAAAATAGACCATGCCATTCTTTTCCAGATACATTTATGAATTGCTGATACACGTCTTTGTCTTTTTTTTGACATATTTGTATATTTCTAGAGTGAGGCTGCCATGGTAGATAACCAGAGGAAAGCAGTTCTGTTTGGGAATGACTTTCAAAGCTTCCTAATTAGCTCTCAGTCTGCGTTGGGACAAAGCCACAGTATTTCAGCTATTCTGGCAGAAAGAGTGTTGTGTCAAATTTCCATTTTTTGTGTGTGAAATGTGATTTTCAGACTGAAACTTACATTTTTCAGAGCTGGAATATGCAGGGCGCACGCTAGTATTTGTGCCTAGGGAAATGGCTTGAGAGATGCCCAGATTCAAGCCTCTGCTCAATCTCATTTTGAGCAAAATATCTATCCCTGATCACGCACAATCAGCTATGGGACGGAGCCTGATCCAAGGCTTGGGTGTTCCCTCTAGCACTGATCGCTGGGAGTCTGCTGCTCCTTTCTGCCCCCACCAAGCAAAAAGTGCATATGCATAGGGGAGGAACAGCTGTGCTGTGTCAGACCAAAGGTTCGTGGAGCCCAGCAGCCTGTCTCCAAAGATGGCTGATAGCACATGTACAACAAAAAGCATAATTTGAAGGCAAATGTATAGCAATACATCTCCCTAATGTTCCCCAGCCTCCCACAGTTTGTACTTTGGGGACCTTCTGAGGCAGACCTAGTATCTCTATTGAGTGGTTGGTTTTGGTTTTTTTTTCTTTTTTTTTTTTTCTTTTTCCATACATTTGTCTTGCTGTTTTTGGAAACCCTGTGAACTTCTAGTACCCACAGCATCCTGCAGCAAGGACTTCCACAGTGTAACTACCTGTTGTGTAAACAGACTGCTCCTACTGCTTGTTTTGCTTGCTGCTTTTATTTGATGACCCCAGTCCTTGTAATGTATGTTAATGATTTCCTTGGATGAGTTTTCATTGAAGCCTACCTGCCTCTTATGCTCTTGGCTGCAAATAAATACACCGTGGTATATTCTCACCCTAAGGAATGGAAGGATGTGTCCTCACTGGGAAGATGTGTGAGTCTGTCTTCTCCTCCTTTATGTGTCTTCTAGGCTCTTTCACAAAAATCTGGGAGCACAGTGTAGCTGTACGAGCTTGTGTTTTTGCTGGTGAGCATGAACAAAAATCCTTGGAGCCTCTACGTCTACAGGGGTAATTCCCTGTCTCTTCATGTAGGTTTGGTATGTCCTCCCATTAGGTATGGAGACCCCACTGAAAGCCTGTTCTCAGTAGGTGGCATTTTGTATCAGAAGATGCCTTCCACCAACAAAGTCTCCCTAGACACAGGCCCTGAGATTGCAATGGATATGATCTAGGACAGCACGCAAACAAATGCTTAACTTTAATCCACATGTGCTTAAGTGCCTTTTGAATATAGCTTTGCTCCATGTTTGTTGCTAGATGTCTGTTAAAGGACCAACAAAACCCAAATGCTGAGTTCCTACTTTGCATTCCTCTCCTTGGGCAGCAAAGTTGGCATGTATATTGTTTTGGGGAGTCCTCCACATGGCCCCTGACACCTAATGCAGGAATTGCCTGGATGATAACCAGCTTTATTAGCTGTTTGATATAAGCAACAGGCACCCTGGGTGGTGCTGGATCTTGCCTGAGCTTCCCCACAGCCACCCAGCTGCTGGCTGTCTCCAGCAGGGCTTCATGATATCCCCCTGAAACATGCTCCTAGCCAGCCCTGAAAGACACCCTGTGACACCCAGGGAGATGTTTTCCCTGTGGTTGTAGCTCCCTGTCTGCGTGCCACCGCACTGGGACGTGCTGCAGGCAGTGTGTTTTGGCAGCAGAGGAGCAGACCTGTTCTAGAATGCCGGTGATGCTGCACTGCGGGTTGCTTGGCCCTACCTGGTGCAGTTTGTGTACTAGAAACTGTCTGTTATCATGCTGGAGATAGGAAGCTGTGATTGTGCACAGCCTCCCTACTCGGGTACGTTAGGTATGCGGCATTTGTTCATGTTCATGTGCTGGGGACACACAGCGCTTATGAAATTTTGGCGTGCCACTCCATGAGATGCTCTACTAGGGAGTGAGTGGTGCCTGGTTGTACCTTGTGTCTGGAGCTGCTGCAGAGGTGTAATGTAGTGCAGTCTCTGGCACATGTTGCTGCTTGGGGCTCTTATAAAGGCATATAATGAGTATAATGCACAGGGTATTGTTTTTTATGGCATCTGAGGCACAGAGAGATTGTGGCAGGGCATCCATGCCTGTGTCCCATCATGGCACTGGTCTGCCCTGCTTCCCTCAGTAATGCGTTTCTTGCGACTCAGGCAAGTGGGAGGTTATTCACAGCTCAGTGCCTACCAGCTTTCCCGGCAGCTTAATTCCCTTGCAGAATTTTCCACTCCTTATGTGAGGCAGTTAAAATAGAAAGGGAGAGATGGCAGTGCTCTCTGGGATAGGGAGCCAGCACAGCTCACCGATTTCGGAGCGTGCTGAGGGGTAAGGAGCCAACCGGAGCTGGTTTTTCCCATTGCTTCTTGCCGTGGATGTTTTCCATCTGCTGTCAGGGGGTGAGCTGCAGATGAGTGGGACTTTGGCAAGGGATAAGGCAGGAAGTGGGTATTGCACAGGGGACTTGACTAAGCGAAGGGGCCTCAGAGTTGGCAGCTAGGGCCAACTTGGTGAGATCTTGGCTGTGTTTCTGGTTACCATGTAGACTTGAAGAGTCATGCCTGCAACCAAGTGAGTAACACTTCCAATCTGGGGCATTTCAGCCCTGTTCATGTTTTTAAGCAGTCCATGAGTTTATGATGGTGTATTTATCATCTTAATGATACATTTATGTCTTGCCTTCTGATGAACTTACAGCAGTTTGTTTGTTGGAAATCCCCAATGCATCAAAATAAGAGTTACCTTCATTTTCTTGGGACATGCTGATCACCTCATTTATGGTCTTGGATGTTAAGCCTTATGTATCACTTCTTGTTGCTGGCCTTGGAAGATGAGCCACATACTTGGAAAGAGGTACCTACTGGAAACAGGATTTCCCACAAAAAGCTAGCAGCTATTCTTGCAGATGTGCCCCGCAGTACAAGTCGTTGGCTGGGGCAGTGTAGGGAGGTGAGCACGCAGAGGGTGAGAGCGCAGCAAAGGTGAATTCCAATTTCCATTCAAGCAGAAACCTTCAAAATACTTGGGCCTTTCTAAACAGGGGTGTATTGAACTCTTCCTTATTAAATCAGCGACACAGGAGAATGCCTTGCGTGTTCTCCATGGGGATTCAGCCTCTTCTTGGCCTATTGTCTAAACTTATATCAACGACCTTTTACAAGAGCAGCTGAAATTCAATCAGACACAATTAATAGATACTTTGCTTACACTTGACAGACATGCAAGGCAAGAATGAGGATGTTAGCATGCCGGCCATGCGAACGAGAACTTTGGCACGCTAAAGTATTCTTGGCTGGTTCTGGTGGTGTCTTAAACCAAAGGACAAACCACAGCACAACCCCCAAAAATGTTCTAATGCTTCACAAGTCCTGAGGTGTTTTGAATGCCTTCATCTCATAGTGGCTCCCACGCTCAGCACCATGCAGGCCCAATGGCTGACGTACGCACAAAAAAACCTCTTCAGCAGATGAGAGCCGTTGGCTACCGAGTACTGACACTCGGTGGCACCTGGAGCGAGCCTTACCTGGCTGCATGGAAGATGTCAGACAGGCCTGGCTATGTGGCACATCTCACTAATTGCCAGCAGTTTCCCATGTCCTGTGCATGTTGTCAGTACCAATGACCTGACCAAACACTTCCAAACGTTTTCAAAGAGCAATTTCTTAAGGTTTAAATAAATCAATTCCCACCCTTTTTATTGCTCTTTATATATGTGAGCATTATATATGTGTGTGTATATATATATGTATATATTCCATTAGAGATATATTATGTACTTTTTCTTTGCAGATATTTCTCCAGAAGTGAAAGCTTGCAAAGTCCTTATCTATCACCTTGTGCTATTAGTGTTACAGTGGCCCGTCTGTCACCTTCCCGGTCCCATTCTGGAAATGCTGAGCAAATCTTCACTAATGCCAACCTTCTCCCCAAAGAGAAAACAGTTTAAATGAAGTAGATGGACAAACCCTGAGAGAGAATATAGAAAAGGGAAATGTTTGTCTAAGATCATGCAGAAGGTCTTGGAGAGATCTGGGAAGGGGACTCAGGTCTCCTGAACCTCAGACCAGAGCTTTAGCTACTTGATAAAGCACTGTCTCCCTGAGTGATCCACCAAAATCTCCAGAGGTAATCTTCATCTTCAGCTTGGCCTTGAAAGTCTGCAAAAAGGCCCTTCAAAACAAGTGAGTATTTGGCAAACAATTTGCATAATGCATTTGTTTGGGAACATTTTGATCCTCTTACAGGCTGCCAGCAAAGCAGATGCAAGGTGGAGTTTTTGATTCATTCACTCATGAGAGAATGAAGAGTTTGGTCAAGTGAGGACAGGCCTGGCCAGGTGGCTCTGTCTGCATGCTAGGATGACTGAGGCTAGGATGTTGTGCTGGGTGAAGTACGCACTTTAACTGAGGATCAGCACAAAGGAAGAAAGTCTGGTTTATTTGCAGGGTATTTTTAAAACTCATTTTCCAAAAGAAACAATGCCTGTTTGGCTGTCCAACCTTCCCTCTTCGTGTAGCTCTGCAACATGTCAGCCAGTTTCAACCACATCTGAAAGAGCAGTAGAAGTTTCAAAAACGCTAACTTTGTGGCTGTCGGAGTAGATGAAATGATGCAAACCAGTAATTTCTGAAGGAAAGAGATGGAGAACCCAGCTGTTTTACCTTCTGTTAGACATCAGCTGGCCACATCATCACCATGTGTGAATACGACCTGCCTGCCAGCAGGTATCTATCTCTAGATTATGCACACTGCTATTGTCTCTTGCATGTTGTGGGGCAAGGGTTAATGCAGAGCGTGAGGAGAAGGTGTCTGGGGACAAAGGACACCCCCTTTTTCCCAGGAACCCTGGCCTTTTTTAGCCCTGTTGCTCAAAGGGCAACTTGTTTCCTTGATGTGTGGGCAGTGCTAAGGAATAGTTGAGCTTGGCATTTCGCCGCAAGCCTGGGAGTCCCTGTCTCCTGCGGGAGTGAGTTCCAGCATCCAGGGCCAGCTCCAGGGCATGGTCTATGTCCCACACACGTTCCTCCCTCCATTGTTTGATGGTGGTCTCAGCCTGCCGGGACACCATTGTCAGCAGTGGCCAAAGTGGATAATCAGCAGAGAGAGAGCTGAGAAGACAGCAGAAGTCTGCCAGGAGAGTAATGAATGATGGCCTCAACCACCCAAATAATAACTGGCTGTTTGAAATACCAACTCAAATGAAAACAGGTTGGGCAAGCTTCTGAGAGCACTCGGGCCAACTATACATTGCTTAGGGCATGCTGAGCACACCGCACACCTTCATTAAGTAAGCACTGGCCATCAGTGTGGTGGGAGAAGCCCTCAATGCCAGGATGTTCACTCAAAGGCATCCAGGACATCCAGCCCATCTCACCACAGGAGCTGTCAGGCACCACTAAGTGAGGACACCCAAGGACTTTCTAAGTGAGAGTTACGTGACTGCACGTCTGAGACACGGGGACATGTCAGACTGGCCTGGCTACTAGTCCATGAGAGCCTGAGAGTCTGCCTATTAATTTCAGGGACTGGGATCACATCCATGGTTGGAAGCACAGGCTCTCTGCAATGAAGTGACTGCACCCTGGGGCTGCCTTGTGCGTGGCCTTTGCGTGCCTTGTGTTATCTGATAGTTCAGATAAAAGCCCAATTCTCCTTTAAACTTTTAAGCGCTTTATAAATTATCAGAGGGCTTTAATCTCTTTTTTCATGAGATAAAGGGCCTTCTAAGCCCCAAACTCTAATTGAGTGGCTTTGGTCGTTTTTTTTTAAGTCCCTCTTTGGAGGAAAGCAGGCCCATCACCCTGAGAAATGCCTTCCAATGTGATCTCAGCTGGAGTCGAGTTCAGCTGTGGTGTTGGGGATGGGCCCAAGCAAAGGCTTTGGTTGGTTTGTGTACACAGAGGAAAGCACTGGAAAAGGATGGAGCAAACAGTCGATACTGATTTATCCACCTCTACACTTTAATTTAGCAGGGGCATGGAAACTTTGCAAAAGCCTGCTGGAGACTTGGCTGTTGCTGGCCCTACTGTCAAAATTGCCCAGAGATGTTTGCATCTCTGGTTAAGCTGATCCACATTTAGCAAACTCCTTTTGGACATGGTGGTTCCACCTTGAGCATTCACTGTGCTCCAAAGGGACACAAGCATCAGACATGAGAGAGTGGCCTCAGGAAACCCTTCTGGAGTTTGCAGTTGAGCGTATCTGCACCATCCGAAGGATTCCTCTCATGGCAGGGGACAGAAGGATCCCACGGCACCTGCACATCCACTCAGAGCAGCTGGTATTTGAAGCATAGTTACACAGAGCTGTTCATGAGTGAACTGATGCCCAGGAGCCGTCTGTAGGAATTATCTGATGAATAGTTTCATAGAACAAACAGCAGAGATCGAAAGAGAGAGAGAAATGAGAGAGTCAGAAAGAGAGATGTCTGAAACAGGGTGAGATGCAGCAGGAAGAAATTACTCTGCAATGAATTATGTGGTGGGGACTCGGCAAATAGTATTGTACAGACCCTGTTCCCCAGGCTCAGATCTCAGAGGAAGATATAGACAGGGGAGAGCAGTCATCGAAAGACAGGGATGAAGCGTAGGGTGGTGCTAGCATTAACTCAGGCTAGGAAGAAGCAGTCCATGCTGGGGATTTTACATGGCACAACAAGGAATTGTCACACTGGAGTCAGGCTCTGTTTGAGCAACAGAGGATAAAATTGCTAAGATGTCCCAAAGCCATCGCAGTGGCATGAAGAACGTGACACACATCCTCCAACATATCCCATGTCCTCAAGGAAACTAGGAAGGGATCAAGCCACCCCTGTGCCATGAATGAAGTCACATGGGGCATTGGTACATGACAGGAACAGGCTGACACAGGCAGGAGAGCGCTGTTCACAGACCAAACAGCCACTCTGTCATAGACTTGATCCTGATCTTTCTGGAAAACCTAGGAAACACCTTCAAAACATGAGTAGGGAATTAAAATGTGTGGCTTTATTGGATGCTAGAAACCAAGCATGTACCACCAATACTGGTTTTACAATTTTCCCCAGCTCCCCACTCTTCCACTAATCCCTTGCTATTCCCCCGTCAAGAACTTCTGTCTCTACTTATTAATGGAAACTAACAGCCTTTACCCCATCACTTGCTAATATTTCCTACTGCTGTGGATGCACTAACAATCCCCTGTCCTTCAAAACAGCTAGCTGACTGACACACTGAAGTTAAATTTGGAATGCTTGTTTGCAGTCTGTACTTAGCTTGAGATTTGATATCTCTTTCAGACCTGAAGAAGAGCTCAAGCTCCTGACAGCTTGTCTGTCTTTTCCCAAATACCTCACTTAGTCTAATTAGAAAACCTCACTACTCTCCATACAAACCTCACCATGCTAATAAAGAAGGCAGGAAAGGAAAATGCTCCTATTCCATTTCCCACCCCATGAATACCCATCATTCTGGATCATCATTCTTTACCCCTCCATCTCCCTTTGCTATACCCATCATTATCAGTGTGGCTAGGCATAGCTCTGAATAAATATTTAGCGGAACAAGGAAGATGTGGACACAAATGTCTTGGCTAAAATCAGATGCCACAGCATTTCTGTAAGACAACAGCCCTGTGTTGTTATTTTCTGTATGCGGTGTTTGCTATTCCAGCTCGCTGTCATGGCCAGATCAGGGAGAAGGGAGTCAGAACACCTGGGTTCCTCTCATAACTCTGCATATGGTTTATCTGTTGTCTGTGGGAAATTTGCCTCATGTTCAGTGTCTGTTTTCTTCTCTGCAATAGGAAAAAGTAATAATTATTACCCAGTGTCTCTGGTCTATTGAGAGGTGAAACTGATACAAAGTGCCTAGGGGTCCTGGTATGAAGGGCGCTATGTACATTAATGCTGTGGTTTAGTCTACTTTCTGCTTTCCAGACCGCTGATGTGAAAGGTGAATCCGGAAAATTAGACCTCCGAATACTCTGAAAGATGCAGCTCCGTAGCCCTTGGCAAAAAGTGCCATGGCCTTTCTTCAGCCAGCTTCCCTCTCTAGAGCTGAGGAGCACCAAGGGTGTGCGGGTGTCTGGGCTTGCTGTGCTACAGCCAGGTCTTCTGGGAGAGGACTTCTGCAGGCCGTGCTCCCCGCTCTGATGCATCTATCCAAAAGCATAATGCCTGACCCCGATTCCTTTTCTGGGTGCGGGGTAAGAGAATCAGAGGCCCAAGTCTCAGAGGCAGGATCAATATTGCTAGCAGAGATGAAGATGCTGTAGAAGCCTACATAGCAATAGAAGTAAAAAATATTGTCAAACCTGCCCAGTGAGGGAGTGACAGAATTAAGGTTGTCTTCGCATCTAGGATTTGACTCCCTGGTGCATAAAGAGATCAGATATTATAGTTATATCATCACGTTATATTTTTTCTATGGGTTTTTCTGACTTGCATGGATCTCAGGATTGGTGGATGCAAATTAGGCATCTCTAGGAAAGGAAACCAGAGCTGTTTGTGGGACACAATCTTGGTCACGGCAGAAATCAAAAGGTGTGTGAAGCGAATGAAGTTAGGGTAGGCCTGGGAAGTGTTTTCAGTTAATGTTTGGCACTTGGGACTGGGTGATTCAGCAAGATTTTACAAGGCAAACGATTATGTTCTGCAGAGAAAGTAAAATTTCCATCAACGTCCCCCACCCCAAACGTATTGACATCGAGAGATGCAGATGTTCCAGCGTAGGACCAGTTCAGTTCAGCATTCAGAAGCTACGTGTGGACAAACAGCACACTCACTTTGGGCAGAAACTTTGCAGCATGAAGCCGCCAACTCTGCCAAATCTGTTCTGTATGAGTATCAAGCTTATAACTGGATCAAAATTCAGGGATATTTTTCTTGGGGACAGCAGAGACATATTCTTGGCAGCTAGGCACTTCCCTTGCCTAATTTCAAGTTCTTGCTTTAAACTGTAAACTCTCAGTTAACCAGTTGTAAGCACTGATTTTTTTAGCATGGACAGAATAACCTCTTTTTCTTCCTTGTATTCTGAAAACAGCCAAAATCCCTAAATGTGTGTGGGTCTTTTTTTTTTTTTTTCCCTTCTCTTTCTTTTAACAGGCTAAGGCAGATGCCTGGTCTGGAAAATGTCAGCCCAAGTGGTGAAAGTGGCAAGTTACAAGCAATTGAAACCAGGACTGGGAAAGACAAATCAAATAGGTGCTAGTTCTTACATTCTCTAGGACAGAGCGGACCAGCCCAGAGCAAGACGCAGCCACCTCTGCGTCCCAGGGAAAATGTTGGGGCTGCTTTCCTTAGCAGAGTTCTGTTTTCTCTCACTGCTACAACATTAGCTTTCCTGCATCCCCCAACGTTTGTGGCTCCTTGCGTGGGCTGTGACTCTAGGAGCGCTGTTCCCCGGCAGCCTCCACTGTGGACCTGGGGCTTCTTCACCATCTCGCTGGAGCGCTTTTCGTTTCCACTCCTTTCCTGGGGTGAGGCTGATCCTGGAGTGCCAAGCAGGGTGTTTCCTCCTGGTGCTGCATAAAGCTAACAGGCAGCTCCGGGTGACGGGCTGGTTGCTTTTTGCTAACCTCATCTCTTTGGAAAGGGCCCAGAGACTTGGCCTGCAGGAGGCTGTGATTCATTCTGTCTACAGCTTTTTTAATAAGACCATTTCCATTGTCTATGAGTGCTGGGTAGGAGAGCATGTCTGCATCGGAGGCTCTGCTTGGGCCCAGGCTAGGAGCATGTGTGCTCTGTGTGTGCGTGCACTCTTTGGGCTGCTAACAGAGCTGGGGTGTTACAGTCTGGGGTCCAGACTGATGATATGCCCTGGCCTCGCTGGCTCTGAGCACCGAGTGCAGCAGTGCTTCTGCATGGGATGAGATGCTGCCACCCACCTCACTGCTACAGGAGGTGGGGAGTGAGTGGTGGGGGTTGGTCCTCCCTGGGGCTGCAGCCTAGGACCCACGGAAATCGGGGAAGACAGGCCGTTGCCTCCGTATTTCTGGGTAGGCAGCTCCTGTGGAGCAAGTCATTAAGTAACAGCTATGACTGCTGGTGACTGGTGTCGAAAAGACTGATGTTTACAAGGAGGGAGAGATGAAGCAAGTCGGCAGAGCAGCAGGAAGCAGCTGGCAGGCAGGTGAGCATCTCTGCAATCTGCTAAATGCATTGCAGTTGGCTTTCTACATAAGGCACTCCAGCCAGATGTGTTTAAATCCATGAAAGATCAGGCATTGAAGTGCCAATGGTGCCTATGGGGGTGATAGCCCTCCTTCGCATTAACAATGTGGCACACATACTTCTTGGTGTAGCATCAGGCTTTCGCCCGCACGGTGCTCCCATCAGCAGCATGTCCGTGTGCAGCCCTAACTTTGGCAATATTAGATCTGACAAGAGAGGAGGGATACACAGAGGGGCTCTGCTGTTTTCTCTTCATTGGCTGGATTGGACTTGCATTCCTGACTCTCCAGTTTCCCCTTTGCCTCAGTTCATGTGATATCCTGAGCCAGTACTAATACCTGTGTGGCAGTGTTATTTTTTCATCATTCATGGCCTTTCTGTGCTCCTTAGCCTCAAATATCTCTGCTAAAGCACATGACATTTCTCTTCCCTGACAAGGTGGCAGTGGAGGGGAACCCTCCAAAAGTTTCAAGGGCCCCTGTGTTGTGTTGGTAGTGGCTGTGGACGTTTTCATCCCCTACTTATCTATACACAGAACAGTGTCCCTGCTGAAAGAAACATATATTTGCTCCCCTCTGACATACGCAGCAAAACCAGTGTAAGGTGGAAAGTGTTTGGGATGAGAGACCCTGCCCCCTTGGAGCCTCTCCAGCTGTAGGAAGCACTTACACTGGGGCAGGTGTTTACAGTATCACAAGGTCCAGGGGGTTGGTGCTAAGTGGGCAGATGAAGAAACAGGAGCGCCAGCTCAACATGCATGTGGGCATCCACGCAGGCTAACGTGTGTGCTCCCAGGCTGTCTTTTCTAGCCCGCTCCTGCCTGTACACCTCCCTTGACCCAGCCCTGCTTCCCCACCTCTGCACCATTATTTGTTGCTCTGCCTTCCCCCTTGGATACTAATGGCTGGCTATCTTCCCTTCCCCTCCCATCCCCTCAGCTCCACCATGCCATCTGCACCCTCTTCAGCAACAGGAATAAAACTTGTGCACATCCTTCCTGCTCTTCCCAGCCCCATCTTGGCACACGAACTCCCCCAGCCTGTCCCCACTGTGCACAGACCCCCGCCTCTCCCACCCCACTCCCTTTTAACATCCCCTGCTCTCCTCTTCTAGCCCTGTGCCCCTTCCCAGGCATGCACGCAGGCCTCCCTCCTCGGCAGTGATCAGAAAGTGGGCCAGAAGTCATGGATGGGTTTCAAAACTGCTTGGTAAGTCCTGGATCCTTTGAAGCGTAGCAGGAGCTCCCGGAGAGAGTCAGGTCTTTCTATTCTTATTAGGATTATAAGCTTTCAGGCCAAACTTAGCACACAGTTACCAGGCTGTCCAGAATGCTTGCCAGAGTCCGGAGTCTGGAGTTTGGAAAAAGCAGAGTAAGACTTTAAAAAAAAAAAAAATCCTAGATGGAATAGCCCAGAGGCTCTGCTCCTGACAGCTAATGTTACTGTATAGCTTGGCTCTGGCAGTCTTTGCCGGCTTGCTTACCACAGGCTCCTCTTCTCAGCATGGGAGCCAAATTGGATGGAGACGCTACTGTAACTCTGTTCCTCCTTGCCTGGGGTCTTCACAGTTTGCTTGGCTAGTGGCTTTTAGTTGGGGACACGTGTATGTGTAGCGTCAGGGAATTTCTCCTCCTCTGCTCCTTTTTTCCTTCTGACACCTAATGCCTTGCATTGTACAGATGTGACCCTCTCTGTAGTTTTTGGTGGTGGGATCTTGGACCATGTGTGTGCTGCTTCATGTGGCAGACTGAATTAGTATGTGCCTTTCCTTGTTCTTGACTTCCACTGACCACTGAGGAAAACTGCAGCCCCTTGATTTCTAGCCTGAGGGGTTTACTTGGATATTGCTATAAAGGTCAAAACAATAAAATGAGAAAAGGAAAGCTGGAGAAGAAGAGCCTAGCTCCCTGGGGCAATCCTGGAGGAGGTCAAACTATGTTTGTCTGTAAACTATAAGCTCTTTTAGTCAGGCTAGGACAGCACACACTGGCCCTCCCACTGTACTACGTGCTCATCTGCATCAATCGGGTCTGTGATTTCATGTTAGGAGGCAGCCGGGCACCTTGGGAAGAGCCTGACCTTCCTTATCCAGCTTGGCTTGCAGCATGGAAAAGTCTCTAGCAAGGGAGCGGTGTTGCAGGCATGTGTATTTTGGAGAAGCATGGTGTCTCCGGGGCCGAGGAACGTGCCCAGGGCACAGACGCCCTCCTCCTCCATGAGCAGCACCAGGAGCGGGCACGTTGTGCACGCAACTGCTGAAGCTGCTGCTGGGCACAGGGCGGGATCACACACCCAAACCTCTTTGTTTTTGCAACACAAAGGTGGAGACAGAGCGTCAGGGAAGGGGAAGTCCTACTCGTTCTTCCCTCCCGGTGAGGTGTCCTGTAGCCACACCGCTGTGTGTCTGGGGCTCCCAGCAGCGGCACCACTGCTGGCCAACTTTTCAGCACCACTTCTGCTGCCCCTCGGGGGGTGGGATTTGCTATTATCCTCGGTGGGAGTTGAACACCATTACAAATCCAGCTATTTCAGGCTAAGCTGGCCTTTATTGTCAGTCTCACAGTGGAATTGAGACATGGGGGATATCAGGTGTTTTTTTTAAAGCAACATTTCTATACTAGGAAGCGTGGCCACTGTTACACCAGCATTGAAGTACTGTTGGTAAGTCATCCCATCTGCCGAAGCAGCAAGGACAGCATTGGCCACAACACCCCTCTGAGTGCCCGATGAGTGAGCTCTGTAAGGCCAGCTACCCTGCACCTGATTCTGCCTGGCTCTCAGTGCACTCATTTAGGGTTGGGGATATGCACTCAGCTCCAGGGGACCACCAGGCTCCTCTGACCTTTTACCAGGCCCCAGCACCCCGAGACCAGAGCAGAAAGTGTTCAGGAGCACTGCAATGCAAGAGGGAGGCTTTTTCTGAGTGTAGTAAAGAGGGGAAAATATGCCTGAGTTTCCCACCTAGCCGAGGTGAGCAGTAAGGGCAGACTGGGTAATGGAGGGGGCAGGCGGTGGGAGCAGTTGGGGGGTTGTGAGGGGAAGGCAGAAGAACCTGGCCGTCAGGGAGGATGCAGGGAGGGGGCACTCAGAGCATGGCTTTGCTCTTGCTGTTGGAGGTGTCACCAAGGGTTCTGGTCCCGGCCTCTGGAAATGGGCAAACTCCTCCTGGCAAGTGAACTCCATACTCAACGGAGGCACAGATGAGCACTTGCAATCGGTTGAGTGGTGTTGTGTGAAAACTGCCAGGCAAATGCTAACTTGCCCTCATCTGCCAGGCAGTTACGGTGTACATCATCATGATCCTTTGCAAACAGGGGTGCAGCAGGATCGTGGGCAGAGTGTTCAGATCTAAGGGTTGATGCCAAACTCAGCAGATAAATATCTGACTGAGGAATCATCCAGATGAGGAACCATGCAATAAGAGAACCGAAGAGAAGGAAGGAGACAACGTGCTCTGTGGATGCCTGTCCATAAGAGCCTGCTTCACTGTCGAGTCTGGGAGCAAAAACTTGGTGTGTTTGACACAGGAACTGCTTGGATATGAGGAAAAAAAATTTCTGCCCTCTCTGCAAAGGTCATGGAGTGATGTGTCTCGCTGTCAACCCTGTGCTGACTCTGGCTGGGACTGGGCAGGGAAGTGTGAGTGGCTGAGAGCAGCTGGGCTGGGGGAAGAGAGGAGCCAAGGTTTGGTCCTGGCTCTCGGCGCAGTGCAGAAGACAACCCTCCTCCTCTGCCCACCCCCATGCCCGCCTCCTTTCTCTGATGAGCAGAGCAGTGGGAATGGGCTTAAAGCCTGTGTCACCCCTGCCTTGATCTCCATGTGTGCTCACATCTCTTGTGACTTTGTCAACACAGCAGGCCAGACACTGTCTCTGGCGACAGAGCTGCCTCCCGGGCAGCTGAGCAGAATGGAGCAGAGGTGAGAAATTCCCTCTGGGAGAGATAAGCAGAGCTTTCCCCGTGTCCCATTCCCTGCTCATCCCCTCCTGCGGCTGGTAAGGCAAGACAAGGAAGAGTTCTGAGGATAGGGTGAGGGGTGATGGTGGGGAAGGAAGGAAGGAAGGAAGGAAGGAAGGAAGGAAGGAAGGAAAGGAAAGGAAAGGAAAGGAAAGGAAAGGAAAGGAAAGGAAAGGAAAGGAAAGGAAAGGAAAGGAAAGGAAAGGAAAGGAAAGGAAAGGAAAGGAAAGGAAAGGAAAGGAAAGGAAAGGAAGGAAGGAGGGAAGGAAAGGGCAGAGGCTGCTTCTCTCACTGTGGAGGAGGTTGCATTTGACCCAAGGCCATAGCTTGGCACTGATGAGGGAATTTAGCTCTTCAGCTAGTCAGAGAGCTCTGACCCTATGCACCAAGGCATGACAGGATTTCAGCACCTTGCTTTAGGCATTCACTAGGTGAATTCCCTTTGTCCTGGTCCTGCAGTGCCTGGTCACCCTTCTTTCTACTGCAAAGGTTCCTGTGTGGTCAAATTTGGACAGGGAATGAGATGGGGTGTCTGGAAACCCCTTTCCATAGTAGGGATATGCTGGCGTGACAGTGAGGCTGCCTTTGAGGCTGTTCCTTGAGAGTCTTGCTCTGTGCCTGGAGCAACTACTGCATACAGTCCATTGCTCCTGTATGTGATCCAAGTCCTCCTTGTGAAAACATGATGGAGGCGCCAGTCAGGGATTGCGGGCTCGAGCTCCAGTGCTTTCAACACTTGCAGTCCTGGTTTCAGCGCTTGGAAATGCTGGTCAAGAGGGCATGCAAGGGTTTTTGTTAGTACGGCCTTTTAACAGCCTGAAGTAAGGAAAATGCTGGCTACTGGGAGCAGGGGAGCAGAATTTCAAAGCTCTCTGGGTGGGTCTAAATCACTGCTGCTCCACTTTGTCACCAGGCCGGACCTTCAGTGAACCAACATGACCCAGCAGTGTCCCGTGAGTGCCAGCGATGAGGCGAGTGTGAGGTCTCCCCAGCTGGGGCAGGCAGGGTCCGGGAGCCCGGCAAGGGGGGACATCATTCCTCATGGCCCCTGCGGGACGTTACCCACGTCATGAAGGACGTCAGCTCCAAAACCGCTGATAGGATCAGGGATATTTCTGCATGGAGGAGTGCGCAGGGGGGAAGATCTGGAAGAATATACAGACTCAGCAGCCCTCCTCCCCCCAGCCCTCCATCTGGGACCCAGCGCTGAGTCTGCCTGCAGGGAGCTGACTTTACAGCACTCATTAAGCGGAGGTGATCGAAACACAGTGGAAAAGGACAGGAGGGGATGGTGTGGGGCAGTGGTCTTCCAGAGTGGTGGGAGAGTGGGTAAATTTCTTGGAGACAAGTCCACCTGAAGGCAAAGCTCTCCCTTGTAGCTGGCTTGACCCTTGAGGACCTAACCTACCTCTGCAGCTTATTTAGGGCTTCTGAAATGGTTGCATCTTTCCTAGAGGAGTGCAGGAGGGGGACAGTATTTGTTGCACTCAGTGTGAATGGTGCTAGTGACAATGATAAAACCATACTTCAGCATGGACTTAATTCCATTTTAAGTGCCCCCAAGGTTCTGGCTTACATGGACTAGCCATGCAGTTAAAGACTTCACTCCTACCAGCTAATTGATCTTTACTGGACCCTTGGGCAATCTCTCACAGGTGTTTTTTTAAATATGCAAACCCAAACTATCCCTATTGTGTGCCACCTGAGGTCACTGAAATTGCAGCAGGGATGTCTTTGTGTGCTGTGTCCCCTCAGGGAAAACGGCCAGCTTGAGATTGCCCACCGTGAAAAGTGCCATCTTTCTAACTCCATCAAAGAGGAGCAAGCCTGATGTTCAAGGCTTGCCTTTGGTCTCGGTGTAGCTGCCTCTATTTTGCAGGCAAATATAGCCACGCAAGCCTCCAAGTGCTTTCTAATGAGGCCGATTCCTTCGGGGGTGAAAGGAGACTGGGTGCTTTCCAAGCCAAGATGCTAATGGGAGTAAGCATATGGCGTATGCGTGTAAATTATAACCCAGCTACGTGCTAACATGCCAGCACCTTCCTGGCCCTGTTTTCTGGAGTCTCCCTCCTGCTCCAGGGGTGAAGAGCTCCATTCATCCTGTAGGCCACCCAGCTCTCCAACAAGGAAACGCTGAATTTTTAAGTGATGGATTTAGAGCTATCGGAGGGAAGCAGGATTAGCAGGGCGAGAGACCTTTCAACCACTTATCTGTCCCTGCCCGCGATGCTGTGAATCACTGGCACTCCCCAGGCACTTCCCTCCGTGCCCTGGCCAGAAAGCCCTGTCCTGCCCTGCAGGGACCTCTCCGCTGCTCGCCCTGCACCGACCCTGGCCTCTGCTTCCCAGACACCAACCATGGCTGGCCAGGAGTGAGCCGCAGCACACGCGGTTTTGCCTCTCCACCCCACACCAGTGCTGGAGGACATCCTCCTCTCAGACTGGGCCCCCCTCCCCTGCCTGTAAGCCCTACAGCTGGAGACCGTCATTTCTGCCCTGGCGGTCATTACGCCAGGGGAGCGAGGGGGTGCAGGAGCCCGGCACACAAGGGGCACGTTTCCCTCCCAAAGCTGCCTCCGGTCCCTTGGCCCCAGCCTTGAGTGGCTCCAGACCCCGCTGGTCACAGTCAGCCCTGCCAAGGACCTCTGTCTTCCCCTGCTCTTTGCTGCCTTGACTCTGCCTCCCCCACCTCTCTGCCCTGCACCCCGTGCTGTCCCAATTCCTTGGCCTCTTGCAGAGCCCAGCGAGGTGGCAGCTCTGCTGAGTGGCGCCACATTTTTTTGAGCCTGAGCCAAGAGTCAGGCCTCCAGCGGGAGAGAGACTCTGCTACGCCTCTTCTCCCATCACAGCATTGCAGGAGGGAGCAGAAACTCGTTTGTAAAGTGATGGCATTGCTTGGGTGCTAGAGGGAAAAGTTTTTGCAGCCGGGATGGCCCCTGGCAAGATGGATCCTTTGGGACTTGGCGTGGCCCCCATGGGCTGAGGCCAGGGAAGGTGCCAGAGGTGCACACCATCCGACCATTTGTCAGTGCTGTCGTTTCACTCCCTGAGCGTAAAGCTCCTGACTTGTTTATTTTTCATTAAGTTCAGAGGCGGTTTCTTGTGTGACCAAGGGGAGAGGGGATGGGGAAGCAACAGGCTGCTCGGGGTTAAGCCACCAGGCCTGCCAGGCGGCAGGCTGCAGTGGCAGAGACAAGAGCTGGACAGTTAGGCCACAGACCCCAGTGCTGCCAGGAGCTCGGGTCTGACCAGGAGGAGGAGGAGGCACCTTTGCCCTGGGGACCTCCATGCGCAGCCAGGCCCACTGCCCCAGAGCTGCGGGGTGGGTGGCCGCCGGCCTGGCCCATGTGCCTGCAGGGCCTGGAGGCTCCCAGGGGAGCAGGGCCAGCCCTGGTGGTCCCTCATCTCTGCCGGCGGCAGCACCCGCCCTGCTCACATCCCTCTTGTAGCACCCACCATGCTGAGCAGCACTGATAAGGGTCTGGGGGTGAGCAGAGGCTGGGACAGGCCTGATTTACGCCCCCCCCCCCCCACTCCCGGCACCTCCTGCCACCACAAGTCCTGCCAGCCCCACGTCTGCAGGGACGGGGCTTTCCTGGGAGAGGGTGTTTGCGTTGCGGGGGTGCTGGTGCCCTTGACAAGGGTCACATTGCTTTTTAATTTCTTGCTGGAAGCGCATCTGGAAAGTTTAGTCAATTACTGGCTGGAAGACTCCCTCACAAGGCCACGGTATTTATGAGTCCCCCCAGCCTGGGGGGTGCCGACTGCAATTAGAGGAGATGAGGGAGTGAAAGTTGCCTGCGGTGAACTCGGGGATGGCAAAGCCGGGGAACAACGCGCCGGCCACTAGTAGAGGGACAGCATCTCTGGGGGCGAGCTGGGAAAGGGTGGCAGACCTGAGGGATGGAGGGGGAAAGCTGATAGTGGAGAGTTTGCTGTGGGGAGGAGGTGGGGAGGATGGAGCGATATGGGAGGAACACATGGGACAGGTGGGACACAAGTAGGACAGATGCAGATGGGAGGTCACATGGAGGAACATACTGGTCAGACTGTGATGAAGGCTTGGGGTGTGTGAGGAGCATACTGCGCACGTATCCTGACCTTGTTTGTTGTCCCCAAGACCCCAGTGTGTAATCTGATATAACGGATGTTGGGCCTGAAGATTTGTGCCTATGTGTAGCCCTCTCAGGCCCCACGGAGAGGCTTCAAAGCATGCCTCAATGTCATACACATCCTTTAAAGCTGCATGCTGATGAGGCAGCATTAAGGGGTCATCAGCCTGGTCCATTCCCAACAAATTTTTGCCTGCATAACCCCATTAATTAAGGAAGGAAAAAGTCATTGTGTCTCTCCCATCGATACAGCTATGCTGGCAAGAGTCTTAAGATGATGTCCTGCTCTGCAAATTCATCTGGGATAAGCCATCCTGGCATGGGAAGACTTTTCAACAGTGGAAGCTGCGTCTCCATAGGGAAGGTTTGCTACAGCGGCTGACCAGTTTTCTGTGTGAAGAAGGCCTTGCTGGCAATGAGAATGAGGTGCCTTGTGTGGTGGCAGTGGAGAAGTTTGTGGGCAGCAACCCGAGTCAAGTGGTGGAAGAGGACCAGCTGGCGGCCCACTTCATTTTTTCCTCTGTCCCCATAGGTCCTGCCTCCTCTGTGATCTTGTTCGTGAAGGTCTGCCACAAAGCTGAGACTGGTGTTGCTGGCTAGCCTTGCCCCATGTCTCGTGCACTGCATTAGCTACCAGGGCGGTTGCGCTGCTTGAAGACACGCACCCATCCATGGAGCCGGCAGGCTTGTCCTCACCGGCGTGTCAGTGTGAGAGTAGGTACATGCGTACAGTAATTGAAGAGATCAAGGCTGAGTGCGCCCAACAGACCGACAAAGCCAATTACCCCTCAGGAATTTCTGCTCCTCAGGCTCGGATGGTGATTACAAAACCTTTGCCATTAAAAATTAGCCAAGGGAGAAACTTGTTGCCAGAGTCCAGCAGGAATTTCCCATGCCCGTCTGATACACAGAACGACCACAAAACGTGCAGCTGCCAAACCATGGATGTCACCTTTTCACAGGTCTGACATTCCTCTGTGCTTTAGGAGATGGGTAGCATGACACTTAAGTGTATGTATAGCCACAGGAACAGAGTATGCGTCCACATATGTTGGCACACAGAGCAAATAAACTGTAAAGCTGCAGTAATAGGAGGTTGTGAAACCTGTAGTGATCGCGCTGACAGCTCCCATTTCTGGCTGTGTGCTCTGGGCTCAGCTGCGGGGTCTCGGGGTGGATGTGGAGGAGGGATGAGTGGCTGCAATATGGACAGGGGGAGGGGGTCCTGCTGCTGAGATCCCATGTCCTGGAGACTGAAAGAAAAGCCACGTCCTGCCCCCACCTTGTGCAAGTGGTACTGGGACTGCTGGGTGAGTGGGGTGAAGGGAACAAGAGTGAGAAGGCTACAACTGGACCAGAACTACAAGCCTGGCTGTGCTTTTTCTCTCTTGGAGTCACCTTGCCTCCCTGGCCTCCCTGCTCAGGGTGGGTGTTCACCGTACAGTTAATAAGATTATAACTCCAGTGTTACTGGTAACTTGTGTCTTATCCACACCCACATCCCTATAAATCAGATATGCTTTTCGACTTGAGCTGGCTGGCCAGCCAAGGAGATGGGCTACAGTACAACCCCAAGGCTGCTGACATAACTGCTCTGCAATGCGGGTGCAGGCTAGCCCCTCTCCCGTGCTGCGAAGTCCTCCAGGGGCTTCCTATAATCCCCCCTTGCCCTGGGTCAGACAGAAGGCTCTCCTCCCAGTTCTCTGGGAAAGGGTTCATAGAGCCATGCTGTTTCCTGCACAGCACTTGGGGCTGTGGGATAAGCCACCAAAAGCACAGAGAGGAGCCAGTGAGGCACAGCTGCTTTCCTGCAAAGTCAGCTAACTGGAGAGGAGGACCGGACTGTAAACCGTGCAAGTTAACTCCAACATGCGGATGAACCCTTGCTGGTGTGAGCCCTGCTCATCCTAAAGGCTGGCTCTTGAAGTAAAAGACTTCTGCACCACGTGTCTGTCACTCTAGTATATTCCTCTTTATTCTCTTTATAATGCCTGAATTCAGTTTTGGTAGGATATTGCCACTAGAAACCCCTTAGTAATAGCTCTGTGAAAGCTTCCTGGGTATTCACTACTCCCTGTAACCTTGCAGCCACGGGTCACTCTCACCACTGTGACATGCTGCTGTTGCTGTTTCCTGATCTGGGAATACGGAAGGAGGAGGGATGTGATCAAGTCGCTTGGTCTTTGATTGTCCTGTCTGGGGGAATTAGTGAGAATGATGAAGCTTTTAGGAAGTTTCACACCTCTTCTCTTCTAGACCTTTTAAGCTTCACTAAAAGTCACTCCCCAAAACTGAATTTGCTTGTACAACTCTGGCCCTGGTCCTGCAAGGAACAATTTGTGAGCAGGCATCTAAGTTAACCATATCTGGAGGTGGAGCGGGGGAAGGCACCCGTGTGAAACACAGCAGAATCAGGGCTTGTGTTTGTAACCCTGCAGCACCTTGACAGCAATATCTGCAATTTGACATACCTTCTTGTGGTTGCGTTATTTCCTCTTATAGCCCACCAAAGAGGCCCAAAGTTGCTCTCCTGGAGCATGGGCTGTATGAAGGATACAGCACCTTTACAAGATAGGAACTTCACGCTTCAACTCAGGAAGAAATAATCCAGCTACTTGGTTTCCTAGGCTCCGCTTCTTTTCTTTTGGTGTTCCATGTATATGCCTTGCAGCCCTTCTGTCCTCTGATTCCCATCAGGAGTTTGCAGTGATTTGTTATGCTTTTTGTCTCTGCCTGCCAGTGAAGAGCCCCCACACACCACTTCCTTTGTGCTCCAGTCAGTCCTCAGTAAATTCTCTTCCTAAACTAACTAAAGTTCTCTGGCACCACATAGTGTAACTCTTAACGCCTGCATTTGCAGTCTCCCTGGCATGCTGCTGTTACAAATATGCCACAGAGCAGTCTGGAAGCAGGAGGTGCTGGTTGGATTTAACAGAACAATTCTTTCATCCTGCTTCTTCTGTTAAACCATCTTTTGTCCGTGGTGCCTGGACACTTGGAGAAGCCTTGTCCTGGGACTGCCTTATTTAATGAAATCTCTGCTTGATTCTGGCTTGACTCAGGGAAAGCCTGTGCCACTCTGGCACCGAGGTGCAGTGTCAGGCCTTGGTCTATTCCTGCCCCTCCTCCCACCCCAGTTCTAGCCTGGGCTTTGGAGGCTGAGGTCCCATGTGCTACTGCACTTTAAGTGGTCCATCTTCTGACTTCTTCACCTTGTGAAGCCGCCTCTGCCGACCATTAGTCCCTTTCCTTGATGCAGAGAAAGGATGCAGGGTTGAAGTCACCCTTACTCAGCCTCATGAGCTCAGTTCAGTGCGTACTATAGGAGACTAATTGCTTGTAGCCTCACTGGTACTGCACAGGATTGCACAATTCAGGCTTCAGGAGCTGCCATGTGGGTGTGCATGCACTCTCTGCACTGAAAGAAGCACAGACAGTTCCTTGTAATAGCCTTTGTTTCAAGGCTCTGGGGAACATCTTACAAGCCTGTCCCTCTCCTATGTCAGCTGTAACTTCCTTTGCACGTCACTGGAACACACACAGTGTGTGGGAGAGGTAATGACAGTGGAAGGAGAAAGTACTCGCAATGTAAACATACTTTCACCTTGCACAGATATCAGAAGAGAGCCCAACAAATGACCCTGCAAGGAAGGGAATCTCCTTCCAACCTGGTGTGTCTGCTAGGGGAAGGTCACAGGCGTTGCCTTGCACAGACACTGCATTTTCTGCAAAGCAATCTGGTGCTGCTAGGAGTACTGTCTCTGATGCTGCACTTGTTTACTGCAGCGTGGTGTGGCTTTTGGAATTGCAGCACAGAAATGTCCAAAAGGTTTTATACTTGGCACACATGTCAGATCTGCGGCTTGTAAACCTCAGACTGGCCTGTCTTTTCTTCCAAATATTCAAGAAAAATACTTGGAAATGTCATTCTGCAGAAAGTTTTGATTTCTGACTTTCACAATTAATTTAGGGAGAAAACAGAGGTCCTGGAATTTCCTGCAAAGCAGAATTTCTGTTTTTCCACCAGCTTGACTCAGCAAGAATTTTTCCCACAGGAATTTGGCCATGAGCATTCATACTAGCTAGACAGTCTGTATGAATCTCTGAAGATGGTGAAAGCAAGAGAAAAGTATCTCATAAATCCTCATGTAGTTTCTCTTTCATGCTTGTGAGCAGAGAAGATGATCTCACCTTTCTCTCTGTTCTCCTGTGTAGGTTTCCTGGGAACAGCCTGTGTAAATGGGTACCAAAGCAAAGGTCTGTGGAGGGTTTCAAGGGCCAGAGCTGACGGAGCTGTGCTCTGTGAATTGTTCCTTGCGTACAGCTTCCTCCTTTGTTTCTCTTTATGAATGAGCTCAGTTTTTATCACGCAGCTTCTTGGTTGCAGTTACACAGACATCTCAGCCTTTTTTATTAGGGGTGGATAACTGGCCTTCAGAAATAATGTTTTTTCAGGTGTCATTTTTGCTCGTGGGTTCACTGGTGGGGAAGGATGGGGTGGAGAGAGGGAGGGTGAGAGGCAGGGAAGTGCTGCAGTGACTGTGCACCAGAAATGGCAGAATCTCTGGCTTGAGAGGCCTCGTCCTGAGCCCTGTATTGAGACCCAGGAGGGCAACTGGAAATGGTCTGGTCTGTCCTCATCCAGATGGGGTGATGGAGATTTGACCATAATTCAGTCTTTGTGTGGCTCCTTCTATCAAAGCTGCATTAGAAAAACCACCTAATAAATATCTTGCCTTCTCTTCACTGAAAACCAAGAATCTTGGGGATCTTCCTGGTACTGCTAGCAGAGATTTGTAGAAACCAAGTATAGCTCTTGAACTGCTGAAGTCTGTGGCCTAGGGGCAGCAGGAGGTCAGACGAGACATTCTGGCTGGCCCTCTATGGCCTTAAGAGGCTGTGAACCTCAGCTAAAACAATGTTACCCTGAGTCAAGTTCAAAGTCTATGAATTGAGAATTCAAGCCTCAGCCTAGCTCAGTGGAAAGGAACAAATTCATGGTATTTGATGACAGTGCAAGATATTACTAGGAAGTTTCCCTGCGTATACATAGCAAAAGCCAAACAACTGACTGTGTTCATGGCCAAAACATTTATTTTCTTTATGGAGTGAAAACAGAACCTGAAGTGCAATAAACAGCTTCTGAATGTGCCTTCATCTTTGGGCTAGTGCAGGAGGTCTGACAATTTTAAAAGCCTGCTGGAAACTTGGGCTTTGATTGCTGCAGTCATGGTAGTTGCTTCCTCTTCCATGGTTTCATAAGGGATGTGTCCCCTGACTTTGTGTCTGGGCCCAAGCCTGCACTTAAAACCAATCTTGTCTGGTGTCCACCTGGTTTTCCTCATGCCCATGGTGTGGTTTCAGTGACTGTGGGGTGTTCTATGTGTGTGGCCACACCTGTGCTGACCTGCAGATGCTCTGCACCTATGGGTGGGGATGGCTGCGTGGAGCAGGGCTCAGGGAGCTTGCTGGGGTTTAGACCACTTCCTGGCAGGCCTCCCTTGAGCTGTGTGCATGCAAACAAAATTCATCCAGGTGACCCCAAACAGGTACTTTAGGCAAATGTGTGTGAAAAATAGTAAATCTTCAATGGTTGCTCATACAATGACGTCCGTCAGATAGCAGAGAACTGGCAGTCTTGTACTTTTTATAGGTAAATAGCATGGTCAATGATTGTCTGGAGCTTTCCAGATTTTTGGTAAAATTTGTTGTGCTTCTGAAACTAAAAAAAGAAATTTATAATGATGAAAGATTAAAGTACCTGAAGAGGGCAAGGCATATAGTGATATGGCTTTTTACAGGCACTTAAATTATCCTTCATATTTAATTTTCAAATTTTAAGACCAAAGAATGAGTTATTTCTTTTCTTGCTTGCAAGATGACAAGAAAACCATTGTGGCTTTTTCAAAAATTGCTTCTGCAAAATAATGTCTCTCATTTTTCTTTCGAACTCTCAAGCAATACCAAGGTGACAGCAATAGTTATGCTGAAAGGCACAGAGAACATCAAGACTGCTTTGCTGAACTGTTCAGAGCTGTTCAGGGACACAAAGAGTTCACCTTGTCTGCAGATCCATTTCCACCTCGAAGCTGAACTCTTTGTTAGTTTGCTAAGATGGGAATGAGGTTTTGCAAAGAACCCCACTGTGCATCATTGCCAATGCCCATTGACTGATAGACTTGCAGGACCATACGAGGGCTTGGGTTTGTCTGGCATTCTTTGAAATGGTTTGTGAACATATGTGGGGACATCCTATTTCTCTAATTCATCTGCACAGCAAAACCAGTAACAAATTAGACCGCTTAGAATTTCTGAATCATTAAAGGAGCATAAAGGAGACATCTCCTGGCTTCAGTCAGGAGACCTGTACTTCCTTCTTGGTGAAAATTTTGTTCCAAACTCTTTGTAAAAGCTTTTTAGTCAGCTACCCCACAAATAACTAATCATCCCACCCCAACCTTTCATTTCTTTCTTTTAAACAGACTGTTGGCACAAGTGATGTCGGGATCAGATTTGCTGTTAGCATGAAATATGGAAGAGCCCATAGCTGTGCAGAGAGAACAGCCAGGAGAGGTTTGAGCAGTGGAGGCCAAGGACAAGAAGAGATTAAGATCTGCAGCTGGTGGAAAGGAGAAGCTCAGAGTCAGAAAGGATGAAGGACTTGCATGAAGTGCTATCAAATAAGACCCCTCCTAATGCTTCCTAATACTGCACTTTTGCCTGTCTCTGAGTCTTCAGTACAACTTCAGGGATCACTGAAATATGGCTCTGCAAGGCTAGGACTGAGGTTGTGAACAAGAAAATCTTTTCTTTAGAGCAGCGATGTGGAAAAAGAGATTCCAGGAGAGGTTCAGCTGTACAATACAGCACGTGTACCAGTTCCACCAAGTTAAAATGGGCTAAGAAATAAGTAGGGCATGTTTTTTCACTCTTTAATTCTTTAGGATTTTCTTTTGGTTCTTTCTCCTGCTGCTCTGAAAGCAGTTTTATTTTAACCCATGCTTTCTGAAGTTCTATGTGCTTTTTCTACCCAAATAGAAAGTTATAACCGTGTCCAGTTAGATCTGATTCAAATCGTCTATATGTTCAGGTGTAATTAACATGCCAACCTCAAGAAACTGGCAAATGGCCAACATGCTCCACAGCACTGCCAACATCTGTCACCCTGATGAGATGTTTCTTTCTCCTGAAGCAGAAGGGCTTTACTGACATCAGGACTCTGCCTGGTCCAGGAGGGAGAAACAAATCACCAAAACTGGTCATTATTTTCAAGGAGATCATTTGGTGGGGTCCTCTTGACTTGCTTCCCACCCAGTCTCTGCTGCTCTTCTGCTCTCATCACAGGGCAAAGCAGAAAGGGCAGAAATGTTTCTCTTGTGTCTGAACTCGCAGAACATTTAAAATTTGGATGAGTGCCTAGATGGGATGGGTTCGGGATGATCCCATTCTGCATTATGATTCCAGGCAGGGCAGAGTATGTGCTCAAACTGCATGCTCTCTTCCATGCCGGGATACGTGGAGTCACTGCTCGGAGGGCTGGAATAATGCAGTACAGGTTGCCTAGTCTACTTGAGTCTTGTTCTTATATGGTCTCCATCACCACAGTATCATCTGAGCAATATGTCGTGTAAAGAAGAGGAGGTGATAACGAAAGGATCCCTGGTTATTAAAGTCAGGGTGGTGCTGACAGGTGTGTGTGTGTGTTAACACTCTTTTATCATCACCTAGGGCCCAGAGACTGAAACTCCAGAAGGAAGTACGTCTTTGCTAGGCTTTGCATGTTCCCTACACTGAATGGTGCCTGCTTGGGTTCCTTCAGAGAGTGGTGGTGAATGAGAGAGATGCTTAGGCCCTGGTGCCTCCAATGCTCCTCCAAGGTACACAGGGCTGCTTCCTAGTTTCAGAGAAGACACCTCTGGGACCACAGGCAAGTAGCCTGCTTCTCAGGAGGCTGAATATTGCTCTCTAGTACCCTCTAGGGTTCAGAAGACACAGGACCTGGGAACTCATGGATGTAGGATGAAGTCCACAGGAGCCCAGCCACAGGTTAGGCAAGAGGGTGAAGGAGACACATTGGTCACCTCTCAGCTACTCTCCTCCCAAAGGGCTCTGAAGCACCATCTTCTGCAGGGGTGTAACTTGCCCTTGTCCTGCAGGCCAGCCCGAGGCCCTCACATCACCTCCGTCCCACCTACAGGGCTGAGCCATGCAGCAGATGGGAGGGAGCAACTTTCCAGCCCACAGCCAAATTACTGAATCACAGCATTTAGAGGCAGAGGCGTGGTAAGGATACTTGGGCTAAATCCCGACTCTAAAACAATGAGCCCGAGGGGTCTTTTATTGTCCATCACAGTGCAGACAATAATATTTTTGTTACCAGAGCAATTGCCAGTGGGATGTGGGGACAGCAGCCCTCTACGTACCACAAGGCACAAGAAAATATTGCTCAAAAGTTGTGTCATGTTTTGGATTGCTACTCTAATTTATTGCTTCTCCCTGCCTTTGGGGATTCGATGCTGAGGCAATCCAGGAGTAGAGATGCTGCATTTTTGGAGCACAGTCAGGGCTGGACTGTCAGCATTATTTGTAAACACGGCTTAGTTCTCCTCACCAGGAATAAAAGCCACTTATCCTGCAAACAAAGCATGTTCAACTGTAGGCCCCTTACACTGCTACTTCCCACTTCTCTATTTCCTAAGAAGAAGATAAGCTTAATCCTTTTCACATTTTAATGATAGGGTAGCTAGCTTTCCATCCCTCTTTCCCTTTTTTGTGTTTGGAGTTGTAGCGATGAGCCCAACTCTAAGCTTCTCTACATTCATTCGTTCCTAGAAAAAGCAGGCAGGAGGTGTTCCCAGGAAAATTCAGCCTGGGCTCAGGGTGATACAAAAGATGTCTCTGAGCTGGCTCTTTTCCTTTACAGAGTCTCCAGGGGGGAAGCCTGACTCTGGTCTGTGGGGAGGATCTGCTGAGAATGGGGTTTAGGGGGGAAGAGTGAGGGAGCGCCTGGGAGAGGAGTGCCAAGAGGTTTTGCCACAGGCTGGCAGGGATGGAGGGCACTGCAGTGGGGTGCGCTGCTGGGGGGACACCCTGCATGCCACCAGCGGGACCTATTTGGATGCAGCCTTTAAGGGAGTTAGATTGATGGGCTGCTGTCCTTTAAAAGATGGGGTTGCTGGGGCATCCTTTCAGTGGGGCTGAGAGGGAAATAGAGGGCCTGTAAAAAGCCTCCTGCCCTGGGGAAAGAAGGAGAGAGGAGGGCTGTGGCTTATCCCAGAGATATTACATCCCCCACAGTTCAGGGCAGCCGAGGCAGACATGCAGCTGTGTCTTGTTTGTATGAGGGACCACTTGAAGAAAGGATTAAGCCGCAGTGAGGCACAGCAGCCTGAAAACTCAACGAAAGCTGGGGTGCCACGTGGCAGAGCCTGCCCATGTCCCTCAGTGAAGGACTTGCCAAGGTGTGAAAGACCCTGCTGTTCTACAGGATATCTTGGGGAGGAGGCAGGGCTGGGCCTGAACCCTGAAACTGGAGAAATTAACTGCTGAAGAGGAGGGAAGCAACATCGAGAAAGAAAGAGCTTGAAACCATGGAAACGTGTCTCCCAGCTCCTTCCCTTCACTCCCATCTGTATTTCCCAGAATAAACACTGAACTCTGGTTTCTTTTTGATGAGATGATAGACAGGTCAGTGCAGCTGTGAGTGAAGTGGTCATTGCCAGGCTAGGTGAAGCAAAGAAATGAGACACTAAAGGTCTTCCTTGCTCCTCCTCCTGAAGCTGTCTCATTATCTAGCGGCAAATTAACAGTCTCCCTCTAGGTCACCCTCAAAGTCAGAGGCAGGGATTAGTATGAAGGAGTTCTAGGCAAACAGCCTAACTTTCAACATCTTCTGCTTATCTTGTTTGGTGCCAGGGGTTCATTTTCTCAACTACAGATCTATTGGCCTTTTGAGCAAAATCCTGATGTCTTAGCTTGGCTTCAGGATTTCCCTCAAGATTTTGTTTTTAAGTGCATACAGACCCCAACTGCCCATATCGCAGATCCAGTAAGATTTCAGCAGCCACTCCCACCCACACGCATGAGGAAAAATCTGCACCCTAATCTTTTAAGTCTGGTAGGGCTGGGGAATGTAAGGGTGAATGGTGGGAGATGGATGGAGAGGATTGCAGCTAAAGTGAGATATGGGGAGTAATGAATGAGGGAAAGGGCAGCTAAAACCAAGGATGAGGGACAGAGAGAAGTGGAGGAGTTGAATCTGAGTATGCATATGTGGAAACAGATGATGCAACTGGAGATTACTGAGGCCCTCTTTGATTCAGCCTTCAGAAGTGGTGTGTTCATCCATAACTACTGAAAAGGATTGGTTACGCTCACGTAATGTTTGAAGAAGGCGGTGGCACTGATGGGCATCTTGCTTGAAACCATACAAGAGGAACATTGGAGTCCTGAGAAGGGCCACCTGGAGGGGGTACAGTGACTATGCAGTAATGCAGCTATTGTCCCTTCAGGCATTTACAACAATCATTTTATCAATTCACTTTCTTGGATGAACCCAAATACCATTTTCTGGGGACCATAAGTCCACCTTTTCCTCTGCTTGGCTTACACTAGCCAAACACCAAGCACGGAAATTGGTGTCCCACCACAGCCTCTCTCTTCCACTAAAAAAAAAAAAAGAAATTGTCTATAGGGGTCTGTTCAGAACAACCTCTTCATCCTGATGCACTGAGATAGGTATGCTACTAAAGAGACCGACACATAATCCAGGTAAAAAGCTTTGCACTCATTCTTCTCCATTCCCAAGCATGAGATGTAGAGAAAAGGCAGCTCCTTTTGGGGAGGTGAAAGGATAAAAATCAAAGACCCATGAAACAATCTGAAGATGAAACTGTGGATACAGTGAGCGATGTCTCCATTTATCAAGTAAAGAGAAAATGTTCCTCCTGGAGATTATTGGATGGACACATATGGATATGAGATTTGGGATGTACCAGATCCTCCAGTGATGACAGACAAACATCTAGAGAGGATAATTTCTAGTTAAATGAGGTTCCAAACTGAGGCAAGTAGTTTTCACTGTGAGCAAGGAAAGAGAGGACTCTCTCGCTTACCTCAAAGACTCTGGCAGTCAAGAGAAGTAATGAGAACAAGGAGAGCTCCTGCATATGAAGACGAACCATACTTCTTAAGACACACTGTTCTTGGCAGTGCTTGAGCTTCAGCTGTGTTGAGATCAGGCTCAGCTGCACCCCTTTGCAGTAATTGCTAGCGCAGATATGCAGCATACGCAGCGCTGGGACTTCATGAGGAACACGGCCGCTTAGATGGATGCTCAGATTGCAAAATGCCATACTGAGCCCTCCCGTTGGTTCCAGGAAGTTTAGCGTACAAAGCGCTTTCAAATGCTTTCATCATGATAGACACTACAGGGGGCTGAGGAAGAAGCCTGTGGTCACACTAACCTGTGCAAGCTGTGGATCTGTGGAAAATATTATTTCTGGTGTATGGAAAGGAAGACTTCCTTTTTGCAGTGGTATTTCTGGCATCGTTACAATCCCAGAAGCAGCTGAGAACTCCTGGCTGGAATGTTGTGGGCACCTCGATACCGGAGAGAGCAATAAAAAACAGCTAAAAAGCTCTGGTTTATGTAAGAGCAAGCACATGCTACAGGTGCCCTGCCAAGTCAAAATACAACTGGGTTTACGGCCTTGTTTGTTTGTTGACATAGTGCGATGAGGACAAGAAAGAAAAATGGGAAGAGGGAATGGTTTACTTGTTTCTCAGCTAGAAGCAACAAAGTTTTTGCATTTGGGTCTTCCTTGATCTTGATGTATGTTTCAGAACCAACAGATGTCTCACGTCTAAATTCACAAAGTGATTGTTAACAAAGTTATTATTCTTTCCCTATATTTATTAGGAACCAATATTAACAAAAAGAAATGAATCCTTCAGTTTAAAACACCTACATGCTATTTTCTTTTTCATATGATGTAAGAACTATCAATAGTTCTCACACCATCTCTTGATATTCAGGTTATAGGAGGCTGAATATGAAAATGAAGAGAAATCACTGTTTTTAAAAACACTATGAAAACATTATTAAGCATCTACCTCTTAAAGTCTGTACATTCAAACAGCTTTTTTTTTGGAGCTCAATTTTAAAACATTCTTAAAAGATGATGCCATAATACAGAAATTCAGAAGAATAATCACATTTAGAGGCAATCAGAGACTTTGAGTAGTTGTTTTCCCCTGGTTTTCATTCCCATTATCCTCTTTTTTCTTCATATCCTTTCTGTTCTGTTTTTTAATTCCTCCTGGAGGTCAGACATTTGAGGCATCCAATTCTGATTGATTGCTGTGGAAATAGTGGTGAGGCAAAAGTGAGAGCAGTGACATCATGGGAGAAACAGATGGTGAGAGCTGATGAACTTCTAAGAAACAAAGACACTACTGCCAATAAGTGTTCCTAGAGAACAAGCAAAAAGGAAACTGAGAAAAACAATCTTAGTTCACAATGCAAAGAGGGAGTGCTTGGAAATTGCTTCTTACCAGTAGACTGTCTGAAAGGAAGAACAACTGGTACTGTGGATGGCTTTTGGGACTCCGCTAGGCTTTCGGCTCAAGGTAAACTAAAGCAGTGTTGAATACTGGAAGAGCAGATAATAGAAGAACATTCAGGGTGCAAAATCTCCCAGACACTTCCACATGGTTAGGAAGGTAGTTTAGAGCAAGCTCATAAAACCCCTCCCTCTTTTCTCAGACATCTTTGGAAAATTTTGCTTTTAGGGAACGAGAATCCTCACAACAAATCAGGTTTTTCAGTTATGGGTGATATTGGTGTCTTTAATAATCATGTTGAGATGCTGACATTGTGGAACTGTAGCTAAATTTGAAAAGGAATATGGATAAAATGACACTCAGCCCTGCTATTAAAGAAAGGAAAAACCAGGAATCTGCACAAGTGGTTGTCTGTTATCTTCTCGTGTGAAGAATGTGAAGAAATGGTTGGTTTGGGGAGGGGGGTGGCAAGGCTTTTGAATTTTATTCTACTGCCTGTCATAATACTGGCATTACAACTACTCTGGTGTCTAAATATGAGAGTATTTTGTGATTACGAGCTTGATTAAAAGCCTGCTATCTAGGGTTGCTGGACTGTTTCTGGCTGCATGATCAGTAGGGGTAGTAATTGCAATGTCTACTCTTGATGTGATTTGGAGGGGATCTGAGTGTGGCCTCCTGTCATGAGGTGGACAAGATCAGGTCTCACTGGTGGCAAGCTGCAAACTGTACTAATGAAGGCAACTGAGTTGGTAAACCTTCTTGATATAAATTTAGAAATGATGAAGTATTTTGCTTCATATTACTTTAGGGAAACATGAGCTAGCATTATGGAAGACTGCATCTTATTGGCATCTGCTCAGTGACACCAGAGAAGCAGCTCTTCCCTCGAATGGAGTTTGCTGTGGAACCATTCTTCCTCTTGCTGAGATAGGACAATTTGACTCCACTGATGGCAGCAGAAATACCTGAACTGAAGTTGTTGGGATTGAGGCTGAGGCTTAAGCCTAGCTGTCTTCATGCATGTGAGCAGATACCACTTGCAGACAAGGAGTATAGGGTTGTGATTCCTTCATAGAAAAACCTTTTCCTTATTTTCTATTACTATTTGATCACATCATGGAAAGCACAAGCATAGATATTACTTCATGCACTACAAAAGACTATTGAAGTGCCTTTGTATTAGGCACTTTGAGGACCATACACTTTCATCTCACCTAACTTTTGATGTTTATGTTTGAGCTTCTGCTCCAGGCAATCTTTATAGCCAATGGAGAGAGATAGGCCCTTCCAGGACTTGGTTCATCTGAGCGCTTTTCAACATCTACCTGAAAATGAGATTACCCATGCCCCAGAACGCCTGTTTCTCTCTGCTGACTGTTAAAGTAAGTCTAGACGTCTAGCTCTGATGTAAATGCCAACATCTGGACAGGTTTATCCCACCAGCAAAACATCCCCTGGTAAAATCCAGAGCAATTACTTTGTTCTCGTGAAAGGACAAACAGCTAAATCAAGGGTGAGAGCAGAGCAGAGTGAGGCAGAAGAGAAAGCAAGGGAGAAAATGATAAAATGATCAAATTCCCCCACCACTTCAGGCTGGTAAGGAACAGAATCGGTGCAGAGGCCTGGCTCACCCCCTTGTCTATGGATTTGGTGGGAAGAATTTATAGATTTCAGAGGGAGGAGACAGGAGGATCTGAATGTTTTGATATGGTCTGTAGAAATAAACTAATAAGTACTGGCCCTGTATGTAAATGAAGTTATGCCATTAGCCTAAACTCTGTGATAGTGTTCTGGCTTTAAAGCATGAGCTGTTATATGCAAAGGATCGGTACATTGTAAAAAAAAAAAGAAAAAAGTAAAAAAGTAAAAAAGAAAAAAAGGAAAAAGAAGGAAAAAAGAAAAAAGAAGAAAGGAAAAAAAAAAGAAAAAAAAAAGAAAATGCTCTGGTGTTCTAGAGGAAAGCAGAGCTGCTACGGATTAGGTCATCCAGTGACAACTGTCCTGCTTATCCACAACAGAAGCAAAAAAGCAGTGCTAGGTGGTGTGTCACCAAAAAGACTGCTGCTTTTATCAGCTCCCCCAGAACAAAGGAACCTATAGATAGCCGCTTTCTCACATACTTGAGAATACTTGATTTTTTTCATTTCTTTCCCTTCTACCTCTGCTCTTCCATCAAACCAACAGATACTGAATTCTGTCTCTTTAAATTTGATCCTTTTAGATATTGTAGCTGCAGAGTCGCTGAACTTGACCGAGACAGCACAACGCAACGTTATTTGGCATTCACTCATATGTACAGATGCGTTTTTCTTATTCTGTTAAAATTTCCCTCTCGACCATTAAAGATGCATCTGTTCTTAAATTTTCAGTGCCCTGTGGCTTGCTCGTAAAGGCAATTACTATTTTGTGTGAGGAAAACTCTCTGTGTGACTGTAGTATATATTTATTACTGAGTTTTCTGCTGCAATGGGGTCAGTTAAAATTTGTTTAGTGTAAGGAGTAAAATATCAGTGTGACTGGTGGAAAGTAAACCAGCAAGAAATGTCCTACATAGGTGTATTCATATATGACTTATAAAATACAACATAAAATATGAGAGGAAGAATGTTGCTATAATTAAAACCAAAGGACTGGAAGCAAGAATATCTGGTTTCTGCTTTCGGCTGTGTCACAGACGCTCTGTGTGGCTATGGTAGGATCACTTCTCTCTCCCGTGTGTTTCCCCATCTGGAAAATGCTCTAATGATACCTTCCAAAAAGGTGCTTGAGAAGCATGACTCATTAATATTTGTAAATATCCAGGGATCAAAGGGCCTGTAGATATACAATGTAACATATTATTATTCTGCTGTTCTTTGCCAATTTCCCTTCTCTGTAAGGATGAGCTCTTTGAATTTATTGCTTTTGACTCAGGAAAATGGCCCCACGGGACTCGGTGTTTTTATTGACTCCAGATGAACTTTTCTCATGTTTACAAATAAAGCGATAACTTACTGACCTCCAATGCCCACCGCGCAAGCCCGTCCTTGGATCTGGCTCCCAAAAGTGGTTCTCGCTGGTGCACGGCAATGAGCAAAATGCCACATTTCTGGTGAGCAGAACCAGTTTTCTCTCTCATAGCTGGGTGGCTCCTGTGGGACTAGCACAGAGCGAAAAGCCCTGGGTGGGAGTTTCGAGAGTAAGCAGCTCAAGGCAGGCACAGGGAGCTCAGCTCTGCCGTAAGGAGTGGTCATGGCTACAGATATTTTGCAGACCGTGATATGATGCCATTCTAGTAATGATTGGTCCTGTTTTCCCTGTCCTGGGATGCAGGCAGTTTACAATTCTTCTTGTAAGTGCAAATCACTTCTGCAGCTGCTCCACTGTGGGGACATTTCAGAGCCAGAAGAGTCAGAGAGCAGCTCCTGCAAAATGTTTTCTCTGACGAGAATGTATCACCAAAGCAAAATGGTCTTGGAAATGCTTGAAAATAACACCAGGGTTATAAACTTTCAGCTATCGGAGTGTGTGAAAGAGTCTGAACGCGCTGGAGTCCACTGGTAGATAACAATTACAGAGAATGATTCTGCGTAGCTGCAAAGTGTTTCATCAGCCCTTAAAAGACAGAATTTACTTCAAAATTTACTTATTGTTATTTTGTTCTCCAGGGACAGCTGAAAGAGTTTGTGATCTGGTAAGATGAACGGGTAGCTTTGAACTTACTGGAATACGTATGTCTTTTGAGGTGGATATAAACTGTGTTTTACTTAAAATAAAGTGCTTGAGCATTTCAGATTTAGCTGCATTTCTCCAAATGCACCATACAACCCACTAGAGAAGAAAAAAGTGTGATGGCCTAAAGCCAACATTTGCTAAATTAGGGACAGAACTTTTACTCAAGGGAAAACTGCTTTAGTTTGGGGTAATTTTAAAAAAAAAAATTATTATTCAAAAATGTTATCTTCATGGGAACAAGAGGTTGCAGGAGAGGCCAGGGCTGACCACTTTGAGCAGGAAATTATTAACGATTCTTATCTTCTGGAATTTGAGTAGATTTGGTTGGTGATCTTTATAGAACAATATTTATCTTTCCCTGATGGACTTTCTCTTTGTCTCCACCAGCTATCAGAATTATAACCTGGCGTTCTGCATGAGTGGTCTTGTAACTGTGAGCTGAGGGACCTGGGAGCAAAGACAATAGAATTACGGTTACGGTTGGCAAATTGTGAAGACTTTTTGTTTAAAGGTTGGATGGTAATCACAGGAGATTGGGTTTTGTGATTACTAATGGTCCTTCATTCCCCTTTCCCATGTGAGTCTTTGCCTGTATAGGGCTGCAAGAAATTGCATGGAGTGAGACTTTCTTTTTTATATGCTATTAATGTGAATTAAGATTTTGGTGTGTTTTTTCCCTCCCCCTGTTTATGCTGCTTCTGTGTTTACGAAGCAGAGGAAAATGACAAATGTTCTTTGGAGATCATCTGATGTTTAAAACTTTCTCATTCAAATTTGCGTCTTCCTCAATCTCTTAACTGCCTTATGCAAAATTTCTCATTTTCTTTTCTTCCTACACCACTTTATCTGTCCTTCCTCACTGTGCTATCTTGTCCCATAAATACCCCAGAATCTATATGTTTGTACGACTTCAACTATTTTTCTTACACTATCTTGAGCTATTCCTGCTGCATATGCAATAGTAAACAATGATAGCATGAACTGATGGCATTTTTTACTCTTTGTATATAAATGTGTCTAATCCCAGTTGTTGGGAGAAGTTGCTCTTTGCTTCCCTGCTTGAAAACTGGTAGTGTTGTATGGGCTGACGGTGTGAGAAGTGTCCTACCACAGAGGAAATCAGTGCTGGATTCCTTACCAGATAGGCCAGAGATATACTAAAAATTTAGCTTATCACTAGTGGGGCTGTGCTGTCCCTGTTACAGCAAGGTCTGTGCTCCCTTATTGCTTTATTCAAAGTGTTTTGGTGGTGGTGTGCAGCCCACAGACCAGTCCACACGCTGGTCTGTTGTGTTGGTAGGCATATCAGAATCCTTTTGTACGAAAGCCTGGACTGTATTTTCCCCAATGATCCAACTTCTTCTGAAAGAGGGAGTTGGTTGGATTGGAGGGGGAGCTTCAGCAGGAGATGACAGGGTTATTTTGGCAGAAAGATATTGCCAGAGAGATGGAGGTATCCCACAGGCTTCTTGAGCCTCAGCTGTCTCCAACAGGAGTATAATCCTGGTTTTCTTCTTTGGGGTTTAGCAGCCTTGCCCCTAAGTCCTCTCCACACAAAGAAAATGCTCAGAGTAGCTGCAGCGTGCTCAGGGTCAGGCCTTCTAATGGCCTGATGGGATCTGGGGAGCACAAGAAATATGAGGTGCAAGGCCATTTGCATTTCACTCTGGAATTTTTCCATCTTCTCGCAGCTAGAATACATTCCCTGGAAAGCCCAACTAACATGCCCCTCCATTAGCCGCATGTTAATTATTACCAGCTATCTCAGAAACGGAAATCTTCACTCATTTTTCTTCTTAATCCCTATCTTCAGCAGAAAAGTCCTGTCTTCAGAGGGTGGCTGGCAGGAGGGGACAGGCCATTCCTTTGAGTTAGTACTCCCATATCTGGCTTCTTAGTACTCCCATATCTGGCTTCTTAGTAATACCATATCTGGCTTCTTAGTAATAACAACAACAACAATACTAATAAGTTAATTTTTAGCAATCTGTTTCTGCTGGGGTTATGACCATACTGTCAGAGGGTGCAAGTAATGGGATTGCATTTCCACTGCCAGCTATATGAGTCATGCAAAGCGTGAGGTAACATTCAAGTTAATGACATTCCTGTTCGCACACCTGCCCAATGGCCTTCTGTAGCTCTTTGATGCTGCTGAGTCTTTCCTACAGTGGCGTTTGCAGGCAGAGGCTTCCTTGGGTGACTCTGTTTACATGGGCTTTATTTTCTTGCTAGCATCAGCTGCAAGAAGAGGCAGTCCTCATTGCTCCCCTCATCCAGGCTGAAATTTGTGCCCTGCTGAAATACATGGGTGAGGGATATTTAATCCTGTGTACCTTCGGGCACAGGACCAGGTGCCATCATGATCTTTTTCTGTATTTCACCTCCAGAATTTGAAGCAGCCAGAAAACTGTAACAGTCAGAAATGGGCCAGCTTGCAGCGAGGGCCAGTGTGACCAGCAGGGGGGAGTGTGGGCAACACGAAAATTTAGTAGCTTTGCTCTTCAGGGAAAAACCAACCAACAGACCAAACGTGGTCCAAGGGTTTGAATGCTGGTGCGGGAGACGGACGTCTGCTCTGGGTCCCTTCTCCACTCTGCCACAAACCTGGAGTATAACATGGGCAAGTTGTTTGTCATGGGAGTTGCCTCACCTGCTCAAAAGTTGCCTTTAGCTGCCCAAAAATTTGCCTCTGACTCAAATCTGAGGCAATTGTATAGCTGCTCTCTATAGCCGAAGAGAGAGACATGGACATCTTTCAGGGCATCTGTAGGATCTTTCTCCAGAGACATCTCTTGGGATTTAACAGTAGGAGCAGGACTGGAGGAGCATGGAGACTTGGGCACCCTGGGACAGGAACAGAGCTGTGGGGTGCCAGGAGTGGCCTGTGAGAGTTTGAACCTTGTGGAACGCCGGAGGGAAGGTAATGAAGCAGACTGCTGCTTCTGGCTACAGAGATGAAGAAGAAAAAGAGGCCGTCAGGAAGGGAATCACTACTGGATGAGGAGAAACAGCACTGACTGACCAGCAGGAAGGCACAAATCCCTATTGCAACAAGAGCAAGCAATAACTATACACACAGAATCCATCAACTTTTATAACAGGTTCAGAAACATAGGGCAGAAGGGATTACAGTGACCATCTCATCTGATCTGTATAACACCTGCCAAAGAATCTTCCTGATTTCATCCGTGTTTTAATAAGGAGAAACATTAAAGCTCTTTTCTAGAAAATAAATGACTGAAAGATTTCCAGTTTTCAAAAAATCCACCAGAGCTTCTCATAATTTTCCTCAATTGTATTTTCACCTCATTTCTAATCTCTAAGACTGCCTTGCATCATTTCCCCTCATTGGCTCTTTTAATATTTGTAACTGCTAAACCAGAGAGAACCGTTTGTTATTGCATTGCTATCTCCAGTGTAAGACTCTTGCACGCCATGACCAAATCACCCATGACCTTCTCTTTCATCCAACGAACACGCTGCGTCCTGGCAGCTCTACTCCATGGCATCTTTTCCAGTGCTGCAGTCATCCTTTGGCTCTTCTCAGCACCCTCCCAACTCCTCCCTGCCCATGCAGTGATCCCAGCAGCAGTTGTCTTGGTGCTAAAGGCTGGGATAATGCAACCTCCCTTTTCCTGTTTAATATTTCCTGTTTTGCAGCCCAGGATCTTGTTACCCTTGACACCGTATTTCACGCTGGCAGATACTTCCATGACCTCCAAGTCCTCTCTGGATTTCTGGCTTGCTTGGGTAGAAATGCGTGTTTGGTAGAAGGTCTCCTGCTTTCTTCCACAGCTGTCAGTCATACAATTCTGCATTAAAGTGCATCGTGTCTGCATGAGCCCAGGCAATCTGTATTGTTCTGCACCAAAGACATACCCTCTTCATTACTTAATAGTTCCATCTTTGTGCCATCTCCAGGCTTCAATAGGAATAATTTCGTATATCTTTCTGAGTTGGATTTGAAGGAGCCAGGACAAAAGCATCACCTGCCAAATGGTGGCTCTTCATTTACAGTGTCACTTCCCTAGACCTACTAGTTAGCCACTTTTTAATCCATTTAATAAGATCCATGGTTATTTTGTGTCATCCTATGGCATGAACTAAAATGGCCTGCAGAAGTCCGAGTAAATTATATCAACCCTGTTGCATCTGTCAAGCAAATGTGGAATCTCGCCCATAAAAGCTGTCTTCATTCTAACTAGATCCATTTTCTATGTATCCAGGCTCACTGATTCGAATTACGCTATCCCCTTTAATTCATTCTTCCTAATTGAAAAGCTCAGGAATGGAGGCTCCACCAGCTCTCTGGGTATCTTGCTGCAGTGCCACACAACCTTCTTTATTTACTCATTGTAATACTGGTACAATGCCACCTTGTTTCTAGGCCTATGAAACCTGTTTCCCAAAACTGATTGAAGCCCCTCGGAGTCTTTTTCTGCCAGCTCTTTTTAATGCTTTGCAGGGCTTTTTGGTGTGTTCAGTCTAAGGTGCTGCCTTTGGGTTTCTTACACTTCTGATAAATTTTTAAAAAACTCTGTAGTCCCTCTTGGGAAGAGAAGATGTGTCATCACTGCCCAAAGACTACAACAGTCATATTTGTTGGCTATCACTGTTCTCTGTATCATTATTGGATAATTATTTCACCACTATATCCATGTAGAAATGGACTAGAATTGTTTTATCACATCCTTTGTTTTTACTCTGCTTAAAAAAGCTGTCTTACTGCCCTTAAATTTCCTGTCCACAAATATCTTCCTGTCCTTTTGCTCCCCCTATCAATTTTCTACATTAATTATTGCTACCAGCTTCTCTCTTCCTCCCCTCATATCTACATACACACAAATCCATACAGAGAGACCAACATCTACATATTTAATTATTGGAACTGCTTTATTTTCCCTCCAAACCAGCCTTCTTTCTCAATTGCGATATTTCAGCACCAATAAAAATATTCAGTTTCCCAACTATTCCCTTTCTTCTGTTTGCATTTCCCTCCCAGCTTGTTTAGCTCAAAGCTGAATTGTTTTCAGCTTTGCAAACTGGCCCTTTTAAAACTCCAGGTTTCTACATTAGCAGTTTGGACTTTATTCTGTTTGCCCATAACAAATCACATTGAGTCATGCTCATTTGACTCTTAACTAATCAATAATTCATTTTTAGTTCTGTAGTTAGTAGTCTTACTCTAGTGCACAATACCAATAGGGAATGAGTTTCCACCAAAGGAAAGTGTTTTGGAAGGTCCACCCTGACCCCGCCTACCACACTCTGCCTCTGTTCTGCCTGCAGATGTGTTCTAGCTGGCTGTGGGATCACCTTCCACGTCAGCCGAGGCGCTACTAGAGCTGGTCAGAGTAAAATATGCACTAGGCACAAGTCTCCTGGGACGCAACTGGCTGTTTTGCTCTTAATCCTGCAGTGCTTTGGAGTCGGACATGCTTTGGTGCCTTCAGGACAGGAGCAGCCAGCAATAAACCGCCCTGGATAATTTTTTCCTGTTTGCCAGCAGGTGACTGTCCCCAAGGTGCCTGCAATGACAGAGCACAGGCCATCTTCTGTAAGATGGCACAGAGTTGCTGTGTTGGCTGGCTCCAGCTGTGTGCTCAGGTGCCCCCAGCTAACTGTTGTCCATCAGTGTGCAGAGACCTCCATGTAGCCCACGTCCTGATTCTTGTCTGGTTTCTCCTCCAGTGAGGAGATTGCTCGTAGATTGGGGACCTGCCTCAGTGGTGACCCCATGGGAGACCTTCATTCTCCCACGTAACCAGATACATACAGGTGGGATGCCAGGAGAGAAGTGCCAGCATAATCCTGCCAGTTCTTCCCCTGCCAGGATGAGCCACAGACCTGGGAGAGCAGGTAGATGACCCAATATCCGCTCTCTGAAGCACACGTGCACATTGTTGGAGAAAAATGCAGCTGGCTCAGGCAACCTCAGCAGCTGCTTAATGAGTCTTGACTCATCCTAGTACACCAAACATTCGACCAGATGAAATCGGCGCTAGTGATGCAGCTCCTCCATTCCCACTGCTCAGTCCAGAACAAAATGAAAGGCAAGCGCTTTCAACCGAAACCTGGCATGAGCCCCCAGCCACTGACCTCAGCCCTCTGCAGCATAGGATGCTGTCCAGCAGTGAGGCCAGTCTGCACAGTCTGCACCTGGGTCAAGGATGTTTGTTAAGGATGACAACTCCCTTGGCAACCACTTCATTCTCCAAGGTGGTAGCCCTTGGGCCTCTCAATGTCTCTAGTGCGTCAGGGGTGTGCTGTTATGTTGTGAACTGACGGGTTGTCCTCTTCCATGGAATCCTGCAGGCATGATCCCTGAGGTGAAGAGCTACAGACCTTCCACCAGCACCTCCTCTAGCAGCCGCTGCATCATCTCCTCACCACGCACCCGCTGCCTAGCCCAGCCTGGTGTGCCCAGATCTCTCCTCAGTCCTGAGCAGGGCAGGAACATGGGTACATGCACAGCAGATGTGTTCATCGGTGAAAGAACTGAAGTACAGAATGAATAAGGTATTTGTGTTCTGAAAGTCACCACTTCCCTTCAAAGACTGCAAAGCCACCTTCCTTTCAAACAGAAAAGGCCAGCTAAATCACAGGCACACACGGTGCTTCAGCAGAGCTTTGCAGCTGGAGCCATTCGCCACCGCAGGGGCCATATGCTGAATACTGCAAAGGATCAAAGCAAACTCCCCAAGTGAAATGCAGTGAAATGTGCCAGTGTGCAAGGGGCAGAGAGAGCAGAAGTGTCAGAGACGGGACTGCTGGTCAGCAGAGCAGGGCTAGCTAGCCAGGCATGGCACTGCATGAAACACACTTATTCTTGCATTGAGTTTGCTGCCTGGCTTTGTTTGCTTAATTGTTTGTTTTCATAGATAGCACTGGGTTGTGCAATCATTTTCTTTGAAAATGGGATTCAGCTCATGTTATTTCACCTAACTGGGCTGATGTTGAGTGAAACAAAAGCTGTTTTCCTGACAGCCCTGGTCCCCAGCCAGTGACTTGTACTTGGGATGTTGCTTCAGAGAACAGTTGTCTTGTCCCGATGTCCGGTGTGTCCTGGGGCCCCAGCACAACACCGCGCATGGCAACTGGGAGACAACCCCCCAAAACCTAATGGCATGCAGCTCCAGCTACGGCATAAAGATATTTGAATGGGCGGGAGGGGCTTTTTGCCATCCAAACTTCAGAGTTACAAGCATTAAAAGGTAAAGTGGCTTAAGCATTTAGTCCAGGGTAGAGAAGGTGTTTTGGGGCTTTTGAAACTTTTGAGGGGTAAATGAAAAAGGAAGGTGGAAAGAAATAGCATGCTGTTATTTCTAAAGGGTGAGGGAAGCTTTATTCCAACTCAGCCTGCTTCTCTTGTATTTGCAAACTGGTTGGCTCTGGACATGGGCTATCCAGATATAAATGCATTGCTGTAAGAGTGGTTTATGGCTCACAATAACCTTTTTTCCTTTCACTCAGGGAAAACAAACTGCTAGGTACTTCATAGAAAGTTTTTTTGGAGCTAGGATTGTGTATTTTCCTTTGCTAGGAAAGCATCTTGCTCTTTCTGAGTGCTGCTGCCTCACATTGTAATAGCAAGAGCATTGCCCTGTGCTGGTTTGGAGCACCGGCCTGATGGTCCTGTGCTGCCCTGCAACATAATACAGATGGATAAGATGTGAGTGGATAAGATGCTAGTCCACCCACAATGTAACTCTTGTGAAGTGTCGAGGAAGGGGATGGAGTAAACCTGCACTACATTTTTTGCTACCAGGATAGAGATAATATGTAAGATTCACTGATGATTTGCAAACTCGCATCCCTTCCTCTCTCCATCGTCCTTTGGAAGAGTTAATACTACCCCTTGGGGAGAAAAATAACATATATGGGAACACAGACAATATTGGAAAGCAACTTCTCTATCAAATTACAGATGTCAGAAGCTAAGCTCTTTGACCTATAGCTTAGTTCCAGAAAAACCACTTCTTTTTAGAGGAGCAGAAAAAAAGCTGGAAATGATGAAACTGATCATATGTTTGAACTTTAATTTTGTTGATGGATGGCAAATGTATGAGTGGCTGCCCCTATGGTTTTTGTTTTAAATCATCTGAACTTTTAATGTTGACCTTTCTGTGAATTGGTGACATCAGAAAACCTATTACCCAATTCAGATTTTGCCAATCTTCTTCAAAAGTTTTATTTATGAATATCATATTTGTAAGAAAGGCAGCATTTCTGGCATCTCAGGCATCTTAATCCTTGGCTATGTTTTGTCCTACTGGTGTAAATGAAGTTTTCTCAGAACTGACACTAGTGAAGTGTTATCTCAAACTGAAGCTGTTTGGACCAAAGTTCCTTCCTCCAAGATTTGCCCTGAGAACTTGATTTCAAAATGCTGAGAGGAAAAAGGAATTTGGGAAATTATAATTAGCAAGGAGAAAGCTGATGAGCTTGGCCAAGGACGAGGAAGGCTCCCTCTCAAGAAATGCTGTACGGGCTGCATTTCAGTTCCAGAGCTGAGAAGTACTCCCCCAGGAGACTGAGAGCTGGAGAATTAAGGAACCTCCTAACAGCCTATTTGCCCTTGTTTTGATCTTTTATTAGTTGGAGTATTGCCCAGCCTTTTTTGGGGTGTGAAGGTGTGGCTCTGGGCAGACAGCCACCAAGGTATGTGGGCATCTGTGAAGTCCAGAGACAGAAGGAATTTAAGAAAAGTCCCCAGCTTTGAGCAACCCAACGTGTCTCATGAAATTGCTCACTGAACTGTATTCAATATGTTCTATGACAAAACTGAAATACTATCTTGTGTAAACTGTGATTCAAAAGAGTTATTGAATTTCCATTTATCCAAAACAATTTGTTGAAGTCTGTTATTTTAAAAAAATGCATGTTTTTGGAGTGTAGAGCCAGACATTAATATACTTCTGAGATGGAAGCTTTACAATCGTAAAATGGTTTGTGGTTTACACATCAGATAATAATCTAGCATAAGTATGAAAATATTTAACTGGCATCCAGTTGTAGATTTGATTGGAGCATCCTTTGGTTGGAGTGGGCAGGATTTCCTGAAGGGATCAAGCCCCAGGTAATTCGTGGAGGTGAGACTGGGATGATCATGAGTTACTTGTGGGAAAGGGGGTGGGAGGAGGAAATGGTGCCAAGAGATGTAGAGTCACCTGTGGGGAAGTGGTGTTTGGGGATGGAGAGGTTCCCTACCTCAGACCCTAATTGCTGGGGAAGAGGCACAGGGGTTGCTTTGGTGCATATACATTTTGTGCCCCTCTGGTACCCTGGGATGGGGAACCACAAATGGCTGGCCGGTAGCTGCTCCCCAGCTTTTCACCCTAAGGAAGTTATAACTCCCAAATCTCCCCTTTTCATTGTAGAGGGGCTTTTGAGTCTCACCAAGCAGATCTGAGAGGTTGGCACTGAGCCTGTGCGGCAATAATCCCACACTTCCTGAAGGGAGGCAGGAAGGGTTTCTCCCACCTTTGAAGGAGAAGGAGGTTTCTGGGTTTCTGCTGCAGCTTTTTCTTTCTAGGGGAGCACTGGTGAGTGAGTGGCCAGAGAAAAGACATGATTTGTGACAAGGTGTATCTGCGATCTTGCCCTGTGTCCCCAGCGTTCAATCTGACTGATAGATCTGCGGGCAGGAGGGAGTTTTTCCTTGATCAGATAGACATCACCAGTTGGTGTTTGCTACTTTCCTCTTTGGCGCTGGTGACTTCTGATGGTTGTGTGGGGGCACGGGTGCAAACCACAGCCTCCCACTACTGGGTCTTGGAGAGAGCCTTGCACTCGTCTCTCCTTCTGTGGCACGTTATGTTTGTGGTATTTGGCCTTTGCTACAGCTCTGAAGTGCGGTGTGAGGTGCTGGGAGTGACTTTGCGGCCCACGGCACACGGAATAGATGCTTTGTGGGTTCCTCTGGACTGAAGTCCCATTTGCTTGTCTTTGCAGAGGACTGAACATGCTGACTGTCCAACTTCTGTGTCCCTCTGTATTCATTTGATGCATCATTGATGTGATTCTGATTTGATTGTGGTACAGGTTTATTTATTGTTTGAGTCAATATTGCTAACGGCTACTTGATTTGCAGGGGAGGGATAGGCATGCTTGAGTTTAGTTTTATTTTTGTTTGGTAGTTACCAAAATGCTGAAATCTGAGACCAAGTCATACTTCCTTCAGCAAGCAACATGTGTCCAGCACCTGGGACCAAATATCGAGTGATCAACCTCAAACAACAGAACAGCTTCTCTGAAATTAGCCTTCGGTTCTTAGACCCATAGCCATGAATAACACCCACTCCCTGTGCTCAGATATGAGCTCCAGGACAAATGATAATAGACGAGCCCAAATTAATTCTCCCCTCCAGGAAATTATTTAATATGTAGGGCCGCCCCATCAGATGCTTCTCTGGGGACTGTGATGTAAGTGTAAGGTGAAGTACTATCGCAATAACTGTGTGTGTATATTCCTACCAGCTCTATTAGCTGGGGACATATAAGTCAGGGTGAAGATGTCTATACCCTTAGGCTGACATTAATGTGATTTCAGCAGGAAAAAAGGTGTTTCAGTCTCTTGATCTCTCTGCAGATATTAAAACAATCCTGCTGAGCGCTGGGGACCTGTCCCGTTACCTCCACTCACTTGTCACTGCCTTTGCTGCTTGCTGCAAAAGAATCATACAAAGATCCAGTGAGAGACAGGAAAGTATAGATGGAGAGAAGGAAAGGGGAGCAACTCCTTATAACCTGCTACAATTGTTGACTACGGGAGAAGAACCCAGGGTACAAAATCAACCCAGAAGGACAAACTTAGTGATGATGGTGCTGTGCCTACATGAGCACTTTTCTCTCTTTCCAGGAGCTGAAGATCTTTGGACAAACTCCTGAATGACAGAGGCAAGTGAAACTGCCAGTGGGTGGTGCATGGGCATCTCTAATACAAGCCTAGCGCGCTGCCCGTGCCCGCTGCATGTATTCTATTTATACCACAGCAGAGGGAGCGTTGGCAAAGCATCTCAGAGGAGCAACCTTTTGTTATACCTACAGCTGCTCTCTTCCCTGTTAGTGCAACCGACACAAAAATAATCACGGTAATAAGGGCTGTGTGGTTAATTGATTTGCTGTCTTGCGACCATGCTGCAGCCGACTTGGTCATAGCCTGGTTATTGCGTCTTCTGTCGCTGGGATTACTTACAGGCAAGGAAGCACCTGAAAAACCTCAGGACGTTTAGGATCCATTCACCTGGCTGCTTCTCTCAACAGCTCGCTCCATTCTGGCCTTTCTTCCACGTCTGTTAGAAGGCCAGATCAAGACGTTGATTTTTCTCGTGCTGCTCTCCCCGCTCAGCGTTGAGGGACTATGTTTGAAATCAGAGAGTAAGCTGTGTGTTAAGAAATAGCTCTGGCACTAAAAAGTTTAAAATTACTCTTTGTTTCCCTGACTTCTCTCCTAATTTAGATTATCCAAATCCAGATTCCCTCCAGACTTGCCCACAAGATGGAATTCTAAGAAAATATTATTTTGTTTTATTTGTTTTTTAATGTCCACATTTCTCACATTTCCTGTTCCAATTTCAAAGTGGGCCTGAGCTCCTCCACTAACATTGCTCTGGCTGTTATTTTGGGGATCTGAGAGAGGGGAGAAAAAATAAACGAAGTGTGTGGAATGTGTTTCTTGCATTTCCCCCTTGTCGGCCACAGGTTCTTTTAGGTGAGTGAGTCAGTAAAGAGTTACTGACATTCCTCTCTCTTCAGGTCAAATAGAGGGATTAGACGAAGGGTATTACTAACATGGGTCAAGGTATTAAAAAATGGATGCCTAAATTTAGGCTCCTAATTTTGTATTTTGAGACCCTAAATAAGGGCTTGATCTTGTGCCGTTTGAAGTTAATGCCAAAGCTTCCACTGAATTCAATCTGCAAGATGAAGTTCTAAATTATGGTCAGGTTCTTAAAAGTTCCCAGCATCTCACAGCTCCAAATAACTCATCACTCTGCCTCTTTGCAAATCACGCGTCTTCCCTTAAGTGCCTAAACATGGAGCTCGTGCTTTTAGGTATTCCATATTTAAAATCCTGCCTGTTGATGCTGTCTTTCTTTCTGTCTCAGGAGCCATTGACACGGGAAAGATAACAGGGCTAATAAAGAAGTGTAGCCGGGACACGCGTTGATTTGCTTTTTCGGTAAGTGGTGCTAAGCACGAACACTGCGGATTCTATAGCAATGTCAGTATTTATTACGGTGTAACGTTAACATGGAAGGCCCATGAATGTCCTTGCTGGCGCCAGAATTCAGGCAAGTACATGACCATTTGCACAAACTTCACATACACCGCTCTCCTGGTAACAGGATGTTGGCAGGTGGGAAGATCACAGGATCCAGATGAAACGTAAGATGAGATGAGCAATCCTGTAGTGGTAATTTTAGAAGCCGGGTTCTGTACATTATTTACAGTACATTGTAGCTTTAAGGGGATAAGGCTACCCCTTGCCTTACCTCGTGGATTTAATCTTTTCTGTGAGATTTCTGTGTGGGACTTTCAGGAGTGTAGCAGCCGGAGGGATTTCATGCATCCAGAGGAGCGTTAAAATTACAGGTTGTTTGCGGTAGAGCTATGTTCATTCATAAAACGCTCACCTAGCAGGAGGGGAAAAGGCACCTAGGATCTTCTACCAAATAAAGAAAAAAAAAGTACCGAGCGAGCTACCTGCTTGCTGCAGATCTGAAGTGCAGAGGCCTGGCATGAGGAGGGAGCTGCTCACAGTGAACTGTGACAGAGTCAGAAGCGGTTCCTGCCTCTGGGAGCTTTAATTTGGCTTTACCTTCAGTTAGTGAAATATCCCCTCTTTCTTTTAGAGGGGTCTCGAAGTCTCCCTATCTCTTGGAAGACGTTTTTGGCAATTGCATTCTGAATATGAGAAGCTCCAGTTATTTTGGATGGGTATTTGTTTCTTCAGAAACCCTCTGTAACAATTAGCTAAAAAAAAAAACCCGAGAGAGCAAAGAAAAAAGGATTCTTTTGCAATATTTGAACAACACCCACCACTCCTCTGTAGAAACGTGATCCCTGAGGGGAAAGCGATTATATTCTCCTCCAGGCTTTTGACTAGGCTGGATTTCTCCCCTCGCCCAGAAGGAAGGCTGTGGGCACCAGGGCTGCGAGATGCAACCCCACAGCGGAGGGGCCGGACGGGAGCTGGAGTTTCTCTTTGCTCAGACAGACCTGTCACTCATCTCCCAAGCCTTCCTCGGGATCAGTGTGACCCGGGTGACATCCCCACGTACTGCACCGAGGGGTGACGCAAAATCTTTAACAAATAAACAAAGGGAAGAACAGGTCTAAGATCTACCGAAAGCAAAGATTTTTTTTTGTTTCTTGTGTTTCCCTCAGCCAGCAGGTGCCTCTATAGAGCCAACGCTTTGCCTGTATCAGTGGGAGTCTGTGGCACAGCACTGAAATACCTGCTTTCTGATGATAATATGGCCTTTTCTTTCTTCCGCGTCTTTTCCCCTTCCCATTCCTCCAGCTGGTGGTGAGCCCCAGGAATCTGTCAGCCTGGACTTCCACTCTGTCCGCCACCCAAGGTCCTTGGAGGATGGTGGCAGAGAGAGATTTATATATGTTGACACAGGCATATTGTTACTATATATCCCATATGGGGAAATTTTGTGTGTGACACAAGCAAAGGAACTCCGTTGGGGAATGCCTGCGGTAACCCCAGTGAGATGAAACTGCCTTTTTACCTTTCGAATACCTTCCCGGAAAGCAGGGTGGGGTTTGTCTGGCAAAACCTTCACCCCCTCAGTATGACACCCTTCTGCACACTGGGGACCACTCAGCTGGTGCAGGCAGGCCCCTTGAGCCAAGGGGGGCTGGCACTGGATAGAGAAAAATAAAATCCAACCAAGGATGACCTCCCCCTCTGTCCCTTTAGCACATAGGTGCTAAGAAATCACTGTATCTGAAAAGCGAAGGCCTTGATGGGGGGGGGGGGGCGGAGGACGACCGTGATCTCAATTTGTCCCCCGCTGCCCCCTCCCCCCAAATGGCTCCGCTGGACTTTGGAGCAATTCCCACGGGCAAGGTGAATTTTGACCCGAACATGCATCCATCGGCGAGGCAGAAAGGGTGCAGGAAGCGCGGCCCGTGGGCCAGCTGGCGGGAAGGCAGAGCAGGGAGGTTGGGGATGTAACGTGGGAGCCGCGGGGGGGCTGCGGTCCCGAGTGGGGCGGGCGGGGAGGGCGGCGGCGGAGGGAGCGCGCACCCCTTTACCTCCATGGCCTTTTCGCTCAGGGCCGAGAGGGATGGGAGGGGAGGAGGGAGGGAGGGGAGTCGCCGGGGAGGGTGGGACTTCGCCGGAGCGTCTCTCCCCGCGGCCGCGCCGAGCAGTTGCAGAGCGCTGGCGAGCGGGCGGTGGAGCAGGCGCTGCGCGGAGCCGCCGCTGGAGTGCGCGGAGCGAGACTGCTGCCGCGCCGGCGGGGGACAGCGCGCCGCGGGAGCAGCCCTTCCCGGGCACCGGGACCTGCTGTTGGCTTGCCGCCTTGCCGCCTTGCTTTATCCTCTCGTTTAATTTATTTTTTCCCCACCTATACTTTGATCCGCTGGGATTTTTTTTTCCTCCCTTTCCTGCAGAGCCTCCCCCGCCCCAGTTCTCTCCCTCTCTAGCCAGTTTGGTGGTTTTTTTTTTTTTTTTATATTACTATTCTGATTTTTTTTAAAGCGGTGGACAGAGAGAGGGAGAGAGAGACAGGATAGGAGGGAAGCGCTCTGTTCGTCCCCTCCGCCACCATCACCCCGACTTGCGGAGAGGGGTCGGGCCGAGCGGCGGCGGGATCAGCCCCTTCCCCCCGGGGAGGCGACCCCGGCTCGAGGAGCCGCCGGAGGCAGCCGCCGCGAAGAGGGGGCGCAGGAAAAGAAATGCATTGAAACTTTCCGCGCAAACTTTGGCGTGAGTGCGCGAAACCGAGCGAACGCGGCGGGGGTGCCTGCCTGCCCCGGCGCGGGGAGAGCGGCCGCAGACGGGCGCCGCTGTGGAGCTCGGACTGCCCGGCGGTGGGGGCCGGGCGGCGGCGGGGCGGCCGCGGAGCCTGCGCTCGGCCCGGCGGAGCGCCCACCGAAACCAGCAGCGGGGGCCGGCGGAGAGCCGGGCTTATGGAGGGGTGAAACCGGAGACCCCGAAGAGGAACCCCACTTCCCTCGGAGCCCCTCGCACCGCCCGACCGGCGGCACCCCAGGAGGCGGCGGCGGCGGCAGGCACGGAGGAGGCGCGGGCGAGAGCGCGGCGGGGCGGCGGCAGCGGGGCGGCGGCGAGGCGGAGCGCGGCGGGCCCCGTTCCGCGGCGTGCGCCGGCAACCATGAACTTTCTGCTCACTTGGATCCACTGGGGGCTGGCGGCGCTGCTGTATCTGCAGAGCGCGGAGGTAAGCGGTAGGGACGGGGACAGCGGCGGGACGGGGGCTTTGTGCCCCGCGAACGGGGGGGAGGGCGGCGGAAAAGACTTCCCCTCCACCCCTTTTTTTCCTCCCCTCCACCCCCCTTGCCTCCCACCTGCTCGGTGCGGTGCCGCCGCGTTGCTGGCACCGGCTTCGGGTGGGTGCCTGCAGCGCACACACGTGTGTGCAATGCTGCAACGGGTGGGGGGAAAGCGCTGGCAGGCGCTTCGCAGGCCCCCGGAGCAGCCGGCATCGCCGTGCGGAGTGCCCGCGCACATGTGCGCGCATTGCACGCCCCCGGCGTGGGGCTCCCGGGGCGGCGTGGCCATGGGGTCCCGGCGGGACCGGGGCCGGGGCCGTGGCCGTGGCCGGGCCCGGAGCGCTGCGCGGGGCAGGGAGGCAGCGCGCTGGCTTCTTGCATCAGCCTCGCCTCCCGTCCTCGGGTCTCCTGACATTGCAAAAGGGTGTTTCGGCGGTATTTGCCTTGGGTCCCAGCTCGGGTTCGTGCCGCCGAGTGGAGTTCAAAATACCTGCTGGAAAAACAAATAGAGATCAAAGAGGACAAAATGGATCCTGAATTTCTTCCAGATTGATTTTTTTTTTTTTTCAAAATACATATCTCCTGCACCGAGATTACAAAACCATGCTTTTTTTCTATTCTCTTCCTCCTCAGTTACTTTTACTTTAGCCCCATTGTCATTCCTGCGGGATTAAAACCCAACTCTTCTTCCTTGTCTTTCTCTTTTTATTTTATTTTATTTTAAGAAAAAGGAAAGGCAGCTTTCTGTGCAAACCTGTCCTATAAATCTGTCTGTTTTCTAAGGAGTCAAGAGGGCTGTGTTGCCAAGAGATATTAAGGGGTTTAGACAGAGTGCCCACGTGAAAGTGGCTATTTGCTAGGTGGGCATGGATTACATTTTAAAGGCTATAACAGGTTAGTTTTCTCCTGCCATTTCTCCTCGGCACTTGGAGAGAACGTGGGCCAGATCGTCTCCCACAATTGTGAAAATAAGCGTCGCTTGCAAACTAATCAGTTATTCACATTGTTTGTTCAGCACCGATGCTGGAAGGTAACTCCCCAATTAGGAGCCATTTCAGCTGTAACTGAAGTCATGCAGGCACTGCACGCTTTGTTTCTAGCCTGTTATATCTCTACTTTCTCCAGTGACAGCCACACGTTAGGCTGTGCTCGATGGGAACCAAGGCGCAGCTCTCAAGACTCGAGTGTGGCACAGAGCAGCTCCGTGCTGCCTGCCTGCCAGATTTGGCTCCTGGGACAATTCTTTCCGCTCTCCAAGAGTTTTTCCACCATCACCTAAAACGGGGTTTCTTTGCCTCCCAGCTCCTCAGTAAACTTGTACAGTAGCGTCTGTTTCCCGGCTGTAGGTTAGACAACTCTGTATCGGTGTCTAGTGATAATACCCTTTAACCCTCCCCTTGCTCCTTCTCCCCTCCCCTTCCTCTTCCCCAGAGGAGGAAACAGCAGATCAGGTAGAGTCCAGGTCTGTCTGTCCTCAGGAGTCGCATAAAAGCCTTGTGCTGCCTTTTCTCCTAGGCAGGAGGATGGTGCCGATTAGAAAAGAAAGAGGATAATGGTGGGGAAAAAAGTAGGGAAGAATTACGGGGTGTCAGTGGAGTTTGGGGGAAATGTTGTGGGGATAGACACACGAGAGATTGCGAGATGTTCAGATAGCTGGGTGATGCGGGCCATATAAGTGCTCAGGCAGATCGACGGTGAGGTCTGCCCCTTGGTTCTGTCCTTATTTGTCCGTTGATCGCCCGGGCACCACGGTGATGGGAACGTTAGAAATACCAGCAGATCTCACGTAGGCAGCTTGACGATGATTCTGGGCATGACAGAAGGCATGACTCTTCACGCTGGGACTAGGGTTTTGTGCTTTGATGATAATATTTATCTGTACTGTTAATCTGGCTGCCGTGCTGAATAAAACCTATCTAGCTAGCCAGGCACGTTGGAGAGCATTAAATAAAAGCCCTGGCAGAGGCTGAGTTAGGAAAGCGGGGTCCAGCGCGCGTCAGGCAGCTTTCTTGAAGGTGGAGGAGGAGGGACGCAGGAATCGCGGTGCTCCTCTGGTGAAGGTGGTAGGGGGATGCCTCCTTACTGAAGGAGTTGTTACGGTTGCTCCTGCAGCCAGGCTGGGACGGTGGGAAATCACGTCATGGTCAGGGGTGGACTGCACTGATGCTACAGGTGTCTGCCTCCACTGGTGGCAATAGCCTTTCTGTGCAGGAGAGGGAGGAAAAGGTGGTTTTGCAGTGCCACCTTCCCAGCTGTTTGCCTGTGCTGAGCGGTGGTGCACAGTCCTCATGCCCCATGGGGTCAGAGAGGTTGCGGTGTTGTCCCCTTCCAGTCCCCCCCCTTTCCTAGAGAACGGGGTTGTTCCCCATCTTCCTTTGTCTGAGGGTCTCAGTGGCAGCCTGGTGGCTGGTCGCTCCTGATGAGGGTCTGGGAACTCTTCCCTTCCCTCAACTGTGGAGGGACCTAGATACACCAGCTGTATTGCCATAGGGAACAGGCAGTGATCAGACACCGAGGTAGGGAGAGCGAGCTTGTGACTAGACTGCTAATGATCGCACACCCACCAGGCTCCCTGCCTTTGGTGTGCCTCTGCGCCAGGCCACGACGGGGAGCCACCAGAACCTGCTTCCCCAGCCCGGGACGCAGCAGGTCACCTTCCCCTGAGCCACTCCAGCCCGTGTCCGAGGACAGGTTGGGAGGAGGAGCGCTTCTTTGGGAGCAGGGGAGAGGGAAGCCCATGCTGACATCTCAGGGGGGCTTGCTGATTCCTGAGCAACCCCAAATCCGCTCTCCTGTCTGTCCTGCTCCGCATCAGAGGTGCCTCGGCTGTGCTGGCAGCTTGCGGGATTAGTGACCTCTATCTGTATGTACAATGGAGAAGGAGTGCAGTGAGTCCTGTCCCCCCGTTGCCCCCCCTTAAGTAGAAACCGCTGAGAAGAATTTCTAGTGCCTAAGACGAAAAGTGCCTTAACTCCTGTCCCAGAGTCCCTCTCAAAGTGGATGGATTGTTTGTTCCAGTCCTAAACAGTTACAAAGCTCTTTTAATGAGGCTGCACAGATTAGGGGGAGGGGAAGGGAGAAAAAGAGTACTGGTGGTGGTGGTGAGGGGGGTGATGGTTAGAGAGGAATGACTTGATTAACCTTTTCTCTCCCTTCAGAGGATAACTTGCTTTGGACAGGGATGGGGGAAGAAGGGGGACAGGGAAGGTGCAGACACACAGATGGTGTGAGGTGGGTTTACGTATTAGGGGGGGGTTGTACTCCACTGCGGGTCGTGCATTTGCTGTGACCTCCAAAGGGCACAGAAAGGAGCTTCCCCTTGCTCAGCCCCATTACTGGGGTCATCTATCCCTCTCTCAAGCCCAGGCGTTGCTTCCACACCTCTCTGAAATGTTGAAAATCTATTGGAGGGAAATTGTGTTACAGAGCTGTTGGATAGTGCCACAAGCCAGCAGAGGAGAGCGTGACCTTCAGGCTCCCACCGAAGGGCACGCCAGGCCTGCTTGTCCCTTAGCAGGCTTTTGGTTCCCCATCGCCCTGTCTGATACGTAGCAGCCTGGTGTAAAGTGAGGCAAAAGCCCTGCATCACCTGCCGTTCTAGTGGACGGGCTTGAGGGCACCAGCCACAGGTGAAAGGCACTGCTTGAAAGGGCAGAAAAGTTTCTTGGTACAGCGAGCAGAGAGCATGTTACTGGTGGTTCTGGGAAACCTTTCAGGTTCCTGCAGAGAGCTCCCCTGGGGGTGCTCAGAAGTTCTCTGCAGGCTTCATACCGGTCTTGTTTCCTGTCTTCTGGGTGGGATAGCAACTCAGGTATAGGTGAGTGCTGGGAGAGTGTTCTGGCTCCTGCTCCAGTATGTCAGGGGCTGGCAAGGTGCTGGCCAGGCACAGGTGAGCAATGAAATTGTGTGGCTCGCTTCTCCTTCCCATCCCCTGTGCACAACCAATGTGTGCTTGCATGTGAGGAGGTGGTGGGTTTGGCAGCTGGCTGGGCAGCCTCACATAGAGAATAGGCACAATGACCCTCAAGGTGTCTCCGAGCTAATTTTGCTCAGTCCGTCACGGTTGTTCTGTGCGTGAACCAAAAATCCCTCTGCGAAAGGTCTTGGGGGCGTTGTGACTTGGATAAACTGGCTTGGCTCGTGATCCTCTTCTTCCTGTGCTACAACACAGATTGAGGCTTTTCCACCCTTGATGCAGTTTTCTTTTGACCCATAGATGGTCAGGCGCTGAGTGGCTTTGAAAGGCCGCTGCAACCTCTGCAGCCTCCATTTTGTTTGTGCAGTTGCAGTGACCTTCACACTTCAGGAATGAAACTATTTCTAGGAACCTGCTTTTTAAACTGTTGTCACAGCACTGAGGTTGGGCACACAGCCCTCTCCTCCCCGGAGAAGAAACAGATCCACGTATGGGGTGGCTCAGGTCTGGGCTGGTGAGTTATGCCCAGGTACAGAAAGACTTTGGTTAAAATGAGGAGGAGTTCGGTCGGGGGGACCTTAGACAAAGGAACTGTGCACAGACACAAAGGAACGGCTGGGAGAGGGGCTTCTAGGGCTTTGCCGGCTCTCTTGCCCCCTCCGTTTAAAAGCTGACACTTAGGGCTGCTCGGCCGGTGCTGCCCTGGGCACGAGGTTGCCTAGAAGACCATAGGTAGCAGATTCCCGTTGTGAGCTTGAGGTGGACTTTGCCTGCTCAATTCAGTCCTGTCTTCGGCTATGAAATCAGAGGGCCTTTTTCTAAGCCTAAATGCAGTGTATTGCTGATGAAACAGTATTTTGTGTGTTATGCATTGCCATGCTCTTTTTGGGCCTCTGCTGAAAGGCAGCAGGTTCTGGGACGGATGGCGTCACACAGGTGGCAGCATACCTCGGGGAAGTGAAGAAAGCCAGGCATTTTTTGACTTTGGTTCAGAACAGCAGGGGGAAACCTGACTTGGCTGTAAAGTTACGTCAGAGCTAAAACCCTCACGCAGAGCAGGAAGAGTGGAGTTTTTGTTTCACCTGGCATTAAAAGGACTTCCTTAGTAAAGCGGTGTGACGCTTCCCCATCTTGGTCTGGGGGTGGGTTACCTGTCGCTGCTCCTGCCTGCGTCAGCAGTGTGGAAATGCCCCTGGTCCCAACAGGACAGCAGGAGTGAAGACAGAGCTTGTGTCCTTTTTGGGTTTTGTCCCAGGGAAGCCGTGGGGACAGGAGCCGCGCTGCTGCTGGGCCATACAGGGGCTGGGGACCGGGCCTGTTAGGTGAGGGCACGTGTTGCCCTCCCTGCCAGAGGAGAGGAGGGAAACCACGGGCGATTTGGTGGCATTTGTCGGCGAAGCGGTGCTGTCACAGTTAATTGCCCTGACACCCGGCCAGATACCAACACCTCGGCGGCCACCGACAGACATCTGTGACATTGAGAGGGGAGCAATGTGCCTGGCTGCCCTTCTCCCTCCTCTGCCCTCCCTGCTCCCCTCCCGGGCCCGATTCACGTTTATGGGGGGAAATGGAGGCCCCGGGGAGAAGAGCGGTGCTCAGCCCCACCGGTCCTGTCAGCGGCAGAAGGTCACCCGTTATTTTTCTCCCCCGGGCCCAGATTTGCTCTCTAGTTTTGACCGTAATCACTGAAAGCGCCTCCCGAGGGACGCATTTCTCCCTTTGGGGCCTTTCTTGGGCCCGCCATGCTAGAGGCCCGGCTGCCTCCCTCCCGCCTGCCCCTTCCCTCGGCCCGGGGCTGTCCAGCCCGCTCCGCCCGTGTCCCTCTCGGCTCCCCGGGGGACGGGGGTAACAAAAGGTCCCTCTGTGCCCGCCAGGCCGGCTGGAGGGCAACGGCTCCACCTCGGGGGGCGCCCCCTCCCGCCGGGGCTTCCCTCTGCCTCTTGCCCGGCGGGGCGCCGGTGGCGGGCCCGGGAGCCCTCCCGCGCCCCGGGACCGCGTAACGGCTCCGTGTTGTGACCGATTTTCTGTTATCTTTGCAGTTGTCGAAGGCTGCTCCTGCCCTGGGGGATGGGGAGCGGAAACCCAATGAAGGTAAGCGCTGGGCGGCTTCCCGGCGGGTGGGGGCGGCCGGGGGCTCGGGGAAAGGAGGCCCGAGCCCCGGGAGCCGCCGGCGGCCAACACCGCCACCTCCCGGGGAGCGGCGGCGGCGGGAGCGGGGGGCTGCCGGCGGGAGGCGCCGCCGCCATTAACCCCTTCGCGGCGGCGGCGTCGCCCCCCGCGCCCCCCCTGCGGGCCTGGGGCGGCCGTGGGGCCGGGCCATGGTGGCCGTGGGGCCGGGCCCCAGGGCGGCAGCGGGGCCAGGGCGTGCAGCAGGGCCGGGCCAGCCCGCCGCTGGCTTCCCACAACTCTTGAGGAGAACTGCGTGCGTGCGCTCGTGCACATACACTCATTTTTATATATATATATATATACACACACATGCGCGCGCGCGCACACAAAGAGCTGAGTAGCGGTGAACAGTTTGTTAGGGATTCGCCACAGTGCCGTAGGAAGGGATTTGTCATCTTCACTGCCTGCCTCTTCCCCAGTGGCCCTGGCAGTGCCCGGCTGGGTGGCCAGGGCTGATCCCCGAACAAAGGCTGAAGCAGCGCCCCGACTCTCCCCAGATGGCCAGGCGGCAGGTCTCCGGGGGGAGAGAAGGAAGAAAGGACACCCCAGGATGATTTTCTGGAGTCGTGCCTCCTGACAGTTATGGGTATCCCTCAAGTCAGGATATTGCTAAGCACTGTATAGAGCCAGGCTCGAAAAACACCCTTTTACTCCAGTTTGAGCAACAGGCTTAGAGGGTTCAGGGGATGGCAGTGTGATATGATGGATTCTGCTTAATTTGTTGCCGGTGGTTCAGTATGCGCAGGACCGTTGCTTGGTGAGGAAACATGGTGGTGCCTCTGCAGCCATTGTGATTTTGTGTCCCACTGGCTGACCAAAGGCCAGGCTGTGGCAGTGTCCTCTGCCTCACGGGTTTGCGTGAGTAAATGTAGACCAGAAGAGCAGTCAGCCCCCAGGTTAGTCAGAGACGCCTCCTGCCAGCGCCCTGTCTGGTGGAGCCCCGTGCGTTGGAGCAGGTTGGCTTTCTGTCTGCAGTCCTCAGTTCAGAGGTGGGGTAAAAGGGCTGTGGACTTTGGAGCCTTCAGGCTGAGGTGATCATCAGCTGCTTTAAGACCATCCTGACCGTGTTGTCCCCCTACCTTTGTAGCAGAGCAGACCACTTACTGCATGGCAGGGTCTGAGGAAGGTCTTGCAAGGTCCCCACGGGTTGTGACCTCCAGCGTTATTCCAGCTGGAGGTCAGCAGAGGGCTCTAGCAGTGTGGGCCCAGATTGGCTCTTTTTTTTGGTCACACTATTTCAATTTCTGTAACTTTATTGATGTGACAGTCTGCATGTGTGTCTTTGGGACACATGGCTGTCTTTGGGATAGGTGTCCATTTTGCATGGGGAAAATTTCTGATTTGCTGGCGGGCTGACGCCTGTTGCGCTTGACCCTTGCTCCTGCTGAAGTCAACAGAAGAAGCTTCAGTGACTCCAGAGGGATCAAGATGGAGCCTGCTGTGAGGCTTATTTTGGTAACCAGTCCTCTGCGGTTGGTAGAAAAGACCTAGTGTCCTCATCTGTGCCATTTGTTGTCTCTGACTACCTTCTTGGAGAGGGGAAGAATCAAACAGAATTTAATTCCCTGTCACAAGAAGGCCAATGGGATCGCAGGAGAAGTTGGTTTGGCAATGTGAGCCATGAGACTTTGGTGCTATTGCCTTGGTGCTATTTCTGGTTCTGCAATGCAGCTATATCTGTGAGCTAGAAATCAGGACTCTTGGCATTACCTTCCTGGCTCTACTTCTGCTGTATGACCTTTGAGGTCCTCTCTCAGTACCTCAGTTTCTCCTCTGTGAAGAGGAGACAACTGTGTGCTTCTGTTCCACAAGGACAGTCCTGTGGTTCCTTCCACGGAAGCTCTTGGGGTCTTTGGGGCTGGGTTGAAAGGTGATTTTCTGTCTTTGGCCATTTTGTGCTTGCTCTGAGATGTTGAGCTGTGACAGGTTTTTATTTGGGATGGACTTACTCTGGTTGGAGACTGTAATTTTAGCTTCAGCCCCTACCCTTTTGTCCTCAAGAGAGCCTTCCACATGTTTTGTGGCACGGGAAGTTGTAGAGAAGTCAGACAAACACTCTTTGTTTGTTCCACGAGAAAAGATTTTCTGGTATAAATAAAGGAAACCACCAGCACTTGTGGCTGCACTTTTATTTTTAAAAGAACAGTGTGTCTGTATTGCTGCTAAGCCATTGACGGGGGGGAGGCAAAATGATCATAGACTTGCTCCTTTTCTAGTCTAGCATGTTCCCACTTGACTGCTCCAAATTTGGACTTAATCCTGCCTGCTGTGGCTATGTCTGCCCTGAAGAGTTAATGTGGGCCCTGACTGGGTTTTAACCTTGCTTCCCCCTCCATTCACAAAGAAGAACCTCTGACTCAAATCTGGAGGTGTTTTGCAGGGTAGGGGTGTGGGTTAAATGCGGGATTAACTTTTAACGTGGGCTGAAGCCCAAATTGCAGGAAGGGAGCAGGCCAAGTGGTGTTAGTCCTTCAGTGACCTTCCTATGTTTCCCCATGAAAGACAGACCTTCTTCCGTCCCTGACACAACCAATGGAAAGGAAGCACAGACTGAATCAGCCTGACAAAGTGTGGAATATGACTCCTGGTACATAGGAGTAAGTGTAGGTACCGTAGCAGGGGCAGGGCTTTGCTGCGAGGATGACTGTATGTCAGTCATGTGCTCCGGTTTGGTTGCTAACTGTGCAAATGAACTATGGAGCATTGCACAGTCTCAGTGTGAGTGCTCTGTGTCCAGTGAAATCAAGGCAACGTGCCTGTCGTGGCAGGATGTTCTGACTGGCAGCTGGAGAAAGATTCCCTGTTTCCTTTTTCAGAGGCTGATTCAGACGTTGGAAAATCATCATATGTTAAAGTTAAGGCAAAAAACTCCCAAATTCTTTATGGGAAGGACTTGGTCCTGTCAGATCTCCCAGATCTCAAACATAGTCATCAGGGCGCAGCCGTGAAGGTAAAGGCTCTGCAAAAGAAATTGAATGTGCTGTTCTGTGGCCAACCTGTAGTCCAGATTCTCTGGTGTAATCCAGCTGCTTGCGCAGTGCAAACATTTAGAAAGCGTGGCAGACGTGAATCAGTTTCACTTCAGTTTTCTACTCTTGTTTTGGTTTCCGCCTCTTTATGCCCCAGACTACTGTCGTGAGCAGCATTTGATCTGCACAGGTAACTGCCACTTTCCCTCCCTCTTTTCTTCCCGCCCTCCCCTTGACGTAGGTCTGTAAGCAATTTTACCCAGAACCGTGCCTTTACTGCCACAGTTCCCAGGTCCTTTCTGCTGGCACAGCGTGAATACTCAGCAGTGCAGTTCAGTGGCTGTCATTGTGCCTGCAGAATTTCCCACATGTTAAATTGTTCAACTTGTTGGAACATAGGCGGTGACTAAGGTCACTCTGAAGGGGAATGAGAAGAAGGAGGTAGCTGCAGACAAGATAGGAGAACAGACAGGAGGCATAGTGCAGTTAGGGGAGGAGGGGAGAGGAAGGGAAGGGACAAGGAACAGAAACATGCTGTCTTCTAGATGAGGAATACCAACAAGCAGTCCATGCCTGCCAGGCTACATTTCCCTTTCACAAACCACTTTCTCTTTTAATAGCTGCTCATGCTTTCTGACACTTCAGACTGCCTGGATGGAAGCTCCTCCCCTCTTGTACCCGCTCTCAGCACTGTGGCAGTGTCAGCTCTGCATGACCTAGAACTAACTTTCAACAATTAACTGCGGGCTGTGAGCTTCAAGCCCTGCAGCTTTTGCATTTTTGTGGCAAAGTAACCTTTATGCCAGTTTGTCACAAGTTCAGGGCACTTTAGAAACGCTTACTGGAGACCATTTTTTTCCATGATGCAAGCAGTTTGTGCTTATCACTCAGACTTATCAACCTTGGTGCTGTAGGACTCTGCATACTGTACAGGTGGATCATTATAGTGCATAACAGCATGGTACTATCTCTCTGTGCATACTCTTATCCTCTGCTCCACTTGAGACGTCCTCCTTTGCCTGCATGCTGGTAGAGCTAGGAGGCCTGGAGGGCTCCAGGTATTCCAGGTTTGCAGAACTGTACTAGCAGCTGGGTTTTGTGCGTGTGTACTTATCTATCCTATCTCTCATCTCTTTAAATCACTCCAACCCTTGACCAAGCAGCAAAATGAAGCTTTGGCAAGAGACTGGGAAACATTGAGAAACGCTTGTGAAATCAGTGCAGATCACAAGCAGTTAGTGTTTGCTTCATTCAGAGAGAAGGCAGGGGATAATGGCAGATCCGCCCTGTTCCCCCTCCCACACTGTGGTTCAGTAGCCAAGTATATGGTCTAGTTAATCCTGGGGGTGCTGTGGGCTTGCTTGGAACCTTTCAGTGGGTGGCCTGATTCCTTGGTCTGGGAAAATGGTCAGTGTGGAGACATGGAGGGTGTGACTTGTAGCAGGTGCTGTCATGGTTCTGAGGTGGCCTGTTGAGGTGGATGTTCTGCATCGGCAAAAGATGTAGCTGACAGGAAGAGTGAAGATACGTGGATGCATGGTTCAGAACCCTTTGCTTGTTCTCGGAAATGTTTCTATGCCCAAGTCTGTAGAAAGGATGCTTCTGGCTTATCTCCTTGCCTTCTGAAACCCACTGGGGCATCCACTGGCTGTTTTGAAAGGGGGTAAAAGGCAAACCGGTGAAGAGCCTTAATCCAGAGCACAGATCATCTGCAGCAGCCTCAGGTGCTTTTTGGCTGAGCTAACATGCTTAGTGGCAGCATATCGGAGAGTATGGGGGATAGTGGGGAAGAGGTTTGGCGAGGAGGCACCTGTGGGATGCATCGTAGTGCCAGGGAAGCAAATAGTGAGGCTCTCTTGACTATCTTGCCTCTGCCCTGAAGCAGTGGTAGGAATAGATTGTCTCTTTCTCTTCCCCACTTGATTTGTGCGTGTGTGTGTGTGTATAGGACAGAGACAAAGGACTTAGGCCTGCAAGACTGTTAGTGAAGAGCCTAGGGTAGATGTGTTGCAATTGTCTGGCTCATTTTAAGGGGCAAAGCACTAGACGTTCTTGAGCGAAGTTTGCATTAACTTATTCCCTCCATTCCTCTTTTTAGTTATCAAATTCCTGGAAGTCTACGAGCGCAGCTTCTGCAGGACAATTGAGACCCTGGTGGACATTTTCCAGGAGTACCCTGATGAGGTGGAGTACATATTCAAGCCATCCTGTGTGCCTCTGATGAGATGTGCGGGTTGCTGCGGCGATGAGGGCCTAGAATGTGTCCCTGTGGATGTGTACAACGTCACAATGGAGGTGAGGGCCCAGCTTGCAAACTGGCATGCTTGGGTGGAGGAAGCCAGTCAGTCATCACAACCACTCCAAGTCCCAGCTCCCAGCTAATTCAGAGGAAGGGCAACCTACCCCAGGGAACTGAAGATTGTCATGCCAGGAGGGCTCACCTCTCTCCTGACCCTTGTGCCCAGCATTACACCATGCAGGGTTAAAACATGAGTTACCCATCTCTATTAAGGCTAAGAGGAGAATCCGTACAGTAGCTAGGAGCATGCAGAGGAACATTTCTCTGCAGAGGAACACTTCACGCTTAGAGAATGCAAAGGGGTATTTCTGATGGTGTTATCTCTGAGGCCCCAGAGAAGGTACTCCTTGGGCCCTTGCTCCATCTTAACTCTGTGGTCCACACAGCTGTTGCTGTGAAGGCAGCTGAGTAGCACAGAAGGGGAAGGCCTGTCAGTACTCTCTCCCGGAGGGCATCTGAGGTCAGCCTTTACCAACAGAGCAAGGGATTTGGGTCATTAGCTACATTGGCACAGCAGGGGTGGAGAGGGGCTCTAAGAAACACACTGCTTCAGTGTCAAGTGGAAAAGCCTTTCTGCCTCTGGGCGTCCTCCTCCTTTGTTTGGAGGCTGCTGAATTCATTCCTTGGAAGAGACAGAGATGGCCCTGATAGCAAAGGCCGCGCACATGGGGAAGATGTACCGTAGAGAGTTTTGTCACTACCCTTGTCTGCCAGCCTGGATCCCAGCTTGTGTCCACAATGGTGCTAGTGCCTACTACCCTTATCCCATAGCTCCCTCACCTACTTTTGTCCCTCAGCCTCTTGGATGGCCACTGTAAATATTGCCATTGCTTTTTGATATGGATGAGAGACATGCAGGACTATGTGATTACCAGCAGGCTCTTTTTACTTGTCATTTGAACTGTCTTTGAACTTTGGCAGAGAACGTGTCTGTGCCCTTCCATGGTTCCGCGTACTGCTTTTCCACTTGCAGGCTCCAGCCTGGGCCAGAGCCTACTAGCATGACATGGCTAGGGGTGGTTTTCTTCCTACCATTCCTTGCTGAATTACAGTTTTTGGCTGGTATGGCCACATGTCTGTAAAAGGTCAGAGGCACTTGAGCAGATCTATGGTGCAAATGTTAGAGCTAGTGGTCCAGCCAGGTTCTGGGTGGAGAGACTGACAATACGTGCATAGCTTCTAATATAACTTCCCTGGAGGCACATGGGGCTGGGGGCTGGGCAATGTCTGGCTCAGTAGGGCTGTTTTAAGGATAGATCACCAGATTTATTTTCCATGTTGAGTCACTGAGAAATTGAGATATCAGCTGGGAAAAGAAGTGGTGGCTTAGGGAAAAGGAGTCCGATATGGAGCTTTTTCTTTGGGCCTTTGCATTAGACTGAAGCATGCCTCTATGTGAGAGCAGGCTGGATGCTCCGTTATGTTTCTCTAGCATCGACCAGGGATGGCTCAGTGAGAACCTTGCCATGGTGTTACGCCCTCTCCCATGCCTGTCTCCAAGGCAGTCCACCAGTGCTGGCACCTTGCATGCATGAGCAAATAGAGCTTTGGCACGAGCCTGGTGTTGCCGCTTGCTTGTGATCAAAGGCCTTCCCTGACTGGGAGAATGGGGCCTCCAAGCCAGCTCAAACTCTTGCCATGCTCTTCCCAGGAGCACCTGGGGTGCAAATGCTTTGCCGCGCAGCGGGCTGATTTGGAGCTGTGAGTATAAATAGTGAATGGGCAGTGACCCTCTCTGTTTCTTTCATTCCAGATCATGAGAATTAAACCCCATCAGAGTCAGCACATAGCGCACATGAGCTTCTTACAGCACAGTAAATGTGACTGCAGGTGAGAATGGAGCAGCACTGGTTCCTCTTGCAATAAACTTATTCTGAGCCTTTCCTTTTTTCTGCCATTGGGTTGGGACTGTTGTCCAGAGGCTTCTGCAGTCTCCTCAGTTGGTTTGCAGTGGGATGGCTGAGCCTGGGAAAAGAAGTCCTTTGCTGGCGAGGCTCCTCCATCTCTAGATGTCACAGGTGGACAATGCTAGCCTGTAACCTGGGGTCTTTTGGCACTGGCTGCCATTGAGGTGCAACAGGAGAGCAAACACTTTGAGAAGGACCACTTAACCTGTGCCATGGGCATCCTGCAATGCCAGCTGTACATGTCCTTCCCTGGACTTGGTGGGAACTGGGGATAATGCTGGAAGCGTATGTGGTAAGCTCCCTTCTAATGAGGCCTTTGTTCTCTCTTCCCCCACAGACCAAAGAAAGATGTCAAAAACAAACAAGAAAAGTAAGTGACAAGCCTTTCCTCCTTTCTCTTTTGGTGGTTGGTTGGCATTTCCTCTCCCCACTGCCCCTTGCCCTTTTCTTTGGTTGGAATACTCACTTTGAGAAGGTGTTTTTGGAAATGGCATATGGTAGTGCATGGGGCGACACTCTGAATCCGTTCCAGGTGGGCACAGAAACCCAGATCTGATGGTCCTTCCTTCATACCCCAGACCTGGAGCTTGCATGACCCGCAGCCATGGCAGTCATTCCTAATGCTTTATCCCGAGTCAGGGAAGTCCCGTCGTGTGTGTCCTACCAGAATGGATTCAAGGTGCAGCCCCCATTCTCCCTTCCCTCTTCCTGGGGTGTTTCTGGTTACTGCAAATCGCTGCCTTTCTTTATTATTAATTTTTTTTCTTGCTGCTTGAGTGAGTACTTGCTGGCTTCTTTCACAGCAGCTTGGGTAGGAACTCTGCTGGCTACAAGGAGAGGTGGCAACAGAGGCCTGGTGGAGGCAGGACTGATGCCATGCAGGATGTGACGCTGGTTTTGATTGGGTGGGGGCCCAGGAGGGTGCAAAGGCAGGTGGATGTCATAGCCGGGTCTTGGTGGAGGCTTTCATGAGAGGTTTTTTTCAATCTGATGGATTTGCTCTGGTGACCTGAAGGAGGTTAAGGCACAACCTTCCCTTTCCTTCCTCCCCAAATTAAAAAGGTTGTGGAAAGTAGAGAAATGAGCTCTTGTCCTGCAGTAGTTGCAGGAACGATCACAAAATGTGGAACTACATCGAAAAGAAAGAGTGACCTCTCTGGACGAGAGGGTCAGCTGGACTGCGCATGGCTGGGATAGTGACTGCCATTTAGAGGTGTGGAGTTGGAGAGGAAGGGGGTGAATATTGGGAGATGAGGCTGAAACAGAGACAGAGCAAGCGGGAGAGTGAGAGAACTTCTTTCACCCCTCTCCTGGTGGTCGTATATTTCTAGCTGCCTTCCAGCCTCTCCTCTTCCCCCTGGAAATCTGCTCCTGGCTGCATTGAGCTGCGTGCAGCCAACACTCCTCTCTGTGCAGGGCCTTGTCGGGGACGGTCGGTCTGCGTGGCTCTGTGGTTTGAAGGTGTGCGAGAGTTGGGTCTGTGTGAACTCCGGTGAGGATGGGGTGTGGATGAAGCAGCCAGCCCGGACTGCGTTGCATTCCCTTTCCTCTTCTAACAGCACCTTGCCTGCTCTTTGCTGGTTCTGCACTCCCCGGGGAAGGAAGGGAAGGGATGGGAGAGATTGGTGTGCTTTGATTTGTGCTGGATTGAAAGTCCTGTTATATTGGTGCCCCTCTCCTCCCTTCAGGTCGATTTTCCTCCCCTCACCGCCTCCCTGTGACTCCTGACATGTAGGGCGGAGGCTGGGAGCGAGCTGATGCTCTGACACTCGTTCCAGTGAGATGACTTGAACAGGGCCTGTGGTGCTTTCCCTTCTGTCCCCCCATGTCCCCTTGACAGCTCCCTCCCGAGGTGGGCTGCGCCAGGGAACAAGGGAGCCTTTGCTGAACTGCCACAGCGCTGGGACTCACTTGCCTGACCAGCCCTGGTGCTTTGCCTAGGGCCTTCTCCTTGCATGTCTCTCCCTTTGTCCTGTGCTAACGTGGCTCAAGGAGCAGCGCAGGCTCCAGCCTCCCTCCCTCCCCGTGCTCTCACTGCCCTGTAGGGATTCACGGTAGTGCCCAGGCCTGCATGTCCTAGCCCCTGCCTGTCCCACCTCCTGCCCGAGAGTCGGGAGCAACTGGTGAATTTTTCGGAAGAGAATCAGTGCCTTGGCTCTATCCACTCGTCTGGCAGATCCATATGGAAGGCGAGAGGAGGGAGGGAAAGGAGGGAAGATCTGACAGCTGCTTGCTGGTTATCTCCTGGGTATCATAACTAGGTCAGGCCTCCCTCATCCCCACTCAGGATGGAGGCTGCTAGAGGGGATGTTAGCAGGCATCCAGCGAGGTCTCCTGGAGTCCTCGGAACCACAGACAAGAGGTGGGGTGGGTGAGCAGAGCCTTGGAGCTGGATAGCCCTCTCCCACACGGCACTGCTGCATAGACCAGGTCTCTCCCCTTGTCTGCAGGGTGCTGAGGCCAGGCCCCCTTTGCTCCCATCCCAAGGCAGGATTACCGCCAGCCCTGCAGCAAGGCTGTTGGAGCTTGGCCGCCCCCTCCTAGGCCCAGTGCTGGGCAGTGCACCAGGTCAGAGTGGTTTCCTTTTCAGAAGAGCCTCTCCGCTCAGGTTGTCTCTTGTCAGTCAGCGTGCGCCCGCACTTGTCGCCTGGAATGGTTGTCTGCACTCACTGCGGTTGTGTGATGCTTTCACGAAGCTTTCTGTTCCTTCCCCCTTACCCTCTGTCCCTTTCCCACTGCCCCTCTCTGGAGGGGGCAGCTGCCCCTCTGATCCGCCTCTGCTGGCAGCAGCCATGCTGGAGGTGGGCTCTGCTGAGTCCCCTGGCGTTGGCTTGGCTGCGGGCAGGCTGGTTGTGGTGCTGGCAGGAGCGCAGGAGGGCCGGTCAATGTGTGTGCGAGGTGGAGATCTGTGCTTCGGCCCCGGGACTTGCCCTCCAATCCTGCCTCATGTGCTTCCCCCCTCCCAGCAAGGCACATGGCTGTATTTTTTTTCCCCTCTTCTTCCTTGCGTTTTCTTCCGTTTTCTCTCTATCTCTCCCTTTCTTTCCTTCTCTCTCTCTCTCTTTCTCTGTTTTTTTTGTTTTTCTTCCAGAAAATCAAAGCGAGGAAAGGGGAAGGGTCAAAAGAGAAAGCGCAAGAAAGGCCGGTACAAACCACCCAGCTTGTACGTTTGTGTCCTCTGCTTGTAGACTCTCTTCCCTCCCTCTCCCTGAACCAATCCGCCTGCTTGCTGCTCACTCAAATCTCACCCTCCCTCCCAGTCACTGGTGGGCTGCAGATCCTGCAGGGGCAGCACTGGTGGTGGCACTGCTCTGGCACTAAGGGTATTTCAGGGAAGGTGGCTTTAGCTTGCTTGGCTCTCTCTAATCATCAGTGGCGACCATTTTCCCAAGGCACAAGAACGTGGGTGGGTGGGCGGGCGAGTGCCCCGCACCTCTTTTCCACGCCTTCCCGTTGCAACTCTGTCATCTGCTTTCCCCCACTCGTCTTGTGCCCTCGCTGCTACGACGACTGGCGACAGGCAGGCTGGTGTCTGCCGTGCATGTGTGTGTGTGCGTGTGTGCGCACGTGTGCGTGCGTGTCTGGTGGAGTCACAGGTGGAGAGGAGAGGTGGGACAGTGGGAAGCCGGAGAGGGGGTGCTGGGGAACTGGGGCGGGGGGCTCTCTCCTTTTTTCTCTCTTTCTTTGCTGGATTTGGTGGCTTCTATCTCCCTGTCTCTTTCTTTCTGTCTCTTTCGCTCTGCCTCCGTCACAGTGGTTCACAGAATTCTGCATTGTAAATTCATGGCCCCCTCCGTAGGAGACTCCTAGGTGGCAAGGTTGGGATGGGGCTTACAGAAAGGAGGGCAGTGCCAGCTGCAGGGGTAAGCACGTGATGCTGGAGCCCAGCTGCTTTCCAGGGGAGGAGAGACCCTGTGTATTTAACTCGTTTAGCTGCTGGCCTCTTTCTACTCAAACAGCTCACTTCAGAGAACTCCTTTCATTGATACATCAGTAGCTGGTTGGGACGTCTCACCTTCCCATCCTTGCTTTCCCCTTCTTCCTCCCTCTGGCCTGTGCCGATGGATCCAATGCAGCATTTGTGAATACTGTGCAGAGAGCCTGTTTTCTTTCTCTTTACGCTAATGCAAGGGGGTGCTGTCCTGGGGCTGCCGGGGTGCTGCTGGAAAATCCATCAGTCTGCGACGCTCCAGTGGGCAGCATGGGGGCTGCGGGAGGGGGCAACGGGATTGCTTTGATGTTTAGGGTGTTGCATGTGTATTTTCTTTCTGCTGAAGCGCTGTAGCTTAGACATCTTTCCTTTTGCCTTTTTGCAGTCACTGTGAGCCTTGCTCAGAGAGGAGAAAGCACTTGTTTGTACAAGATCCCCAGACCTGTAAATGTTCCTGCAAATTCACAGACTCACGTTGCAAGTCGAGGCAGCTTGAGTTAAACGAGCGCACTTGCAGGTTTGTGTCCTGAAGGATGAAAGAGAAACACACAGAGAGTGAAGGAGAAAGAGGGGAGAGCTTGCTTCCTGCTGACTTCTGGCACCAGTGCTTTATGATTACTTCTTTTCTCTGTCCTACGTGGGCCAGAGGGCAGAGTGGCTAACTGAGATGAGGACAGAGTTTCCCTGTGTCAGAGGGCAGCTGTGCGTTTCAGATGTGCTGTCAGGACTTGGACGGGGATGGCTCCCAGAGACAGGGTGTTTGTATCTATGGTACCCTTTCCCGCAAAACAAGATAATGGAGTTCATGTGGCTGAGGTAGCCATAGGGAGGGTCTGTAGCCCTCTGTACATTACCTGTATGCAACTCTGAGCGTACTGTTGGACAAAGACAAATCCTTAGCTGACTAGGATTTGACCACCCCTGTCTTCCAGGCCCTTTTTATGTGGCTTGTGGACACTCTGCTGTGTGCAGAGTGAGGAGAGCCAGGCCAGGAGCCCCCACATTCTCCTTTGCCTCTGTTTTTAAAAGCCAGGGAGAGCACCTTGTCCTCTTGAACTGTGCTGACAGTTCCCTGTCCATGTCTCAGCCAGAGTTGTGATTTGAGGGGCTGCAGTGTGGGATACAGCAGGATTAAGTCTGTCTCTAGGTGAAGGCAGGCAGAGGTCTGTATTTCAGATGTGAGGTGGGAGACGCAAAGACGCTATGTGGTTAGTGTTTGCTCAGAGATCCATGCTGTGCATGTGTTATCTGAGTGCTCTGTGTCATGCACCGTCTGTGGCATAGACGTGTGCAGAAACTGATTCCTGGTTCTCACCTGAGTGCTTTGGTGAACTCAGTGGGGTCTCTTGGCTCGCACCAGCTGTGTGTGCATCTCTGGTGTGGGATCATCCTACCTATCCAGAGAGAGACATAGAAATGGGGTTGCTAATGAGCCTTTAACTGTGACTCTGAACTCAGGCCCCTTTCTCAGAGATCTAGGAGATTCCTCCTGTCGAGAGAGTATTACAGTGGCAGTGGCTGGATGGGAGAGAATAAGGGAGAGAGATCCAGGGTCCTCTGCAGCTACATCCTGAGAGAGGAGACGTCCTTCAGCCTCCATTTGCCTGCCTGGAGTTGGCTTGGTGACTAAGGCTGCTACAAGTAGCAAGTGCTTCCTTTAGGTGTGAAAATGCTTTGTGCGTTTTCCATGCAAACCAGAGAGGCATTGGCACTGCCAGCGTGGTGGAAACGGCTCTGTATACAGAGGAATTTTCTGGGGTGCTTGTAATTTCAGTGGGAAAGTAATTGATGGAGAGGCCAGAATAGAACAGCTTCTGGAGTTAAACTTCTCCCAGCGAGCATAACCCCTAAAGCATGAGTTCAGACCTAACTTTGGCCTTCTCCCCCACTCATGTTCCCAAACCCCAGAATAACTGGAAATTAACTTACAGAGTTTGAACGGTGAGAAATAGTCACAAATACAAAGGGAAAACAAACAGTACCTCAAAGAAGTCAGGATGGCAGAAGCGGTTTACTAGTTTCTTTTACTAGTCCCTCTCTGTGATGCAATAATTGGCACTAAGGAAAGTTTCTAGAGCTGGTGTGTTGGCCAGAAAGATAGGAAGGAGTCATAGCAGTGGGTAGCTTATCTGTTCCCAGATGAAAAGCTGGTTAAGCTGAAGTTCCTCATGCTCTTTTTTGTAGAATTAGAATTGGGCCCTACAGGGGAGGGTAAATTCTCATTTCTCCTGCTGCTTCTTCAGGCCGCTGCTGCTGTTCTCTGGTGCTAACCCCTGCTCGTGGCAGCTAGTGGAATGAGAGGCACTTTCTTTTCACCTTCTTGCCTGCATGAGGCCTTGTTGTCTGCGCTGCTTCCAACCCAAACAGTCTAGGTGGAGAGCTGAGGGAGTGTGTCTTTCTGCATGCATTGCTTAGCCTTGTTTTTCTGTGTGTTTGTGTGTATCTATGTGCGCATGGTGTGAGAGAGTGCAAACAAGACACTCGGCTCATCTGTGAGGAAGCTTCTGATTCTGCTCCTAAATTTATCCCTGTACCAGTTTCCCCCCTGCTGCCCCATCTAGGTGAGCCTGGGGGAATAGAATTCATTAACCTATTCATGGGTTGAGATTCTCAGCTGTTTTGCCCCATCTGCACAGCGCTTCACCCCACCAGTGACGTCACGCCATGTCTTAACACCATGTGCTCTTAAACACATTAGTCACCTCCCTTCCTTCCCTTCCCTGTCCTACTTGCACGCCCATCACAAACGCTAACCCCTCCTCTCTTTTTTTCCTTCCCTCTCCTCTGACAGATGTGAAAAACCGAGACGGTGAGCAGCGGAAAAGAAGGGGGAACAGCCCTGTTTCTGGAGCCTGATTTCTCGCCTGGACAGAAAAAAAAACAAAACAAAACACTAATCCAAATGAACCCTAAAAATGAAGGATCGGTAGAGCACAGCACTTTCAGTACGGACGATGGACTCCGGAAGGAACATTCCCCAAGGCACCCGCCGCACAGAATTCACCTTTGGGTTTTGAACTGTTTTATTTTATTTTTCTTTTCATGCTGCTAAATAACAGAGCCAGGAAGACTATAGGGGTGTATTTGATGGGTTTTCCCACACATACATATATATGTGTGTATACATGCATATACATATATATATATGTATATATATTTTAACCACATCTATATATACATATATGTATATCTTAACCACACAACACACACACATATATATTTTATATATATATATACTGATTATTTTTTTTAACATTGCTAATGTTATTGGTGTCTTCACTGGATAATACTCGACTGCTGTGGACACAAGCGGGCTACTTGGGGCATAAGAAACAAGCTAAGACTGGACTTGAGTAGAAGCGCTGGGTGTAAACTTCTTAACTCTTAACTGACTTGTGCGGCCTCCGCTGTTTCTCTGTAGAGTGTGCTGTACCACAAACCACCTTCTCCTTGCCTGGGACAGGGAGGAGAGGTGACAGAGAGGATGGGCAGGGAGTTCCAAAGAGCGGCATCCTAGGGTGCGATGGGTCAAAGGCCAAGGAAATGGCCGTCTGCGTGATCAAGGATTCCTCCTCCCCTCTCTTCCCCCAACCTTCGCCCTTACTCGTCTCATAACCTGCCTGCCTTGCTGGGACATGGGATGTCAGTGTACATTTTGCGTTGACTTTATTCGCTATAGAAACTTTGCCAGAGAGACGTGCTGGCTTCTCTTAAGGATGGTGGGCAGCTGATGCGTGCTAACTTTCCATTCAAGGAAGTATCACAGGAGTCTAGATTTCCCGCCCTTGGTGGCTGCAAAAGGACACAAGGCCTACAGTGTGCTGAAGCAAGAATGGGGACCGGTGCATAGCCACACAGTTGTTCAGCACTGTCTGCTTTCTTCATGCACAGAGCTGCCACTCAAGAGCATCCAAGATGCTTACGGAACATTTCTGGAAAGGGATATTAATCAAAAGTATATACACAGCGGGGTGTGTGTGTGTATGTGAATGTGTGCATTTGTGTCTGTGTGTATGTATGTTTGTGTTTTTCTCTCTTTTTTATATATATATATTTATTTTTATACATATATATATATAAAAAAATAATATATATGTACGCCAAGATTGAAGGAGGGAAGAAGAAAGCAACTTTTGCTGTCTTCAGTTTGCGTACCCAGTGTGAATGACCCTTAAGAAGGTCAAGATTTTTTTTTTTAATGACGTGCCCTTTTCCACATCTTGGGCTGGGGAATCAAATGCGAAGGCAGCCGGAATCCCTAAGCCGTGTCTGAGAATCTTGGCTATGTGTGCATCTGCAATATACGCTGTGGTGTATGTGAAACCCACCTTACACACGCGCGCACACACACACACCCCTGAAAGCGTGTTTGTACATCTATGTGGATATATATAATCTAGTTCTGTGATTAAAATTATTATTAATAATAATAATAATCAAAAAGGTACTCGGTCTGTGTCAGAATGCTGCCAAACATCATCTGCAATTGAATTTTCAACGCCTGATAATGTACAACACGGAAAGCTTCCAAAAAGACAAGACAGTCTAAAAACAGACTCACAACAAGCGACTACTAACCACTAGGAACTCCCCATCCGACTGGTGGCTTTCAGAAGGAGGAAAAACACACGGGTGGGTGCTTGCATCTGCAATGTATAATACTCATGCTGCATCGTGCGCAAGACAGAGGCTTCCGATGGGGGGGAGGGAAGAGAAAGTGTTTTATATACTTATTTAATATCCCTTTTTAAATTAGAAATTAAACAGATAATTTAATTAAAGAGTAGGGATTTTTCAGTATTCTTTGTTAATATTTAATTTCAACTATTTATAAGCCGTACCTCTTTTTTTTTTTTTTTTTTTTTATTTGTACTGGTTGTGTATAAATTTAACCTTCCTGTTGTCCCGTCCCATCTCTCCCCAATTGTTGGCAGAGTCAGTAGCATGTTATGGGCAGTTATTTAATTAATTTCTCTAACACCTACCCCTACACATTCCTATTGAGACAAGGGTTAGATATACATCTACATACTATATATATATTTGGCTATGTGTTTGTATATATATATATATGTTTATGTATATGTGTGATTCGGATTAAATAGACGCTACGATTTTTTTATATATGTAAAAAGAAGAAGCAGGAAAATAGAAAATTCTACATCTTGAATCTCTCTCCTTTTTAATTTTAATATTTGTTATCATTTTATTTATTGGTGCTACTGTTTATCTGTAATAATTGCGGGGAAAAAAGATATTAACACTACATATTGTGTCTAGTGAATTTTTTCAAGATATTCCTTAGTACATATTTATTTTTAAACAAATTACAGATATATCTTAAAAAAAACGACGACGACAACGACGACAAACTTTTTTTTGTATTAAAGAATTTAATTCTGACCTTGATTTCCTTTGCCTTCTCCTTCTGCTTTGCATCCTGGTTTTCTTCCATTGTATAGCAGACCCTCCAGCATTGCGCCTGGAGGCTACAGGGCGCCAGCAACCTGCCAGTTGGACTCTCGGATTTGGGCCCAGAGCCTCCAAAAGCATCTAGGTACCTAAAGCCCATTAAGGCGAATGGGAGGTAGCCACCGAAATACTCGTGCGGAGCTCAGCCCGAGTTCCCCGCTCGGTGAGAAGAGGGTGGTCTGATGGGCAGGAACGAGGGGGCAGGATTCCTGGGTTCCTTCCTAGCCTCCGATGCCGAGGAGTGCGGTGATGTTCCCGACCCTGCCTCTGCTCTGTCGGGAGCCGAGCCCTGGGCACTGTGCAGGCATGAGTAGAAGCGATCTCGGTGGAGCTTACAATCTTAAGATGAAAGTGATGCTCTGAGCCCGCCCTTCACTGGTTATGGACTCGGTGTTCGCAGTCGGAGCAGCATGTACCCTGCTGCCAGTGATGCTCAGCAAGACCTCCCTCACCATCCTGGCTGACGTTGAGCAAAGAACTGTTCAGCTCTGACCATGCTCATCGCTTTATGAGGGATCTTGATACCATTGCATCTTTTGTGATGTGCTTTGGGGTCTTTGGGAGGAAAAGTTCTCTGAAAGCGGTGTCCTTTCCTCATCAGCTGTGGAGGTGAGTGTATCACGTGTTTGTCAGTCATCTGGCCACGCTGGAAAGGAGCATACAGGATGTTCCTGGATGTCTGGGAGGCGACTCACCTGGGTTAATACAGACCACTGAGTTCATGGCTGCCTTGGTCCTGCTCTTGGTAAAGGATCTACCTTTTATTTAGGGCCGACTTAGGTAGCTCAATTGGATCTGCAGTCACAGCCTCTGCAGAGGGCAGAGTGGATGAAAGAGGACGAGTACTTGAGGAGGCTCCAGTTCGTCTTGCTCAGTTACATCTTGTGGAGTGCAGTGGTGAGGTGAGAAGGTTAGTGGATGCTGCTGTGTGAGGAACCCAAGGACTTGCTTCCTTTACATACTCACCACTGGCTTTTGGTTTGTGAGGATTTATGGGCTGTTTCGCAGATGGCTGTGCAAGGTGACAAAGACGGCAAGCCTATCCTCGGTAGACCTGCATTGTCTCTATGTGACCTGGTGACCTGGGAAATGTTTACAACTCATCAAATCGAAAAGATTGAAACCGTCAGGTCAGTGCTGCTCCCATGGGCTGAGCTGCAGAGACCTCTCTGGATGTGAAATCTCAGCACAAAGGAACTCCAGTTTCCCAGATGGATGAGGCAGCGGGTCCCTACTGTCAGTCGCAACGCATCAAACCCTGCCTGCTGATGGCGAGCGGGGCTGGCCGCTCCCAGTGCCTGCAGAAGAGCATGCTGCACCCCTCTCTTTTCCTACCTCTGAGGGCTCAGGAGATGCAGGCTGCACCTGGCTGGATGGCACGTTTCAGCTGGGACAACTCTACCCACTCAAAGGATTTGCTTGCATGTGGCTGCAGCAGAGCCGAGGCAGCTGCAAACCACTGCAGCAAGAACCTGCCCAAGCCAGCTCTGAAAGAGGTACCTGAGGCCCTGGACACAGTCCAGCCCATCTCCTTTATCATCCGGGGTGGATATGGCTGGGCTGTCACCTCTCATGACAACAATTGCAGCTTGATGTCGGAGGGGAGCTCAGCCTTGCTGGGGAGGCTGCGTGCAGGTGAGGACCCCACTCCTGGAGGGGCTGGGACCCAGGAGCATGGCTACCCCTCACCCTGCCCAGCCTGAGCCTGTGTCTCACACCTGGCTTACATGTGCCCCGTCCCAAGGTGAGGCGGGGATGTGTGGAGCGAGGCCAAGTTTGCAGGCTGGCGCTCTGATCTCAGCGTGCAGCCTTTCACCCTGTGCATGAGAACTTTCCCTCAAAGGCTTCTTTTCATGGCCACATTTTGGTGGCTGGCTAATTAAAATGCTATCTTCAGGCAGCTGGCTGGTGCTTTCCTCATGCCTGCTTCATTTATTCCATGGCATTCAAAGAGTGGAGGCACCTCAAGACGGAGAAAAGGGTGCCCTGGGCAGACACGACAGAAATCCCCACCAGCAATGGGAAAAGGGTGCTTTTGGTTGGAAACTCCTTCCATCTTTCTCATTTGGCACCTGCTAGCTGGTTTAACCCCTTGTTGCTATCCGTGTTATGCTGCTGATTGGGTCTGTAAGTCAGCCGGGCTCTGCTTGGGCTCTGCCAAGACCTGCAGCACCTCTATTAGAAATGCCTGTAAAACTTCTGTCCTCCAGTGTGGTCACACGGAGCATCTTGGAAGCCCAAAAGAAATCCATCCCACAGGCCATGTCCTCCACTGTCTGCTGGCAGGAGCTTCGGTAGTAAGAAAGAGATGTGTATTTTTATTCCAGACCACGCGGCGAGCATGTGGGCAGCTTCTCTGTGCTTGGGATGCCTGAAATTTAAGGCTAATCCTGATCGTTCAGCACAAGGTCTGCAGTCCCGGTCTGCGCAGGCACTGTGCTTAGTCCCAGCACCCTGTTTGGGACTGGGCCAGCGCGGCCCTGGCAGCACCGTGCCACACCACAGGCAGCTGCTGGCCTCTGCCGTGCCCCACAGCACCCGACGTCCCACAGCACAACGAGGCCGCTGAGCTGCCGGCCATCCCAGAGGGACCAGGCACTCATGCCTGGACCTCCAGCCAAGTTTCCCCTATCTCATAGGAGGTGGTGAGCTGTGGATAAGAGCGGGGAGGTGATATCCTCCGCGTCAGCGGTGAAGGAGGGTGCAAAAGGAATGTGAAGAGCACCTGACCACAGCTTTGGGGAAAGCTTTCCCTTTGGTTCGGGGAGCTGGGAGGACCCTGGGGCTTTGCACCATGGAGGGTATGAGGGTCAAGTCCCCCCGCTCAAATGTCAGTGGTTTGCTGGCTTCATTCATCAGGGAGGGGATCCCAAGGTATCTCCCAGAGGTGCAGCTCACTGTGAGGAGGTTACAGGCTTTTGCAGGCAAATTTGGCAATGGGCTTGTTGGGCATGTGCCACCCATTTATCTCCTGAGGCCAAAAAAGCCTTTCCATAAGAGTTTATTTTGATGTGCTGCCTGAGCCACATCTATACATCTGGGCTGAGGGACGCATCAAGAAACAACTGCACTTCTGTGCTATATCTGTATGTTGTCATACAGGGCTAATCTTGCTGGTTTGTGCTCTTTATTTTCACCTCACTCTTTCAGATGCTCCAGACACATTTTTTTTGGGTAACACCCCCCCCCCAATGCCTCCCTAACCTGGGAGAGCCCAAGCATCTCCTCAGGCATCGGGGCTGCCCGCTGCAACCTCTGCCGTAGGCTGCTACATGCCTTTAGCACCCAGGTACCTCTGCTGCCCACCCCACGCTGCCCGTCTCCTGGCCAAGCCCGGTGCACACAGCAGGAGGAAGGCATTGTGCTGCAAGCCTGATACCAGCACGGCAAGGGTTCAGCTACGGGTTACTTTGACACCTCCTTTGCCAGCTATTCTGGGAGCTGTTGGTGCGCTCCGTGCTTGGAGCGTGTCGCGTGGTGGGACCCAGGCTGGGAAAGGCATCTGGCTTTGCTGAGCACGCTGCCAGGATTGCCGATGAGTGGCAATTCCTGCTCAGCACTCCCCAGGGAGGCCTGTATTACCCCAAAATAATCTGGGATGCGGGTCAGGATGTCTTGTTCCCAACCTGTGTGGTGCCTTGGAGGTGAGAAGCTTTGGCTGTGGATGGCAATACCTCTGAATTTTGGTTGAACGGGTCTGTGGCGAAGGGAGGGTGTGTCTCACGCAAGCCCTTGGGCCTTCCATGGGCGGCCCTACTCAATGGGAGCATTAGCTTAGTAAAAGGGGGAGAGACGTAACCCCTTAGCTGCAAGCCCTATGGACAGCTCAGGAGAGATGGCACAAGATGATTACAACGATCAGCTTAAGCAAATAATCCAGTTCTATCGCTTCTTCAGAGATTTTAAGGCCAGAACTGTGACTTGCCTGAACCAACCAGAGCCCTTCTCCTTCGTCTTGCCCATAACTCCTCCCTGAGCCGTGGTGTACACTTTGCAAAGGCATCCAAGCTGTCATCTCACTGCCTGGCCTTCCTGTCCTTCTCACCCACAGGGAACCTGCTGGCACTGGAGGCAGCCTGTGCCATGAACATGTTGATACCTGGGGAGTATGTGTTTGTGTCATTGGCCTCTTCTCTGGGAGCTGGGCTCCCACTGGCACCCCTCCCTTCCCATCCTGCCTGTGCTTGGTTGTGACCCCAGGAGTGCAGAAGCAAAACCCCCAACAGAGCTTTACGATGGACTCATTCCTTTCAAAGAAACCTTTCATTTGGCTGCTCAGAGGCCAGTGCAGGTACTAACTTATGAAAAAGTAACTTGGTATCAATCACCTCCACTATTTTTTTTGGGGGGGGGGTTCAGCTTGAATTGGCTCATTCCTCTGTCAAGTCCCCTTCCTTATGTTGGGCAGCTTGCTGGAATGTTCATGCCTTCTTTTTTTGCATTGCAAGGACCTCACATCTGGGAGAAGCAGCCTGGAGGCTCCTGAGAAGATCACGTTTCATCTAAGGTGTTGTTGCTCCTGGGGAATAAGGAGCCAACTCCTACTTATTTTGATTTATCTCACCATTGGAAATGCAGCGGATAGGGGGGGGCAGGCAGTCAACAGTACTGGATCTGATTGTTTCCAGTCTCCATAAGCACCATAAATTATGAGTCATAGGATCATCCTGAGTTATTCGGTGACTAATCTGAGGCTGGTCTTGAGGCTTAGGGCCAACTTTTTGCTTGCAGTATTGGCTTGCCAGAGCTTTGTGTTGTGAATGTGCAGTGCAGACCTAGTCAATACACGGCACCTAGGAGAACTGGCTGAGCTGCCGGAGGTGGTGCTGATGAGTCAGGGAGTGGCACTGCCCTCTGCACCAGTACCCCACTGAGGTGGCTGGATGTACAGTGCAAGAGGCTGTGACATTTGTGAGTCACTTTGTGGGACTTAATGTGACCCACGCCCCTGCTGAATCGTTGGGACCGGTCATGGACTCAGGGACATTCCAACAGGAACAATTTCTGGGTTTAGGTTGTCTTGTCAACCAGTTGCAAATGTGCTGCTGTTCTGAACATGCCTATCTCTGTGCAGGTTGTACCCCACAGCCTAACATGTTGCACTGCCTGGACTCTGTTCTGCTCTTTAGCTTCTGTTTTCTCTGCCTTAATTTCACGCTGTTGCTCTAAGTTTGCAGATTTGTCAGTAGATGTGCTCCCTTCCTCTCTAACGTGGACCCCTCATATACTTGTGGAGTCTCATCACATCTCCTCTGCGGACATTTCATGGCCAGTGACCTATAATGGTTCTTCAAAGCCCCTGGCATCAGCTCACCGAGCTCTGCCCTCGATCATTCCTGTTCCTCATCTCCTGATACCTTTCATATATAACAATAATACTCCTTTTCCCTCAAAAGGCATCTGCTGCTGAACACGGTCAAAGGTGGATCACTCCAGAACCATAGAAGAGGAAACAGGCAGCTAGCTCTGAACATATTCCCTTGTGTCCCTCTCTGGATGCAGTTCTGCTTTCCAGGGTGTCCCCTCCCACCACAAAGCAGCTTTGTCCCAGATACATTACCTTATCTTTTCCCAAGTTAAATCTCATTTTGTTTCCTGCTCATTTCTAATCTCTCTAAATCCTTCTGGAGGATTTCTCAGTTTGCACTGGAATTCGCAGTCACTTCTGCTGGAGATGCCAGCTTGAGGAGTTCACGGGGGAACCTTCTTGGTGCTGCTGAGTCAGAAGGGTGCTGGGGCTCCCAGCGATGGGGTGAGGGTGGTGGTGCCCAGCAGCGTGGGCGCAGGTGCGGCCCTGCACGTAGCTGTGTTCAATCATCTCGTGAGCTGTATTTCTCCCTCACCATCAGATAGGAATGGGTAGCGCAGCTGGAGGAACCGTGGGAGTCAGCGGGTCCTAGTCTGTAAAGTAGAGCAGAGGTGTGGGAAGTGAGGGAGCTGGGTTCAGTTCCCAGCTGGGCTGCCAATGCTCGGCTTTCCCTCCCTGCCTTGATTTCTCCATGCATAAGACAAATCCCATCTTCCTCTTTTGGGACCCTTGACAGACGACCAAGTGCCATTTGCTGCTTATTATTTTATTGCCAGTTACCAGAAGCTTTCCACCTTGCTGAAATTGTCAGGGATCTCTGTGTACTTTTCCCAACAGCTGCTAAGTCACTGTCCCCTCACCACCCAGTCCCAGCTGCAGTCATGTCTCCCTGCTCCTCTCCATCATTTGAGAGAGAACCTCAACAGGTATTTTTGTACCGATAGCACCTCCTTCCATCTGCTCTTTGGGAAGGGGACAGGAGCATATGGGGTACAGGGGTGGAGGGGAGGGGAAACAGCAAGGCACAGCTCATGAGGGGCTTTGCTGGCTGGGAGAGGTAAGGGACAATGCAAGGCCAATGAGGGCAGAAGGTAAGGATGCCCCGTGAGGTGGGAGGATGAGGAGGAATAGGCTGACTGTGTCTCAGGAGTGGGGTGGGGCAGGCCTGAGATTATCTGGCAGCCCTGGGCGCAGGGAACCCTCCCAGTTACGAAACCTCCTGCGCTCCCATGGACACATCTCTTACCAGTGTGAATTGCTTTGAGTGCTGGAAAACTCATGGTTAGGGTTTGCAGGAGTGCCTGAGCTGCCAGCTTCACCAGCGCCTGGGGAGCCTTCCCTGGGCAGCCCCTCAGCCTCCCCGTGCCATGGAGAGTGCTGCTGCAGAAAGGGTGCTGGTGAGATGCTGCACGGCTGCCTCCATGGCTATCGACTCCCTGGAGTGTCCCCTCTCTGTGGGGTGACCATGCCGGTGAAGAGGCAGCTGCTAGAGCCCAGGGTGGCCAACGCTGAGAATCTTGTGCTTCTTAGACCAACAGAAGAGCAGTGTGGTGTGCAAGGCTATCTGCTTTTAGTCAAACCAAAAAGCTTTCAATCCTTCATACTCGTGAAAAAATAAAATCCAACGAGACTGAAGTATACTCCAAAAGCTCAGAAGGCAAATGGCCCCAGATTGTGTTAGCGGAGTTCAGCTGGATGGGTGATTTGCCAGCAATGACTTTCCTTCCTAGCCTTAAATCCTGCCAGTGAGTCCCCTCGGGCACGCTTCAGACTCTGCTCTTCAGGCTCTCACCATATCCCTTTACACCCAGGTTCCACCCTATTTTTAATCCACTCCCCATCTTCTGGTGTTGTCAATCTCAGACCTTTCCTAAGCCTGGAAGAGGACTGTATATATGTGAATATATATTGACTCCTTGCTGTGAATATTTTTTACAGTCTCTCTCCTGGTTTTAAGTCACTTGAGCCCTGTTTGCCTTTTGGGTTGCAGACACACACACAACCCAGGCATCCAATCGGAGGTATCCACAGCAACTGCTAAATATTTTTTTCCAGAGGGGACCTTCAAGACCTGTTGGTGAAGAGGTGAAGTTTTGGCTGTCCTGTGCCAGGGTACGTCACCTTGCACCTATCCAGGGGCCATTTCAGAGGGCTGTTGCAGTGCTTCACTCCAAAGTATCTTTACATCCCTTTCAGGCTCCTCAGACATCTGAGCACCATGAGCCAAACCCATTAGCTCCTCATCCTCAGTGTCCTGGGATCATTCAGCGGCCATCAGAGAACTGGCACCCTGCGGCTTCCTCATTGGAGGCTCTGCTCCGAGCAGCGAGTTTTCACTTTTCCTTTAATCACGTCACCAAGTTTTAATGCCCAGCAAGAACTTTGACCCTTATCTAGGGATTAGTTGTTATCCTTAAGATCTTTCTGCAGCAGGCCTTATAAAAAAGAACTCCAGCTTTGGAGAATGCGGGAAAATCATGTCCACCGGGTTAATTTTCTTTATTAGCTGACTACCTTGTTTTTCCGTGGTGCACAGCCCTCGGATATTGTCTCCTTGCTCCAGGAGAAGGGCTGTTCCCATCAGCTCACAGGAAGTTCACTGCCGGGATCCTTGTTACCACCAAGGCACCCTCAGCAAGAAGGGGAAATCTTGGCCTTGGTGAAATTAAGGGAAAAAGGTTACTTTCCCTCGCTGGGCTGTTTCGCATCCTGCCCCAGCAAAATTAGGCAGTGATGGAGGGCTGCCAGATGGGCCCTGTAAAGAGGCAAAAGGTTTTAAATAGGGGGTGTAGATGCAGCTGGGGTTAAGCAGAGGTAGCAAAACCCATTCAGCTGGTTAGCAAGTTGTCTTCATGAAAAGAAATGTGGGCATCTGTCTCTTTCCTTGTATCTATATCACAGCCTATTTCAAATATAATCCTGTTTACTGAGCAGGATTTTATTAAGGCATAAAAGGGGATTTTTGTTCTGGTTATTGACTGTTACTTTGCATGTGTCTGCAAGGTACTCAGATACAGCAAAACTGGCAGCACAGTGTTTTTTGCTCTAAGTAATTAGAGGCAGGATTCACAGGTATATTCTGGCTGCTTTCAGCCTTTCCCGTGACAGAAAGCAGCTGCACACCCAGCATTAGCCAATCTGCTAATAGGCTGTGTCACAAGACACAGCATCACCATGTCTCACAAAGCAACTGCATTGTCCTCTCTAAGCTTATTGTGTGAAATATCACGGGAACACCACCAAATCGTGTCCTGCAGACTGTTCCAGACATCCACGGCCCGGCTCCCTGACCTGGATTGGGGTCCTTGAGGGAGGAGAGGAGGTACCTCGCTTTTGCTATGCTGGGAGCACAGGAGGTCCGTGTGCTTGTTCGGCATCTCCACGCAGACCTGCCTGTATGCATGGACTCCGATGCATCCAGAGGCTCCTCATTTTCTCGTTCAGACAATAAGCGCGTGGAACATGTTCGTGACAAAAATCGGTCTGTGGGTACCTCTGAACCAGGTCCTTGGCTCTCGCAGCCCAGGCGGCCGGGCAGACCAAGTCCTGCACCAGAAAAGAGTGGATCCTTTGAATCCGGGGTGCTAGCTAGCACCGGATGACTGGTCTCTAACTCGCTGAGGGTGAGGGGCCGTGGATAAAGGTTGAAGGCAGAGTAATGATGGGAAACCTGCTTGGGGGCTACTACAGGGAATGAAGGGAGTTTTGGATAGGATCTTTTAGCCAAGATGAACCAAAACTGCGGCCTCCATGGAAGATTTTTTGCCAAACCCTGTGTTTTGGCTTGGTGTAAAAGAAACTGGCTAAAAGTTACGGGGTTGTGCAGCACAGGTGATCCTGTACCTTGGTGCTGTGCCAGAGCTGCGACTCCCAGGTCCTCTTCCCAGCCCTGTGCCTCGCTTGCTAATTAGGGCAATGTCAATCACTACTCCAGTCTCTGCCTCAGTTTCCTCATCTGTTAGTGGCGATAACAGTACTGTGGTGATAACAAGATTGAGCTACCCTGGGGGATGATCCATGAGTGAATTAATGGCAAGGAGTTAAAGATGGATTAATTGGTAGCCTCTGTCAGGTGCTCAGAGATTCCACGATAGCAGGCAGCGAGAGGACAGCAGTAGTTTTGCGTGCTGTGCAAAGCACGACTTTTGCTTACGTTGCAGCCTGTCTCTGAGTCTTTGCTCCTCTCTGCGTGGCTCCAAAGGAAAGTCACGCCTTGATTAAGACAAGCGCTCATCAGTCACGTAATGTTATTTCCAGGTGTGCAACAGTCTGTGTGGGCAGGATGGAGTAGCTTCCCAGATGCAACTGTCTTCCCCTGAAGCAACATGTAAAGAGATAATGCAGGGCCAACATCCTCTAGGAAACCCCCACATGTTGCATGTGATGACAGAGAAAAGGGAAAAAACTAGGAGGAAAAGAGAAAAGTGGGATGTTGCTTGTAGCATACTAGTGCTGTAGTGTTTTAAGCATAAACTGGTAAAAGCTAGGGAGCACGGCTCTGGAGGAGAGAAACCTGGAAAGTACAAAGCATCACACAAAACCTGCTGGGAGGATAAGCTCGAGGACTAAAGAAATGTCTGCTGAGAGCTGGATTTGGCCTCTACCTCCATAATATGAACTGTGAGTCTGGGGTATGACAACTGCTTATTAGATTGCAAGTTTTTTCAGTCTCTGAACCCCTGCCCCTCTTCCAGGGGCGTTTCAGAGCTCTTCAGAGAAGTCAGATGTGTAGGTCTCTGCAGAACACCTAGCAAAGTGCCCTATTTTGTCACTTCTTCCAGATTACTAAGACATAGTTGCCAGATGTGTGATCATTTCCAGAACACAGGCAGAAGATCAGCCTTGGTGGATCATTTCACCTCTCTGCACCTCAATTTCCTTCTCTGTGAAACAGGGATATTAAAACCAACATCCTCCTAAACAGCAGCTGGGTGCCCAGAGGCTGGCAGGGCCATGGGGCAGGAGCGAGGGGCTGGGGGGGACCATGTGTAGGTCTGAGGGAGACCCCAGAGGACCAGGGCTCTTCATGGGTAGGGGATGGTGCTTCCAGTGCAGCCGAGTGCAGGCGATGGGAAGAAAGCGGATGCTCAGCGCTGGCACGTCTGGTCTCCGCCCATTTGCACAAGCTGCGCTGCGTGTCGCACAGGTCGCCCCGGGGAGCTCCGCTTGTAACCCCCTCCCCTGTGCACAGCAGGTCCCTGAGGCAGCCGGGCACCCACCTGGCAAGCCCTGTCCCCGCGGCTTCTGCCTCCAAAGATGGAGCCTCTCTCCCCTGAGAACGCAGCAATGTGGCAACGCTCTCAGACCTTGGCTTGTAACAGCAGTAACCTCCGAGCTGCTGACTGTTGCTCAGCAATAAACACCACTCGTGCTATTAATAAACACTATCTGTCAGCCTTGGTATTTTTAATGCCGGGACATGGTGCCCTGGCATGCGGAGCCATTCAGAGACTGAAGGCCAGATTCAGAGACGAGTCTAAACTGGCCTAAGGCGCTGCATCGTGCAGCCCTGCAGCCTGCGCCTGTTGCAAGGTGGAAGGTCTCTGCTCTCCTTGGTGTATTAGACAGGTTCCAAGTTCCTCCCCACGAGGGATTTCCTTTCCCGCCCATTGCAATCCCAAGGCACTGAGACTCAGACAGGCTCTACCCGCTCTCATAGCCTGGGATAGATGTAACAGGATCTCTGGACCTGTGTGAGTCAGTGAAAATACTTCAGCTTTTTCCCCGTGATGTGCCAGTTCGTTTAGCTGAATCAGCAAGGGAATGCTGCCTACTTACACAGTGTCTTTGGACTCGCAGTCCTGGTATAGGAGGTTTCAAGCACCAGACAGAGACGTGCTCCCCTGTGCACACAGGTCATTGAGAAAGTCCTGATGGGATCTATGCCTCTGAACAGGGTGCCTGGATCCTGCCCGCTGTGCGTGACTCCTCTGCCGACAGCCTGGAAGAAAAATAGGAAGGAAAAAGAAGCGTGTATGGGAGCTGGTCATGTTGTACTGAAGCTCCCAGCTGCTTCCACCTGGCTGGGGTTTGAGCCATCCCTGCATCGAGCTGGTGTGTTCTCTGCTTGGGTTAATCTATGCCCAGGCAGGGCCAAAGGGGGCTGGCGTGATGCTGCGAGGGGGTCTGTGTGGGAGAGGGTCCGGGGCAGTGGGAAAGAGCCAGTTTCACCTGCAGCCTCAGCATTTGGCCCTGGAAGTGCAGCTCGGGTGGCGGGTGGGTGGCTCCTCCCGTGCTCAGGGGCAGGGAGTGGGGCTGCGGGCGCTGGCGAGCCGGGGTGGGGTGCGAGTGATGTCAGAGGGGAGCAGCGTGGCCTCGGCGCTGGCTGCCGCTGGGGTGCACGCTGGGCTGCCGGACTGGCTGGGGCTGCACCCCGGGGATGCTTCGCCCTTCACTGCTGTGAGCGTAGCAAGGGTGGCTGCGGAGGGTTTTGGAGGGGCGGGAGGGAAGAACGGCGGAGCAAACAGTGAGCTGGCCGAGCAAACAGCCGCCAAAGTGAAACAATCAGGTCCCGTTCTGGTAAAGCTCAGCAAATACTGTGTAAAACCTGCTGCTGGCAGTGGTGCTTGCGCTAGTCATTAGGCATAGCACTATCAGAGGGCAGACACAGAGCAACCTAGGGAGGCAGGGAGAGGCTGTGCAAGAGAAAGCTCTGGCCAGCATGACTCAACGCTCATTAGCAGTGGCACACCTACGAGAAGCCCATTAAAACTGAAAGGAAGAAGCTCAAGCACCTTATTTCTTCTGTTTGCTGTAAACCATCTCTTTTCCCATGTGCACATCTCAGTGTCTGCAGTAATGGCAGCAGAGAGAGAAGCGCTGCGTGTCGTAATCCCTGGTTCTTGGAGCCGCACAGCTTAGAATTAGTCCCTGGCCTGAAGAGCTTCCAGTGATGCTGGAAGCCATCATAGTGGAGTGCACATAGCCAGGGGAAAGGGAGGTGGGAGAACAAAGTAACAGAGATAATTCCTTATCCCGTCACTTTAACCCCCTTTAAATTCCCCACAAACCTGGCCCCAGGCCCCCTGGCTCTGCCCCTCTCTCCTGCCCCATGGCCCCCACCAGCCCAGCCCTAGGCCCCCACCAACTCTCTCCAGCCTGATGGACTTGTCAGTGATGTGATCCAAAGCTCGTTTTTCAACCACTGCCTTGGACTCCGGTTTCTTCAGAACCATTCACCCTCATGTCTGCAACCTCTCACAAAGGCTGAAGTAGCCGAAGGACGGCGCTGCCCTTGTGTGCTGTGTACAGCCCTGCGCTGGGCTGACAGTGTCCGTAGCACAGTTGTAGATCTGCACCTGGGAGATGCCCTCAGGTTTTAGGGTGAAGCTGTGCTTTCTGAACACCATCCACCTGCCAACTTTCCCTTGCCTGCTGGCTGGTTTTTTGGACATGCCCTTGAAGAAACCACCAAACTAGAGTGAGAGGGGACTTCTATGTGTCTAGGTATAAATATCCTGACCTGGAGCGTGGGGAGTAGAGACAAGCAGAAAGCATGTCTGCAGCACACCTCCCTGACACTGGTGTCCCTTGCTGATACATCACTGGAAAAATGGCTTCATTTTTCTGCTCCCATTAAAGACACCAAAACATAGGTTTACCCTGAAGTCCTTAGTATACAGCTCTAGGACTGGTCTTGGAGTAAAACTCCCTTAAGTCACTTCTCCATTAGTGTTTTACAAGGAGATAGCTAAATCCAGTCATCCCTTGGGTACGTCTTCATTGCATTCCAGAGGTGGGATCGCAGCTTGGTAAACACACCCTAACAAGTTTGGGTTTTAATCTGAATCGTAACCTAGTTTTCTGCTTGTTAGCATGGGCACCAGTAGCAGTATGTCACCGAGATGTCCGGATTGCAGACCCCTCCTAGACCTAGCTTGGTTGTCTGCTGCTGCTCATGCTCTCCTCAGCTAGATCAAAGCTGGCTCAAGGACGTCTCCCCAGTCCACCCTCATGATTTTGGATTGCTTTTCTGGCAATTTACATCACCGTCAAACTCCCACCACATCCTCCATTCCAGAGCCACCACGAGTGCTCCCCTTCTGCCCTGCAGCTCACCATACGTGTCTGAGCTCTTGGTCTTGCTGGTTTGGACCCAGGTGCGTAGCTCTCTTGCAGTTTGGAAGAAGGGATCTCTCTGCAACAGCAGGGGCTCCGGGAGGTGTGCTGTGTGCTGCAACGGGGACGGATGGTGCCAGCCCTCTGTGCCAAGGGTGGCTTTGCTGTTCTAGACAATTATCTGGCGCAAAGAAGACTGGCCATCCTGCCCCATCCTTCCTCCCTGTGCCCCTCTCTCCTACAAGTCTTCAGGAGGGGTCTTCTCTCTCAGAAACACCATCCTAGGCCCACTGTCTTTTATCTGATTTGGATTAGGTTTCTTTCTGCTTTTCTCTTCCCTCTGTTGACACACAGAAGAGTGATACCCCCACAGGGGAGGGTCCGGACAGGCTCCAAATGATGTCAGCTTTGATTTATTATTGTTTAATATCATGTTGCTTACTGTTGCCATTGCATGGAGTTAGCTCCGTTTGGGAAAGACTGCTCTTCTTTAGACAGGACAGATGGTCTGAAAATTAATTTTTTCCCTTGCCTTCCTAAATATCCAAAGCAGGCTGTTCTGTCATCAGAGCTTTGCTTAGGCAAGATCTTTCCTCAGCAGAAGTGGCGGGGGAGAAGGTGGGGATAAGAGGAAGAGCAAGAGCGGGATGAGTGCGCTCTACCACAGTTGAGGTTTCTCAGTTTGTCTCCTCGTCTCCCCTCCACAGAGCCTCCTTCTGCTCCTGCCAGTTTCCCAGTGGTCTAATCCAGAGTTGCATCTGGGATGGGGCCAGTGCCAGACACTGCAGGGAAGAGGGGCAGGAAACTTGGCTGCAGGTAATTATGAAACAACCTGCTCAGATGTGTCGTTTTGTCTCAATCCCCATCAGTCTGGGCTGGCTTGTATCCTGGAGCAAGAGGGTTTAGATCTCTTACTTTTTTATTCTATCTCATGTAGCTCTGGATGTTCTTTTTTATCCATTGAAACATCTGATCCTTTCGTGCTTCCTGCAAAGCTCTTGGCCTCCCTGATGACAATGATTTCCATCTGTGCTCTCCCTCAGATCATTTCCAGGCTCCTTTTGGTAAGCGTGTGGGTTCGTGGGGATCTGAGCTCCTGTTTTGTGAATGAGCTCAAGGGCTTGCTGGGACGACTGCTTGAGCTCTTGCTGCCTTGCAAGCTCCACAAAGCTCGGTGCCATGTCCTGCAATTGGCAAGACTGTGCGGGTCCTGGTTGGTGTAGATGGGTCCTGGCCAGTGCAGATAAGTCTTGTTGTTTCTTGCCAGGGTCATGAGCCAAGCTGTTGGGCTGTTTGGGACAGGGAGAAGACGATTCCATGCAGGAGGAGAGGAAAGGAAGATGCCCAGAACCCACATGCTCAAGCCAGCTCCAGTTTCATTCTTAGCAGGGATGCTACCTGACACACATTTTACTTCTTGTACGTCCACCAGGCAGATGAAGAATGCTACATTTGTTGGCACTACTGCTTTTAGTATGCAGCTCTCAAACGCATAGACCTATATCGTCTCAAAATGTTCGCTTATTTTGTTTGGCCTGAATCCTAGAGGACATAACTGTGGGTTTCCGAATATTTAAGGCCAATGTGTTATTTATAAGCCGTGTCGGAAACATCCTGAGCATGTGGATTTTTAGTGAGGAGAGTCTGGGTTTGGTATGTCCGCACACCTCGGGTTTGCCATTCTGCAATGCTGTCTGTGGTGATTGCATTTGAGGTTAGCAATGTCTGTAGCTGCGCTAGTCTCATCACATTCTCTTCTTATTGTCTTCAAATCTACTGGCAAACAGCAATGAATTAATAAGGCGGGTAGCGAAGGACTGAGGAAGACCTTGTATGCTTTTGGATCCCCTGCAGTGCTCCTGTTTAAACTCCTAGCAGCCGTTGCACCTCTCCTCTCTACTCTCCTTTGGCTCCCTCACAGAGCCCTTACCCTTTTTTTCTGAGATGGTGACCACCGTCCTTGGCGTAGCACCCCAACCTGCAACCACCTCCCCAGAGGGGGAGCAGGAGACAGAGAACTGAGCCTCCTCCTCTCCATACTGCTCTGTCCACCCATCCCTCATGGTATTTACACAGAGCTCATCTCCATGCTGGCTGCCCACAGTGTCCCTCCTCAGCAGCCTTTCCTCCGAGATACACGATCCCTGCAGCGCAAATGCCCGGCAATTAGCCGAGAGCCGGAGCGGCTCCTGGGGCCCACGTTTTCCTTCTGCAGCAGCAATTAGGCTGCTCCGAGGCTGTCTTCAGTAGGCTGATGTTATCTCCACCATGACGCAGGCGAGCAGCCCTTGTAATAACCATGCCAGGGTCACTCTCTCCCTGCTGCCTGTGTGCCTCTACCTGTGAGATAGGCTGAGCTCCAGGACTCTTCCAGCTATCTTCAGCCACAGGGCAAAGCCTTTCCTTTCGTGGCACCAAAGCTTGAGAAAGCTTCTCTGCTCTGTGCTTGAGGCAAGCCCGCAAGGCTTTTTGGAGGGAGATGGATCCCACAGCTCCTACGAAAGCCACGCTTTGCTTGGCATATTGAGGCCAAGGAGCTGTTCTGACTGGGGACTGCTTCTCTGGGGGGGGCCCTTGGCTTTCTGACTAAACCACAGAAGGTCTGAGATTTTGCTGCCCGCTAATTGAGACAAGATAAAAGTTTGCGTCAGGGACGCCTGCTCCTGCTGACACCATCATATCCAGCGGGTCTGCTTTGCTCGGGTGTTAATTGTGTCTAGGAGCGCTCCCAGCCACCCCGTGTAACTGCCCAGGGAGAGGTGATCTCTACCCCGGAAAGCTTTTACCTAATTAGACAGGACAGATAGGGAGGGAGACAGAAAGAAGGAAGTGGCAAAATGGCTTGCCCAGGGCCACACGTTGGGTGAGTCGCAGCAGCAGGACGTGAAGAAAGGTCTCGTGGTGCTGGTGCCACGGGTACACATTGCCTCCACGGCAGGGCTCTGGTACAGCATGGTACCAGGACCCATCCCGGGGCCAGGCACCCTCCAGCCTCCCATGGGCTGCAGGAGGGCGCTTTCCTCTCCTGGCACAGACCACAGCTTGGCAGGGAAAGCCTGGCCTGGCTGGGGGTGTGGGTGGGAGGATGGGGAGGTGAGTACTGGCCAACCGGCAGCCCCCAGGAGCAGACAGAGGGTTTGGGGCACTGTCTGCAGTGGGTGGTGACAGCTGGGCTAATGAGGGGTATGTGGTCCTGGAGACAGGGGCAGGCAGGTGTCATGGCTGATGCCAGTGATAAACATGCACATCCATGGGAGTGATGTGGTGTGCCATTCCCGGGTACTTGCGGGTGGGTTCCCCTTGCCCAGAGAGATCGTGGCATTGACCACTAAGTGTGAGGCCACCTCTCTGAGAATGTAGTGTCTGATGCTGCATCAGTCACCAGAGAGAGAAGACCACAGGTCAGGCTCTGCACAGGGCACCGGTCTCATTGTACTCTGTCCCCGACTAATGTGGAATTTGCCATGGGACGAGGGGGCTGGACTGACACCAAAACCACCTCCATGATACCTGCCTTGCCTTGAGTGTGGCTCCAAAGTAAAATTAAACCAGACATACTACCTACACTTCTCTGTATGCTGTTGGACACGTCCTTCCAGGTCAGCAAGACCCCTCAGCCCTGCCTTGATCTCTCACTGACCAAAGCTCTACCCCGTATCATCAATTTTTGCTGCAGACTTGAGTGGTTTGAGTGACAGGACACACAAAGAGACCAGCCCAGGCCAGGGCCCTTCTTGCTGAGCTGTTTTTTTTCTCCTACCCGTGATTATTTGGGGTACATCAGGATCTTTAGTTATACATCCTGGCAGAACACTTTATATCTTATGGTGATTGCAAGTTCTTTAAACATCAAGCCAAGGTCTTGCAAAGGAGGTGAAGGGCAGGGGTGAAAGAAAATGGCCCTGAACTGTGAAAGAAAGATCCTTATTTCAGCTGTTTCAGCAGACAGAGTTTCCTCTAGACACCAACAACCATTTGGGAGCCGCTTGTGGCTCCCAGGGCCCTGAAGCATGAAAGGGAGAGGAGGTAAGTTAGTAACGATGTGTTTCCAGCGAGCTGGGAGGACCATGAAGCTATTGGGCTTCAGGTTCAGCCTGGTCTGCAAGCCATTTCAGTGTATGCATGCTCACACCTTATTGCCCACAGGATTACGTTAGTGGGACCGGTTTTGCCCCATTCAGCTATTTCTGATGTTGGGGATCACCTGGCGTTTTGCTCACAGGCTTTATTCGTTGAGGAAAGTCAGCTGGGTCAAGCAACGAGGTGTTTCACCTTTCTCCCTGAGTAGTTGAGCCAGTCCCATGCAATTAAGCAGCTTAGCTAAAGGCAACAGAAGCCATTATCGCTGGGCTCCTCTGCTCTGCTTGAACTCTGTTATCCATGCTAAAAATGTCAGAGAAAGAAAACATTTCCTTCTCTCCCCGGCGTCTCCCTGGCGCTGGCTGAGTGGCAGGTGCATATCTGAGATACCTGTATGTGCATCTATCTGATCATCCTCTCTCCCCACTTCAGGCTGTCTAATTTGAGGTGGGATGGGAGTCGGTCTCACGAGAGAGCAAGAACACCTGGCCAGGTGTGACTCTCATCCCTCTTTGAGGAAAACCTCTTTGGTCTGGCAACCTTTCAACCTCTCAGGGAGAGAGCTCATCTTAGCTGCTGAGGCCACCATGCAAAACTCTCCACCTGCCCCTTAGGAAACAAGAAGGGTTGAGGAGAAGCCCTCCTCTGAGTGCCTCTGTGCTTCTCCATCCTTCTCCACTGCACCTGCACTGGGCCTGCACCAGAGGAGAGGGAATGCCTGTGGAAGGCATGTAAAACACCCCACTTTTGGGGTAATCCCACGACTTTTTATCTGAGCCTGAGCTTGGCAGGTACTATAGGGTTGGGAGGGGTCTTGCAGATAGACATAAATATTGCAAGAGTTATTTTCTTCTGGTTATGAATGTTCATGCTGCAGTCCCACTCCCCCTTATCTGGGCAAAAATGTGTACCATTCAAAGAAAAACACACACACACACACACACACACATACATGTACGTACATACATACATGTGCGATGCACAGAACTGATCCCCGTACATAGCCCCAAACACAACCGATGCTTGAGGACAGGGTGTATTCACTCCTGTCCAAAACCACAGACCATCTGGTCCCTGTTGATTTCCTACCTATTTACCCAGATGTCACTAAGCATTATTCTGTTACTCAGACATGTTTCCTGGTCATAACTCGTTGTGGGTTTTCACATTCAGATGCTATATTCACCCATTCATGTATTAATAAAGACAATTAAAGGCCTGTTTTAAGAAAGAAACTTTCCAGTGAAGGTGCCTCTAATCCATCTTGCTGGTTAGAAAGTCCTCAGTGTCCATTGGCACACAATAGCCATGTTATGGCCCGGTGGTTGCTTCCAGCCAAATAGCCTAAGAAGGTGTCCCAAGCTCTCCGGGTAGCTCTAAAAGGGATGTGGGTGCTTCCATAGCACTTCAAACACCACTTTTGCTACTGGCTGTGAAGTGGTCCTGCAGGAGATGTTGGTGTATATCATAACAGCTGGAACACGTGCTGCTTAGGACAGGACAGCAGAGCTGGGGAGTCAGGGCATGGAGCGCAGAGTCTGAACCCAGGTGGGAAAGAGTAGGGAGATCTCTGGAGGTAAACTAATCCATCTTGTACTGGATGCTGAAGCACATAACCTGCAACTACATGGACTACTGTGGACATAACTGAACTGTGCGGAGAGACGTCTCTCCTCCTTTTAGGAGACACAAGTCTCATACTATCACCCTGACTGGGAGAAGATCAGAACAAACTGGCTTGGCTCCAAGGTGGGCAGCCATGCAGGATTAGGTAGGAATATGAGCTTTAATCCTTATGAAAGACGTCTGATTAGAATTGAAGATCTCAGCCCTTTTCCTTGAAGAGATTGCATAGAATTTAAGATTGAAGCTGCAGAAATGAGCAAAAGAATTTGCTGCCAAATGGAGAAAGCTCCTCTGGGCTGGGAGGAGAGCTTTCTGGTGAGCTAGATAACCATCTTCAGGAGCAAAGGACCATCAGAAGTCTTCCCACCTTCTGTCTTACACATGAGGGCACTTCTTCAAAGCTGCTTTCTCTGGCTACAATACCTGGTGAGCAAAATAAACCACTTGCACTACATGTATACTTCTGCCTGTGGGAGAGGAATGAGGAAAGGAGTCGCATAGGGCAGATGTTAGTCAGACTGCCTCAGGTGCTGCTAGGACGTCTTCAGATACCACCACGATACGTTTGTGTAAGGAAGGGAGAAACTCTGAGTTTGGGTTAGTGTGGACTGGGGGCCAAGGCCGCTGGCGTGGAGTCTGACATTTGGGTAAGAGTCAGCAAAGCGTCAGAAGTGGGAGAAATGTCTGGTCCTATAAAAATGACACATGGACAGGGGTAGAGAAAGGAAGTTGTCTTCTTGTGAAGTGGTGTCAGGAGAGGGCTTCGTTTTTCACTTTAGCAGGTGGTACGTCACCCTGGGATGGGCAATGATGGACTCATTTCTGAAGCTGCTTGTCCCCGTGTTCCTGCAGACGCAAATATTCCCCCCAATGCTTTTACAACACAGAGAGGAAAGTGACTTCATGGCATTCCTTTTCTGACTGTTTCTCTGGCATGTGCTTTCTAAACATAGATCTAAAAATCAGAAAGCACCAGGAGAATTATGGGTTTCTACACCCTATTGTGCTTTATAATAATTATAATTATTGTAAATACGGCCCAGACACTGTAATTTTCTGCTCTCCATTGGGTCTTTCTTTTTCATTTTCTTCTTCTTTTTATGACTGTTTTCTAAGAAAGTTTTCATATGTCACCTTATAGATGGGAAATGGCAGAGTCAGCTCTTAAAATAAAAGGAGAGGAGTGGCTTGGGGGGGATGGAGAGAGGGATGAGAAGGGAGTGAGGAGAGAGAAATGTCATATAGTCTGTGGTGAGGGCACCAGTGGGGACAATCAGGAGACCTGGTGCTATACCTAATCTAATGCTGACCTGCTGCGTGATTATAGGCTCCACCTTTGTACCTATTTTTGGTTGTGGGGGCCTTCTCTTATCCCATTGCTTCACTCAGCTACTGTCTGATCTTAAGTTTAGAGGTGCTGAGTACCTCTCACATACAATGTCTGGTTGAAGTTATTGTAAGAAGATATAGTATAGATATTTGAATAGGTGGAGTTTTTGTGGCATTGTTCAGGTACAGTCAGGAAAACCTGGTTTACAGTATGGATAAATGTATGATATTGTATAGACTCTGGTCCTATGCCCTATGAGCGTCCAGGACAGAGATGTGGCTGAGATGTGTCTTCCTGCCCGGGAAACTTGGTTTTATTGCTGTGGACATTAAGGCATGGAGTAGGGTGGAGAGAGACTGAGGATCAGGTATATCCAGGTTGTGTCCCACCAGAAAATCAGAATGTGGCCAGGATATGGACTTAGACAGGTAAAGTGGAAAATGCTCCTATCCCTCAGACAACAGACACAGCTAATGCCACCTGGAGCTTTGCACAGGATTGGTGAGGAAAGGAAAGATGCAGTGAACAGCATCAGGGGAAACAAAAGACAAAATATCCAGATACCTTGAAGTCAGGCAAGAGAGTTTACACTGAATTCAGACATTGAACTTAAAGAAGAATTAGAAAGAAAATGGAAAAAGGTAGGATAAGGATGGATAAGACCTGGTAAAAGACGTGGGGGATATAGTGTGATGAATAGTAGAAAACCAGCAAAAATAGCTATGTGATGTAGAGCATAGGAAAGCAGAAGACAGGCAAAAGCAAAGTTACCTGGAATGAGAATCACTAATTTTAAACAAGGAACTGAGTTGAAACATCATCACCAGAAACCCAGCAGAGATTCAGATTGAACTGCACTTAATTTATCCAACTTTTGCTCAAACAGGATAGTTGAGTAGTCTCTCACTGAGAACTCGGGCTTCTTCCTCTCCTCAGGAGTCTCCCCTGGCAACTTCCAAAGCAAACCAAAGAGCAGAGCGCTGCTCTCTACCACACAGCCAGGGGAACCTTGGTTTTATATAATTTTAAAGCAAATGGAGAAGTCTTTCTGGGTGACTTTCTACAAAGAAAATAGGGTTTACAGTGCGGACTAGAGGCTTGAGAGATGTAGGTATTGTTCTGCCAATAAAAGAAAAGTAGTTTAGAGATGGCAGCTGGTGATGTGACTCGAGGATTTTGGTTTCTAATTCCAGGCTTGGGAAGTGACTGACTGTAGCCTGGAAGTTAAAAGTGGGTTAATGGAGTTTAATTCCTGCCTTTCCCACTGTTCTATAGCAACCTACTGAAACACTTTTAGTACAGCAACGCCTATTAATTGCTTCACAGAGGGTTTCCCTGATGCTGAAGTTGCTGTTTGCAAAGCACCCAGAAATCTGCTGGTGAAAGGTGATTTGGAGGAACGATTATCCCTTTACCTTATGGGGCAAGAAGTTCTTACAAGGAGGTTTGTGTGTTTGCCTACGGCCATCCATAAATACAGTGCTATTGTAGGCAATGCAATAGGCTGAGCAGAGCCCTGTGCATTAAAAGGAGCAGTTGCCATAGTATTTTGAAATAAGTCAAATCCTCTGCTATCTGCATTTCTTACAAATACCACAGATTCCTTACATTTGTGCCTCCACCATTCCAAGCTGTTGCTTTGACTTGCTAATAGGTCTCTGTTGTAAAAAAACCCGTGTGTGCTGCTGCTTCTTCTTTTTTTTTTTTTTTTTTTTTTTTTTTACGGGGCTAACACTCAGATGTTACTTCATGCTCAGCAAGACAGCAAGAACATGGAGTCTGCTGGATTCGAGAAGGAAAGGTCTGCAGGGATCTTGGAGGGAAAACTGCCAGCCACGTATTCATGAAAAGGAGGTGATCTGGTTGGATTCAAGAATGTATTACAAGCTAGATGCTTATCTGGTGTCAATTGACAGTTTCATTGAATTAATTGGACCTATGCTGATTTATAACTACTGAGGATTTGGCCAAGTCTATATAAACAACTCTAATTAAGCCCCTTTCAAGGCAACAAGAATTAGTACCAACAGATAAATCTCAATGAGGTATAGGTCTTTGCCAATTGTCTTCCAAACTCTGCTCTTTCTTGTCACTGTAAAGAGCGTATGGAGCTTTCCTGCTCCAGGTTCAGCCAACTCACCTTCCACGTCTCTCAGCTTTGCTGATGCAACTCCTCTAGCCTGTGCTGAGTCACTGATCACAATTAAAAACAAACAGCAAACCTAAAGAGATGACCAGTGCCACAAGCAACTGCATCAGGTGGGAGCCAATGTATGCAGCTAGGTTCATGTGGTAAATTCTAGCTTGACCCATGGAGAAATTTATAGCAATGGAGAGGGATCACCAAGACTTGCACTCTCAAGTTGAGCTTGGCTGACTTTCTGAGCAATACACTTTATCTCGCTCAGCAATCGCCAAGACTTGAGTAAGAGAGGACTGGCAGAAATTCCTTGGCTGGTTCTGAGCAGGTATTAAGCAGCAAGCTGAACTAAAAGTGCCCAAGGATCCCTGCGAGCATGCAGAGGTAAGGACTTAGCCACTCAGACAGCAACTGTTGTTTGTGGGCTCGCATCGCCTTACCCACAGACCTGCTCGTGGTGTAGCAGCAACGCTCAGCGGCTGTTTCCCCAGCAGCGGGTGGAGGATGGCCGGTATGTTACCCACCACGCTTCATCGCAAGATTGCCGGAGGGCTGTGCGGCACATGCTGCTCTTCTCCGGGCCCTGGGAATTGCTTTTGCAAGGCTGAATGTGGACCCTGGGCTCCAGGGCTGCGTATGTTGCTTAGAGGACTCAAAAAGGGGAGAGCGTGAGGATCTCCAGAGTAGGCAGCTGGCAGTTTAATTTCAGCATGGGTAGGTACAAAGTAATAGAACATGAAAGATCAATTTAAACTACTTATGTAACACGACAGGCCCTAAATTAATTATTTCTTACTCAGGAAAACATCAAGGTCCTTTTCAGGCTCCTTGAGCAATAGTGATCACAATAGCTAGCTAGTACTGAAAAGGTTGTATTATAATACTTCCCTATGAACTGAAATTATGTCTACATTTGAAATGATGCGCTCAGATTTTGTCAGTTTTCTGAAAGACATATCAGAAATAGAAGTTATCTAAAGATAGATGATGCAAATTAGTAGAAGACCTAGAAGGATTTCACAAAGAAAAGATTAGGACCATCAATTTACTGAGAGGGATGTGACATGGGAATGAAAAGAACAATGGCAGCGAGAAGACACATGAGACCCTGCTATTTATCCTTTATTAAAATACCAGAATGAGAAAGAAAAAAGCTCATGACTTAAAATACTGCACCTGAAATACTAATAAAGGAACACACTGTGTTATGCAGTATGTAACCTGTGGAGTTCACTGTTTGAAAATACGACCGGGGCCAAGAGCTTGGGAAGCCATTACTCTCACATTTTCCATATAGGAGCAATAAAAATATCATCCACCCCTACACCAGCTGGGATAAAAACCTACACGGGATATAAATCTTCATCTTGCGTGACAATAATTGCTGTGAGCTAGACGAGGAAGCCTATTGCATAACTGTCCACTACAAGGTTTTTACTACCTCCCATGAAGTGTGTGGTGCTGGCTGCTAGCGGAGGTGAGCTGCTGGGAGGGACACTACCGTTTTTCCCCTGCCGTCCCTCCCCTCTCCACGCACACCCTTTCATCTGGAGCAGGTCCTTTAGCTGAGCCGGGCACCTCTGCAGCAGTGAAGCGTACATGGGTCAGACCACCCTCCTTGTCCCCCTTCAGCAGCGAGGGTTGTATCTGGCATGCCTGGCGTTGTTCTGGTGAGCTGGCTGACATGAGACGTGCCTCTGGCCTTGGGAGATGTGAAAGCTGGTAGTCATTCACCCGGCTCCCTGCGGGAGCAAACTCCTGGGGTAGGAGTCAGCAGCAGGGAAGGCACTCGTCTGCTGCAGACATCGGCATTCCCCTCGAGACAGATTTTCGGGTGAATCACTGCTGCTGTGAGTGGCAGGGATCAGAAAGCATGAAGCAGTTCCCTCACGCAGCCAGCGTCCAGACCATGAATTGCTTTGGAGAGGAGGGCTGAAAGTCTGGATTTGGCCCAAAATTTGGTACGGAGCTGCTGCAGAGAACCAAATGGTCTCGTGTTTGAAGCCAATGCCCATAAATAAATGGGGACAGTCATTTCCGGAAAGGCTGCATCAAAATATGAACCCAATGGGAAAGAGGTGTTGTCTCCTTGCCAAAAGATGCTTTATTACTATTCATCTGCGGCACGGTTAGGTGCCAGCCAAGAATGGCACTCTGCTGCTTGAGGCAATGTTCATACAGAGCAGCAGATACGAATCTAACAGATGTGGCTATTTCAATGCCTAGAAGTGATGAGGAGCCAGGGGAACACCAAGGCTGCGGGTTGTCTTAACATGCCCCAAAAATGGGGCCAATGATTTAAGTTCTTCTTAGCCCTTAGTTCTTCTTAGATTTTTCAGGGCAAGACCCTCAACTTTTCCATGGGGAGAGAAATTCTGAAAGGTGTTTGCAAGTCAAATCAGTTATTTTCAAAATTTTCTTACAAAAAGGATTCTGATGTGATAGAGTTTCCAGTTTGGGATTTTGGGTTTTGCATTTTGTACTTCATTTACATCCTGGAATTTCAAAGCATCAGTTAGAAATCCTAATTCATGTCCTTTTCACATTTTACCATGATTACTGACTGTTTTAGGATAAAGTTTTAGTGCATAATATGGCAAGAGATTTGAAGCCTTCCATTCTTTTATTTTTAAACACAATTAAAGGCAGCTGTTATATAGTACTAATTAAAAAATCTTATCTTTCTCTACAGATCAAAGTGACTTTTGTTTGTTTTGTAATGAAACAGTCTGACAAAAAGTCAAACACAAAAAGTGTCAAACTGCTTCATTACAAAACAAACAGGAGACACTTTGATCTGTGAAAAAAGATACAGTGTTTTAATTAGTACTAAATAACAGCTGTCCATCATGATTTAAGAAAGGAAATAAAACTCCAATATTTCAAGTCTCTCATATGGTGATGTGAACGCTGGGGAGCTCTCATAAAGTTAAAAAGCATTACAATGAAAATTGGGATAAAATTTTGAAATGTATAAATTTATGAAAATGCATTTCTGAACCCAGAACAAAGAAGATGCCCATACTGAGATATTTTGACAGGGGAAATTTTCATTGACATCAATATCTGTTTATTAAAAACAACGCATTTAATCAAAACATCTTTTAGGATGAAAAGCTGTGTTTAAAAACATTCCAGCCTGCTCTGCCTGCAGACACTGGTTTCAGCTGTGGCCCCGCTGGGTGGGGTATGGAGGTAAACAACAACATAATGCAGACGCAGCTTCACCAACATGTTGCTGGCACCTCCGCAGCCGGGTGCGATGCAGATGCAGCGCTCCAAGCACATATCACCTGGGTAAGTCATTCTGGACTTATAGCTGGGCCCTTGAAACCTCTCTTCACCGCACCATGAAGCCACACGTGTTCATGGAGGTGTTGGGGGCAAGGCAGGTGAGCTCGGGTCTTGCAGGTAGCGCTGGCTGTTGGGAGGCAGCGACTGATCCCAGCCTTCTCTGCAAGGAATGAGGTGCCGTCTCGGTGCAGTCCTGCTGAGTTTTTCCATGTTCCTGGGCCAGGGCAAGTGTTTTGAAGCTGGCCGTGTCAAATATTGCCAAAAGTAATGCAAGTCTGCTCTTAGAAAAACAACAGTTATTTGTTGGGAAGTATTTCCACTGATTCTTCCCAGGTCTGCGTGTTGTGCAAACCTGGTGAGGGGAAACTGCTGTCCCAGGGAGCTATGCTAGTGGAGGGAGCATAAACCACAGAAGGACCTGATTCCTGCTAATGAGGCCAGGGTGATGGATGACCAGGCAGTGGGTGAGCATGTCAGAGGGTCAATCAATGCTCTGAGCCGCAGAGTTCGTTTTTGCTCTTCCCTTCCACCTTGCTGTTTACAGCCAGTGAATTTCCTGGAGGAACCCCACGGAAAGGGTCCTCAGAACAGCGTCCTGTGATCTCAAGGGCAAGCAAACATCAGTCTCAGTCCAATTCTTGGACGTCAACTCTGCCCCTTGTTCCCGGATCATTGAGAGCTGCTGGGCTATGCTGCTTGCTTTTCACAGCCTCCTGTTTATCTCACCTTTGGTCCTGCTCTGTGTTTACAGTTAAGCTGTTCATTCAAGTGCCATATAGTTTGTCAGGATTTGCTGAGGGAGCAAAGGTCTTCAAGCAGAAGACGACACCAGAGGAAAAACAGCCTCTGGCTGCCACACTTGTCCACGACTTGCTTCAGAGAGGTTGCTCAAGACGAGCTGACAGCTAATATGTACAGAAAAAGATAGCAGTAGCAGTATGTCGGCAAAATTTGGAGGCCTCTGAGACTCCCCTTTGTTATTGGTTTTAGTTGATTTCTCAGTGCCTTTATGATGATGGTGATGATGCAGTCATTGCTGATTGTACTCCTAGTATTTTATCAGTAATGTTTTTATAGTTGCACTAAATTCTGAAATATGGATGGGGTGACTGCTTCTGCTGCCTCACCCCAGCCCTTCACATTTACAGTCTCCCATATTAGTGTTATAGCTGTGGTAGATAAAATAATATAAATAAATAAACTGTCGTGGGGAGAAAGTATGCCTTTTACTTGGACCAAATCACACAGAAAAAAGACAAGCTTTCAGGCACCTAAAGGCAGATTTCCACTCACCCGCTCATATCCTGGAGTAACAAAAGGCATCAAGATTTAGCATTTTAGCTGTTCAAAGAAGAAAACCTTGGCAGGCTGAGCCTTTTTGACAGGATCCTTGATATCTGTGTGAGGTAGGCACAGGCCCCCAGTGCTGTAAGAATTCCTCAGTCATTGCTGCAACTGAAATACCATGAAATTATTTGGGATGCAAGAAATTCAAGGCTGTGAGTGAAAGGCAATAACCTGTTGCTTAAGAGGTAAACAGAAGCGGGAGCCACTGGAGGAGAATGCTAACTTAGGCAGGGACTAAGAAGACCCATCTGCATATTAAAGGACAGCAAAAATATTGTATGAACGTGGAAAACAGGTGATTGTTTATACAATGTCAAAGGAACTCTTGAAATAATATTTATGAAAGGTCAGGAGAGGAAAATCCAGCTATTTATCCAGGAAACCATACTAAATAAAACTGGAAATGGCAACAATGCCAGGGGTCAAGACCAGGCATGGGCGTCGTGTTTCAACCACTTCCCTCAGGCTGGCGGAGACATGAAGGAAAGGTGGCCATGCAGGTGGCTCAGGCCTCGAGTTGTGACTCCCGTGGCGAGAGCAGGTCTGAAGAAGCGAGCTCCTCTGCAGGGTAAGAGCTAGTTCCCCTGGTAGGCAGTGTGATGTAAACATGGAGGATTAGAGCCAAGAGGCTGAGGTGAGGAGATGGCTGGGAGAACTGAAGGAATAAACACGCTGGAGGTGGCATTATGCATTTTTCTGTATTTTCCAGCTTGGGAGTCTGAGGAATCACAGCTGGGGTTGCAGGATTGGCTCTAAGTGAAAGCTATCCCTGTCCAGAAGGACCACCTCCATCCCACGTACAGCCAAGGAGTACCTACCACAGATACTGTCCTCCCTGCATCCCTTCCGGCTGGGTCTGTCATTTTGGTGACCCAAGGATTCCTTTATTTCCCATAGCCCATATCTGTGTCCCAAAATCACCGCCCCTTTCCCCGCTAACCATTCCCTCCCCAGGCTCACCAGGGGAGGTCAATCACCTCTCCAGGCATTAGTCAGCTTCCTTGGCAGCCTTCCCTGGGGAGGGGACCCAGTATCTTTATGCAGCCCACATGCTCTGTGGCCGTGCCAGCCCTGCATAAGCAGTGAGTGGCACCTCCTGAAGCTGCCTCTGAGCCACCCATTCAGTGGCAAGCTGCATGACATTTCCACAAAGACCCTTCTTTGCTTTTCCCCTCAAGATGATCCCAAAGATGAAATAATCCAACACACACGCCACCATGTTGTGGTGGAGTAGGTGCTGCTGGGGTTGCGGAGAGGGAGCAGCATTGGTCTCACCAGGGTCACTTCAGCCAGTTTTTCTATCTGCTTACTATGGGTAGAAACCTTTCCTTTTCCAGGAATGTGTTGATAGGTGAGCCAGGCCTGGTGAGCCAACCATCACCAATGTCTGTGAGGGGTCCGTGGCATCATGCCACGTAACCCAGGTTGGCAGTGTGTGCAAGCACTGCCCTCAAAGCCCAGAGAAACCCTTTGTCCCTATGCTCTGGAAACAGCACAGGGCATGCCCTACTCCTTATGCCTTTCCTCCGGGATGCTAAGCTGCCTGTCCCTGTGGAGCCATGTCTTGAGATGTCCTCATTCTCCATGCTGTGGTCAAGGAGTGAGGAGACCACAGTCATCTCTGCCTGGAGCTCAGCCTTGGCTTGTGACTTGTGGCCTTGGACGGTGCACACGTATCACATAGCCACACAAGGACTATGGCCTGGTCCTATGCTCCACCATGGAGGGCTGCATCCTGTGTTGCTCTGTTTTATATGTCTGCACATGTTCTGGTAGATGGGTCCCCAAAGGGGTGCGTCAGCCCTTGGTGGGAGAGAAGCACAAGTTTTGAGGGGTCATGACCTCCTGCAGGGCACACCAGGAAATTTGGGGACAAGACATCTCACACCCTTTTCTTTCTTAACACAAGGTCACCTCTAGATGAGATTATGGGCCTGTGGCCTGAGTGGAACTTCCCACCTACTGGTTCCCCAACTTAATTGAGAATTAGTTTTCAGTCACTTCCCCTCAGCAGCCACTCTGAGAAGCTCTGGTCCATGAAAACAAAGCACTTGCCTTGGCCTCATGCTAGAGCTGAACATGCCAAGCAGATAGCTAGTCGGCCGTTTCTTCCCATCACTCTGGTGGGAGTGCTTTGATCATGTCCTCTGAGTGAGGACAGCTGGGCTGTAAATCAGGGTCCCTGCTGCTCTGAACTCTTTCCTTCACCTGGTACCATAGAGCGAAGAGACCTGTTTTTCCTCTCCATGCAGGGGTGAGCCAGGGTGAAACCGAGGCCTGGCAACTGGGCCAACAGACCTCTCTGTGCTATTCACTTGTTGCTTTTGCAGGAATTTTCCACCTTAAAACCCCATCTCTCTTCTCTTCTAGGCAAATAATATAGGCAAGAGGTCAGCTTTCCTGTGTAAAGAACAGCCACATAACACTTAGATGATAAGCTGAAAAAGTGCCAGATTTCTTTTTATAGCTTCTTTATTGCTCCCTGTCTGTGTATATAGAATGAGGAGAGCTGTGATTTGCATGGTAACCTTAAGGCTGGTCTGTGAAGGAGTACGAGAATTGCAGAATATCCAAGATCATTTTAAGGCAAATGGGTAATAAAAAAATAAACAAACAATGGGTAGCTACTGAAGCATGCATGCTGCCTCTTCCATCTTAAAAGGCACGAAAGCAATGCATGTGAGGGCAAGGACAGTGAATTAGGAGGCAAATTCGAAGGAGGCTCAATAGTGCTTCTGATGGTTACCCAACCTCTAGCCAAAAGTCCACTTCTGCAATCACTTTTCCAGTGAGCTCACGACCTCTGTTAAACATGCCATGACCCTGGAGGGGTTGTGGTCAGTAACTGGGCTCTGAAACAGTCTTCTACTCCAGGCAAATACCCATCCTCTTTTAAGATGGAATTCAATATATTTCTGAAATGTAGCGCCTGCAAGAACTGAGGACCAGACTGGGTGAGCCAGGCAACACATACAATCTCACATTCCTCAGCTGGAGACAGGTAGGGGATGTGTACAATTCTTGTACAGATCAGGACTACAGTCTACTTTATGCTGGACTTTTCTCTCCCCCTCTCTGCTGTCACTCTCTATCACCCTCCTCATTTGAAGTTCCCAGGTCTCTCTTTTCAGTTCCAGAGGGGTTTTGTCCGGCAGACAAAACATTAATTAGAGGCTGTGTTGATACTATCACACTCATTTTGCGTCCTTGCAGATGCCAAGGGAGTGAAACAACCTCCCTGGCTGCGAAGTCCCCAGAGGGCTGCCGATCCCCTCTCCACATTCCACCTGCTGCAGGAAAACACCACGGCATTAGAAAGACACTCATAACCTTTGTACGCATTTGTGTGTCCTTGCTTCTACAAAAGCACCGTGCTCCACAACTTCTCTACTCAGGTGTGCAGGCCATGTGTTTGTATCCAGGCCCAGAGAAGCTCAGAGCCCAGGCTAGGAAGATAGGGCTTCCCTGGCGCCTGTGGAGGGACTTTTCATCTCTTGTATCACGCTTTCTGGCATCAGCATTAAATCCTGATGGCAGCCCTCAAGAAAATGAGGCTGGCTATTGGACCAGAGTAATTTCATTTACTACTATGTAGGTGGTAGTAGGCCAACTGGCTTGTTGCTTTGTTCACGGTGCTGCCCCTGCAGTGTGTTCATCTGCTGACTGTGGTGAGCGGAGGCTAAAGTTGCCATGAAACCTACCTACCTTTCTTTGGGCCTCACTCCCAAGTTCATTGACAGACAAGAAAAGGACTAGGTCTAGTGAGCACTTGGCACTGAGGTTTGCTTTACCCTCTGGGTCTCCAAGGGCTGCACAGATGCATTAGGAATTTTTTTTTCTTGGGACCTGCCCTACTGAAAGATGGGTGAAGGGAGCAATTCTCTGGGTCCTTCCTGCTGCGAACACTGGCTTTTCTGGTCACTGCTGTCAGATGCAATGCCCACTCATGATGCTCTGAAGGATGCTTTGAAGCAGCTGAGTGTGTCTGAAGCACTGAGGAGCATTTTAACTTGTGGATCTTGCATTAAGGTGCTGGAGATGTAGATTTCAGAGTCTTCTGGGCAATTTGAAAATCTCAGTCCTGAAATTTAGATTGAAGATGGAATGAAAAGGTAACACACAGGACATACAAGGAAGTCACCACTTCCTCCCAGGCAGCAGTTTCCCACAGACAAACAGGACACGTCTGCCATGCGGAAAAATGACAACAGTAAACTCTGCCCATGCCCGTTGGCCAGCGCTGTGTTTTGAAGAGGCAGGAAAACCCGTCATGCTGGTGCAGCTGCCCGATGAGAGCAGGTGATTAGAGCACAACAGGCAGCCCTGCAAAACCACGAGGCTGATGCCAGAATCCTGCAGTTGCTGCGGACCATGGCTGAGTCATGTGCAGGGTCCAGAGACTTCCCTTGTGGTGCAGAAAATGAGCAAGGCTTTCCTCTAAGTGCTTCATTCTTCCTGGTGCAAATTGCTGTTGTGACCTCCAGGTGCGGGCGCATCAATTATAAAACCTCACAAATTAATGCCTGACCTTTCTTACAAAGTACCAGCAGAGGGAACACACAGGAAACATCCTGAGCCATGAAAGAAACTCAAAGTCACTCAACCAAGCAAAACCCAGGCAGAGTAGGTAGACCTAACAGCATGCACTGGAGATGGCAACTGCGCTGTACCGTGCCCCAAGGCGAGAGTGTCCAAAAGTGTGCACAATTCTTAGGGCACCTGCGGGGCTTGCACGCACTCCCTTTGAAGACAGTGCATCTCTCTTTCTGCAGCTACTCAATGTTACGTCATCACTTGATCTCAAGGGGTTGCTAATGAGCTTTGGACATGCTCTATTCTTGAAAATGGCCCAGTGGGACATCCCAGCTACAACATGTGCTGCTTGGGCCGGAGGCGAAGGGATGGAGCTTGGAACCAGAATTTGGGATGCAAGTGCAGCACTGAGCACACAACAGCCCTGTCAGTTTGCGGCACTGGGAACATGAAGCCACATAAGTACAACACAGCTGAGTGCAAAGGCCAGACTTTTCTTTCCTCTCTGCTGACATGAAACAAACGTGTATTCCAGAATTTTATGGGAGCGACTCCTAGTCTTGCCGAAAGAAAAAATAGAATAAGTTTTGTTCTGAAAGATGTACATAGTCAGGAATAAGCTGTGCTCAGGACTCATCTCTGGAGAATTTTATCACACTTGTAACAACATCACTTTTGAGAACTTTCCAATAGGACATTGGGCGATGTGGCTCTGCCTGAAGGCTGCAGGACAAGGGCATCACTGTGCAGATGAGACCATTCTCCTTGTGTGTGGATTCGTGTACCAAACAGAAAACCACACTGATACGTAGAGGGAATTCTCAAAAACCGTGTACCTCCCAAATCCAACCCAGGGCTTTGGTTTTCCCTGAGAATTATTTGACAAATGTGTCTTGTATGAGAAGTATTTGACAAATGTGAGTCTTACAGCTTTCAGGACCTCAGGGTGAAACCACGCTGAGCCACCTTCTTGCAGAGCATAGAGTCAGGAAGTAGATGTCCCCGTGCTGGTCTGGACACCACCTGTAAGCAGCTGGTGATCTTCACTGTAGGGATGCAGGAGACCTGGGTACATTTCTCAGGGGATCTGCATGCCGCTTTGCTGGCTGCTGCCATACATGTTATGCAGCCAGCTGCTGTTTGCTGATACGGGGCACCCCCATCACCTCAGTCACTGCCTCAGGCCCACTTTAAGTGATAGGCGAGGAGGATGGTGTGTCTTTCTAAGTTGGTGTGATTCCTCCCGGCAGCCAATGCAACAGAGGGATGGCTCACTGTGACAGATATTTACTCCCCAGGTGTGGCTCCCTGAACACCACCTCTGCCAAGGCAGGTCACAGGGCTGCGCAGGGTTTCCAGGCAGAGTCCATAGGGCATGGGTGCACACGCGTGGAGCTCCTCGCATGTTCTCAGTGGTGCTGTGGCCATGCCAGTGAAAGCCGGGGCACAAGCTCCTCTGCTTGGCTGCTGACGGTATGCCAGCGGGGGCCAGGGTCCCCCAGTGGTGGTGGTGCCCATGGGGTGCTGTGGACATTTTGTTATCCCCTGAATGTAGCAGGCTGCCCTAACGCTTGGGGATATTCTCGATGATGAAGTCACAGGGCCACATGTGATCTTGACAAACATACTATTGTCCAGGGCCAGGCTGTGCAAGCATTTAGTGCACAAGGCATTTCATCTTGGGAGATCTGTCATCACTTGACGAGTGAGATGTATTTGAGTTTCTGGTAAACTTATGTTAACATAAAAGAATAAAAAAGAAATATTGGATTATACACAGTACATAACAACGTAGCAATGGCCTCACTGGCTTGGACCTAAAGGTTCACCTAGGGCTAGGTGTGAGCACCCAGGTGGTCAGGCAGGTTGGGGTGGAGGGAGGTAAGGTGTGGGAAAGGATGAGACAGCAGCACCAGGAGAGATGTGTCCTGGCTGCCGAGCGTGAGGACACCTGGGATGCTCAGCCCGAGGGTGCTGTGTGCTGGTGGAGCATGGGTGAGGAGCCCATATGTGGCCAGGTGTCTTCTACACAGGCTGCAGCCTCAGTGAACATGCACCCATTTCAAAGCACTGCCCAGCTACAGGCACAGGTAGGAAAGAGCAATAGCTACCAGGAGGCCAGGGAACCCAGGGTAACTCAGGAGCACACACGTTTTGTTACTGCTGGGTTGGCTTGGCACAGGGAAGAAATTTATAACTGACAGCAGGTTTGCCAGAGCAGTTAAACAGTGGTGTAACAATAGGAATAAGCATTTCAAATATTTGATTTTGCCTTGTAATTCCTTGCAGGCTGCTCCCAATTAACAAGGGGAATTTTGTCAAGCCTAAAGCAACTTTGATATGGTAGATAAATTCTTAGCTCTTGAAGTTTAAATGTTTCCCCACCACCACCTCCTTCATCAAAAAAACGTATTTTTTTTTTAAAGTGGCATGTGTGAACAGTAGAAACCTTGAGCAAGGGAGCGGTTCTTGTCTCTTCTGCAAGTAGCACATGGGGCTAGGGCATGAAAGGTTAACAAGGATAGAAGTTCCTTATGTTTTTAAAGCTACAATTTTATAAAAGCACTTTATCAATAGTAAAATTATGATGCTTCTGATATTTTATTCAGACAATTACCAGGAACAGTGCTGATATCCTGATCTCACAAATCCATCTTGGTTGCTGAAGCCGACTACAGCCTGATTTGCCGTGCCACTATGCTCGTTGCTGGAGCTAAGTGGCCTGCAGAGTTCCCACTCCAGTTGGGTATTTTGATAGACTGCACCTGTCAGCCTGATTTACAAAGGTGCTTTTGAGCACATTCATGTGTCCTGGTTGTCTGCCATAAGAGAGGACTGGATGCAAAAGGGTCTTTCCACTGCTCTGCTCTGCTGTCTGTTATCCAGACTTCCAGGTGTGCTTGTCATTGCTGATTTAATGCCCACCAGAGAGGTTGGCATCCCAGTTCATCTGGGCTTGTTTTACCTCATAGTGCAACCTGTCTCAGATCTGTTCGTTAGTGCATATTTCTAAAGAAAGGACTCTCAGAGAGCTGGGAGGTCCAGAAAACTTTCTCCCCAGGCAATGCAGAGACTCTACTCAACAGCTGTCAGGTGTCAATGGGGTAAGGCATGGGAGGGGGTCATAGGTGTGGGATTCAGAGTCACAGGTTTGCCACAACCTTTGGTGAACAGTGTCACCTTTCCAGGCTTTCTAGGTTTGGTATTTGCTTTTGTGAGGGGTGCATGCAACTGAAGATGCATGGCATGACAGGCATATGAACCTCTCCCTGACAGTTTTTCTCGATACCAGGTTGTGCTATATACTGCTGCTGCTTTTGTCTCTTCATCCTATGCTACAGGCTTCCATGGCAGGATTTCAAAGTTTGAGAGAGCAGAGGCTGCCCTGGTTAGTTTTCCATCAAAGACTGTGCGGGGTTTCCAGGCAGAGTCCATAGGGCATGGGTACACACGCGTGGAGCTCCTCGCACATTCTCAGTGGTGCTGTGGGCATGCCAGTGAAAGCGGGGGCACAAGCTTAGGTTAGGAGACACCTCTCAGGATGACGATGGTCATGACTTTTTATCAACAGCAACGGTGCTGGGCACCATTAATTTGACAGTCCCAGCAATTTCCCTGTTTTCTTTGCCATTCCAAAACCCATCTTTGCTTAACTGAAGCCCTGTGCTGCTTTTCCAGCCCTCCAGGGTTTTATTCTGATACTTCCAATACTGCCTGCCTCCTGGAGGTCAAGGTAGCTAAAGGAGTTAAAGCAGCCAGCTGGCCAGGAGAATTCAGACATGCAAGAGCTGCCTAAACACACGTAGAGAGGCGGCTGGCTGGCACATGACCCACTGAACAGATCAAACAATGCTGCTAGGAGCCAAGAACAATTTCCAGTACCTGCTGCAGTGTCCATATCTTCCCTGGGTCCCACCCCCCCTCCTTCCTTTTATAGCCAGCTCAGAGCAATATCCTCCAACGTTACTGAAGTGACACGCACCTGGTTCTGAGCACATGTGCCTCACAAGGTGACAGTTGTTAGTGATTAGGCAATGCTCATGTCGCTTATGTCCCTGATGGCATTTGAGTCAACAGATCACTTGGTCTGAGTGCATATGCATCCACTAGAATGAAAGCACCAGAGCCACAGGGCTGTAAAATGGTGCTTCATCTTGCATTGGTTATAGATCTCCTTCCCTTCCCTTTCTTTCCCCCTAACAGAAGATATGACTCACACTAAACATTGACAAAGCAGACAAACACTTAGGGCAGCTGGTTTGCAGAGGCAGCAAAATGACCATAAGCTATTGCCTACCTTGCCAATGCCACAGCACAAAAAAACCCCCAAGATGTTCACTGCTGCTGAGGCTAGATTTGGGATGCTGGGGTGGGCAGCTATTGATAAGTGCTGGAGATCGTGTTTTCCCCCCACTCCAGATGCAGGAAGAGCAGCAGGGTGGACTCCTCTCACCCATTTGTCCCAGCAGTTTGTTCCAGGGAAACAAAATTCATTTTTCCCTACCATGCTGAGAAGCTTTGAGCTAGTTCTTGCAGAGGGATCCTTACAACTCCTTCATCACCTAGTTTCTTAACACGTGAGCAGCATGAGGACATGTATGGTTGTTGTCAGAGAAAAGGTGGAATCCCTTGCTGTGCTGAAGTTTGGAGGGGGGGTTATTTTTCCTTTTCCTTTTGGTTTGGATCTTTGAAGGATGAAAAAGGTCCTTTGAAGAAATGGCCTCACACTTGGACTAGAAAGACATGTGGTATCTTCTTGTAGAAGCTCACTCCATGCATGAGCCTGCATCTGTTCCAGCCAGGTGGAGGATGGTTTTTCTTGCAGTTGAGATTTCCCAAATGCTGGAGAAGTTGAGCTGTCAGCCACAATGTTCATCTCAAGTGGTGGCTGGTCCTTCAGTTATCCTGGCCCTTGCAGTGGGACAACCTTGAAGGTAATGACTTTGACCTTGAACTTCACTGGGTATAGTGTGGGAAGCCAGTCAAGAAAGGCAGAGATCTCAGCTGTCCTGGGGACAGCCTGTCCTGTGGTGGCTCTGCACTGCAAGGAGTTCTTAACACTTTGAAGGTCTTATGCCTTGCCACATTGCATAGGTTTGATCACTGTGTAATCAAATCATGGTGAGAAATGCGACAGAGCAAACTCTTGCAGTCCACCCCATTGTGAGAGCTGGCTCTGCTGGCTGCAATACATCTGCCACTCTACATCCGTCCAATGTCACTGCACACTTTGCTCTCCAAAGGTAGTGGAAATCTTTTCAGTGGTTTTGGATAAAGCTCTGAGCTAAATGGAACCTTATAGCTGCCCTTTGCAGTAATTAGGAGTTGCTCCTTTTCGCTAGGCAGAGACAAGGTATTGAGAAGGAAATCCTGCTGGGGCTGAAGACTGTTCTGAAGGGTGATGGGCTGCAGGGGCTAAATTCTGCTCTTAGTTGTCTGCTTTGCTTGTGGCCACACATGGAAAATGGGAAAACCACAAAATGGCCATTTGTACATTGCTATCCCCTGCTTGCCCCTTTGGGTCTGGTTCTGGCAGTGTGATGGGTGAAACTGGAGAAGCAGGATCAGGTTGCAGGAGGGATTTCGACAGAGGCTAGAGCTGGCTGCTGGGAGACACAGGGCAGCTCCATTTGTCTTGGCATTACTGAAGCCAATGGGATTTTGGCTATAGTCTTCAACAGGGCTAGGATTTCGCTGAGCATGCCTAAGAAAGCACCGTGTCATACAGTTGTGTTGTCTGCCATGACATTTACTGCTAGTGAAACCAGTGTGCCCCCTGTCCCACTTGTCTCTTTGTCTCTATCTTCATAGCTCTTCACCTGTGGCTTTTCCCTTCACCTACTGTCTTGTCTCTATCTATCTATCTATCTATCTATCTATCTATTCTTTCTTCTGTTTCTGTCTGATTGCTGCTTGCTGCAATTGCCCTCTCACGTACTCTGCATGGAATGTGCCCACAAGAGGTATTTTTATTTGGCAGCCTCAGTAAGCTTTCTGTTTTGACCGCAGGTACTGAGATAAGCAGCCAATGGAGCTGAGATCTCCTGTGTCACGTTTTAGCTCTTTCCGTCTGATAGACAAGATGACCTCACTGGCTGACTGTGTTGAGGAGGTCTGGTTGCAAGGGCAAAGAAATTAGAGTTAACCTTGAAAGAAGGAGCACGATGCCTCACATGTGTTTTTAGGCTAATTTGCTGTGTCTCAGGGGATTTGGGCCTTAGTTCAACACAGAGGGTGTGCAAAGACAAAGAGGAATTCAGATATTTGGGCAGCAAAACATTTTTCCCCTAGGATTTCAGCAATAGGAAGAGGCTGCCAAAGGCACTTCATGTGCTTCTGAGGAATACCCTCCTTGGAGCAAGTTGTTCTTTGACCACCCAAGAGGTGATATAAGGTGCTATACGGCTTTGCTCTCTTCTGTTAAAGAAAGTTGAGCTGTTGTGTGTCAGGGGTACAGCTGACATGCTGTTTTGTGGCATCATATCAGGCCACAGTGGGCCCAATATAAATCAGGATAACTCGGTTTGAGGTTCCCCTGGGGGGGCTGAGCCCTCAGCACAGTGTGCCAGGAGCAAGACAAATTTTAAGTCATCCAAGATGAATTAAATGTCATCCTCCTGTACAGAAATGTAGGAAAACACTCCAGATGCAGATGTTAAAGCCTCCTCCTGCACTGAGATTTGAAGGGCAACACTGGCAACCTGAGAGAACATTTTCAAGACGTAGTATTTATTGTTGCAAAATCAGGGAAGAACAGAGGGGAAGTTGTGGTCTGAACTGTCATGAAACCATGATCCAGGCAGGCCTGTGGAAAGGACTGGTCTGTATTGCTTCAGTAGATGAAGTCTCTGAAAGTCTACCCTCTTATCACACAGTACTAGATAGTATCAAAACTCTGTCTGCAAATGCGAAAAAGTACCTGGTATTCTGGACACTTTGCTTTGCATACTATTCTACCACCCTTCCTAGCTTTCCAACATCTGATGCTAGGAAGGACCTGCCTTCTCCTTCTGAGCAGAACTGTGGTGGCCAACCTATCATAGTGGCACGATGGGGGAGTGATTTGTGTGTATGTTGGGTAACGAAGGCCCATCTCGCTTTCTGTCAACTCATCCGTCATGCCTTACGCACACCCATCTGGAGACATTAACTCACTTTTCCTTCTCGGTGCGACATGAAGGAAACTGTGACGTTTTTCCAACAAGGTGTGTGCGTGCGCATACACAAACCAGGCTAATTCTGGTCTACGCGGGTGCTAGCTCAGGCTGTGCATCCTTGCACGTAGTAGCGATGGGGCGGACGGGGGTGTGTGCTGAGACAGCCAAACTGCTACGCTCTGACAGCTCTGCTGCACGTGTTAAAATAACATCACCCTGGCTTGTTGTCTCTCCTCTTCCACCCTCTCCCCTCACTCAACAAAGTCTAAAGAGAACAAGCTCCAGGTATTAAAATAGCTCCGTCTAGCTTGTTCAGTCTATTTCAGGAGGCTGGTTCCATCTTGACACAGATAGAATACAGAGATGTTGTGGAAACCACAGCCACAAGAGGCCATCGGCCAAAACGAAATGATTTCCCAACGTACGCCAAGTGGTTCATTCCCCCCGCCCCCTCCTTCCATCCCCTCTCCTGGCTTAAAATAACAGTGGGAAGCTGTTTGGCTTTGCTTTGTTGGATTCTTCTGCTCGCTGTGCTCGGTCTGGTGGTGTTGAGAGGGAAAGCTGGAGGCAGTTTTGTGGTGTCAGAGACTTGTTGCCTGGCTTTTAGGTGAGAGCTCCAGAACCACCAAGGAAATGAGAGCCCCACGAATATTTTTGGGATGTGTTTTCAAGGAGAAAACAATCAACTGGTACTACTGCAGTGCTAATACACGAACTTACCAGCTTAGACCATGGACTTGGTCTCCTAGCTTGCCTTAGATTGAGTAGAAAGGCAGTGGACATCTAGAAATAGGTTAGAGCAAATGTGGCTCAGGGGTAGCTAAAGTCTGATTAAGCAATCCACAGGGAAGGACTAATCTTCTGGTTTCTGTGATCCTTCTGTTGCTAAATCAGGGCTTGTGACATGGGGAAGCACTGCTTAACACCAGCCAAAGGTTTGGCCCAAAATATCCCTCAGCTGAGGGTCTGGATGATAAGGCTGATATGAAAACACTGTGAACAAGACATAAATTCTAGCTTCCTCCCTCATCTACCTCTAATCTTCCACCCGTGTGCTTGTAGCAGCAACACTTCCTGCATTTTCTCACCCTCAGGTTTGTAGGTCTCCTTCCAGCTCCTGGCTCTCCCTGGGGCTACCTGTTTCTCCCTAGAGGACACCACCAGGCCTATTCCACACATGGCTCAAAATTAGCGGGTTAGTTAAACCTCCATCTTTTAGTCTAAACTGCACCAGAGTTGGTGAATATTTCCAAATATCTCTTTTGGATTTGAAGGTGCTCTTAACCTTTAATAAGAAGAGTCAGATGTAAAAATATGAACTCTCAAATCTTTAAAAAAATGCTAGCCCTGTTTCCCCAAGAGATGTCAAATTGTGGGTGTGCAAATTACAGTGGGAAACTGCAAACACGAACTGAGCCTAGGGACCAGATGGCTCAGCACCAGAAGGGCTCGCAGGTGGCTTGGCCTTGGGGATGAACCTTGCTGCTTGGCAAGTGAGCCCCCAGGGCTTGCTCTCAACAATACTGAATTCCAAAGTTTAATATCATTCTGTCATGCCAGAAATCTTATGACCTGAAGTTTTCTGTGTCTCATGCCAGGCGTTTCATTCATTGTAAAGACAAAATTTGTACTAGAAGCGTTCAGGGAGCACTTCTGCCTTTGTAAGCAGAAATAATGCATGGATGCAATATTCAATTGCAAGCAACGAAAGTTTCTAAGACTCATTTAAAGGGAGTCAACACTGTGTAAGTATGTAAGTTATCAGGTCTCCATGTCAGAGAGACATCATTTATTTTACATAATAGCAAATCTACTCTAACTTGAGCTAGGAAAATATTACCTTTTTTTTTTTTTTTTTCATTTTCTGCTGTGCAACAAAAAAGCAGAATGAAAATCAGTATTTCTATTTAATGAAATAGATGCTTCAGCATTTGTTTTGTGACAAATGTGGAATGTACATTTGAAATACAGAGGTATTTTGAATGCAAAATTTTAAAATGTTTACATCTCTAAATTGCTTTTATTGACATTTCTGAGGGGAATGGACTATTTGACTTTTCCAGGTGGAAACGTTCTGAGTCAGTTCATTCAGTTTACCAGAATGCTTCCTTTTGAGTCCATTCAGTATTACAAAGAATATTTGTATGGAAGCACATGACCCAGGTTGAATGGTAGCCCCATTCCCTCATGTGAACCAGAAGACTGTTGTATTATGGGAAAGAAATGCAACCGCTTAGGAGACAGTGCATCACATTATGCAAATGCACTTGAGAGTATTTCGGGCCAGATCAACAACATAACATATAGTCAGTCACGCTGAATTATCTGATTTTAAATATATGGTTTTGATTTTCCTAGTGGAAAACTTTAAGAAAAAAAATCCCTTGGGAAACAAAACCTGCTGATGTTTGTAGAAAGTCTGTTACCCTCAGAAAGAGATTACAGCAGAAATTTCCTGACTAGATCTATTTTGATGTACATAGAGTTTATCTATCTATCTATCTGTTTATCTATCTATCTATCTATCTATCTATCTTTCCTTCCACCTTTCCATCTTTCTGCCTTTTTATATCTTGGGGTTTAATCAAGGTTTAATAATTCTGCACATAAGAACAGTCTGTCCTTAGACTTTGGATCAAGTCTGAAGTCATCTCCATGTGTCAAACTATAAAGTACTTGTCATGTCCTTTTCTATGGGCTAATCCACAGACGTAACACAGCAGACTATTGTCAGTAGCTGAGTAATTATCTTAATTTGAGCAAAAAGGTCAATAGGACCAAATGTTGCTGTAGCCCTGTGGTTAGGGTATTACACACCAACCCACCCACACATGTTATTATTTGCTCAGTGTTCTTTTTTTTTCCTCTTTTTTTTTTCCTGCTGGGCTTTTTTTTTTTTTTTTTCTTCACAAACCATAAAAATAAAGATGCTGTCTCTGGCTAGAAATGTGAATGGAATAAATTGTAAGTTCCTGAAATGCTACATGTCAAATTAGCCTGTGTAAAAATGCTTTCCACTTACATAGCTTCTAAACACTGCTAGGACAGCCTGCTCTCATCGAGCCAGACATGCAGATCCCTATTTCAGGAAACATGGCACAGGAGGCGTAACCCAGGCAGGGCAAGGCAAAGTCAATGAGGCCACCTTGATTTGCGCTAGCGAAGGATCTGCTCCGAGGGTTTCTCACTGGGTCCTCCCTTCGTGCCCCCACTCCACCCCGTACCCAGCAGAAGCCTGCGCTCCCCCACGCGTGCCCATGGTTGTGCAAATGTGTTTCTCTCTGCTTTGCAGAAATGAGGAAAGGGGTGCCCGGGTGCTGGCAGGGGGGTGCTCAGGGGCAGAGGGTGCTCGGTTGAAGGCAGGAGAGTCATCCTCACAATTTATAACATGCAGTTTGGAAGCTGAGTGGGCATTTAACCAGACCTGCAGCAGAAAAGTAGGATGGCTCAGGAACACCATCACTTGGTGCTCTTGATGAGAAAGGCATTCTTCGAGGAGTCTCTGAGAAACAGGAGCTTCACAGTGAACTGTTTTATAGGTATACAGAATAAATCTTTCTGGAGTGTTTTTTATCTGGCACACAGGGAGGCACAACCCAGCATTTTGGGCCTAGCATGGGAGAGAAGTCTAGGGTTGGCAGGCTGTTCATATTCACCATCAGAAGTGAAAAGGGGGATCAGAGAGTCCCACACGCATCAGATAACAGCTCTGTTTGCCGGGGTAACAACCGCAACAGGATCCCTCCCAGCTGCCACCAGAGAAGCTGCAGGCACCAGCCCACCCATCGCTTCCTTGCTGTACCCACCGCTTTCCTCAGGCCAGCCCCAGGAGCACTGAGCGCGGCACAGGCTCTGTTTTCATGGAGTCAAGACTTCTCCAGCACAACCTGCTTTCTCATTAGACACCAGCTGCCACAGTGTGCTGGGATGTCCCTCTCCTGAGGGTTTGATTAGCTGGTCCCCATGATGAGAGCACCTGTGCAAGTGCCTGAATGCCAGTGGGACTGGTTCTTATGGGAGACGAGCGGAACAGTGAGCACCAGATGATCCCATTTCCAGAGGGGGAGTTGGAGCGCAGGGACCTGAAATTGTTTCCTATGTGTCACAGAGGAAATGTGTGTGTCAGTGTCATACAGGGCCTCTGCAATGGGGATTAAGTACCTATCTTCCCAGGATGAGTCTGCTGACTTCTCCGTAAGACACTCCTCCAGCCCCTGCCTGGGCCATGACACATCTTTCCTGCTTTTCTGCCTTTCTTCCCTCATCACTTGATGCTCTGATGTGTCTTCAGATGTGGAAGACAAAACAGCAAAGAGTCCAAGTAGTGTTAGATTCCTTTCCTAAAGAAGCCTCTTTAGAAAATCTTTTATGTATTACCAAAAAGAGCTGACCCTTCATTTTAGATGCTAAGCACACCTGGTAGACTGCAGCACAAGTTGGCATAGCAGACTGTGTCTGAGCACGCTTGTTTTCTCAGTGGCTCAAGTGACAGCAGCAGCAGCAAAGACACAACCTTGAGGCAGCAAGTGCTTGATGGAGGTCAGGTTCCTACAGGGGAAGGCAGTGTCTGCCGGGGTCCTCTCCAGCATGCAAACACTGCTTTGCATACCTGAATTGGTTGGCCGAAAGCTGGCTGCAGGCTGCTGCTCTCAGACCTCCTACTGTAGTGTAGGTGCAACCTAAGCCTATGCTTTCTATGCCACCCCTACGTCTGGCCGTACTGCCCCAGCTCAGGTAGGAGATGTTTACCAAGTGCTGATGTCTGCTGAAGTCATTGCTCAAATACCTGGGCAGATGGTGGATCTGGATGAGACACTCCCTGAGCCTACGTGGGTAAAGGGTGAGACGTTCCTCTTGCATAGCCCTGCTTGTTACCATCTTATTATCGATAGTGTAACTGTGAATCCTTTGTTATCTTTTAAAATAAATATTTCTCTTGGATTTAAATCTATGCTGGAAAGGCTATGTCTTTCCCAGTCAGAGGAGGCATCTGACAGTCTCCCATACGCTGTGAAACTGGCTCTTTTCCTATAGCTGCTTCCATGGTTTGAAAAAGCTTAAATCTCCTCCTCTGTTGCTCAGTCACCGTGGCTGTGTCTGGCACTGGACATTTATTTACACTTTTATGAAACGAAAGATCTTTTCCCCTATGTAGAAATGAGGGTGCAAAGCAGGATGGAAAACAGGACTCTATTTCAGAAATAAATCATTTTACATTGACAGTTTTAACTCCTTGTGGTCACTTCTGTGTTCATCTGAGTCTGCCTGAGGTAGGGTTATACAGAGTACAGATGGGAAAAGGCTAGGAAAACTGAAGAGCTCAGAAGGTTCCCACCGCGCCCACTTTAGCCCAGGGAAGAAAAGCCTACAGTATGGTCCTTTGCTCTGTTTAGCTACACTTTATAAATGTTTCGGTCACAGACTCTCTCTTTGTATTTGACAGTATTTTCTAAACCAGGCTCATTTTAGTGTGTGCCTTCAGTTCCATTCCTTCCCTGCACATGATAATACTTGCAATCACCTGGTATAAAGGTATGGTCATGGACAAAGGAAAAGCAGAGAGACATTCCCTGTGGACAGTCTCAAAGGCTGCTCATGAGTGAGTGTTGAGGTTCTGCAAAATCACAGTGTGGCAACAGCAAACAGAGCAGTCGCTATTTTGCAACATACTGACATGACAGTGATCAGTAATCGGCATTGGCTTGGGCTCTCCACACTTTATTATTGTGTGAGATGTTGTTACCTGGCAATGACATTCTTCTGACTACACACACCCTACATGTTCACAAGCTGGCTTCAAAGAAGGAAGGGTTGGTTTATTTTAATATGTCATAGTGAACATTTCATCTCTTGTCCTAGGTGAAACTGGTGCTCACACTTAAGGATGCCCTCACATGGCTTCTGCTCTCTGAGAGATCAAACAAATCACACACGAAATAGCAGAGGCAACGTTTGATGTGGCAGTGGTTAATGTCCACAAAGTTTATGAGACTGAGATCTCTGCTTTACAGTGCAAAGCACAGGTGCACCGTCTAGATAATGCTGGTGGAGAAGTCATCCCATGCAGGAGAATCCTTCTCTGGTGACAGTGACATAAATACCCGTTGCATCGTCTGCATTCAGCAGCCTGAGCAGGAATGTGGTGGGATTGGGTTGGTGTAAGGGTAACTGTTGTGAGCCTGCTGTGCTGGAGGAACATGAGATGCTGCAACACAGGACCTTGCTGCTCTAGGTTGCAAAGTGTACTTTTGGCTATAGAGAGGCTTTAGACCTCTCGTTCCTAGGCTCACTGAGCCTCTGTGACAGAACACCTTCACTTCTGCAGGCCCTATTGCTTCATGTTTCCTAGGGGGTGTGAACTGAACCCCAGCCTCCAGCAGCATTGACCCCAGGTCTCATGTGCGGTCTGAGCAATGGTGAGAAGAGGCAGCACCTTCATAAGCAGCCATACTTGGGAAGAAAAGCAGCGAGCTGGCTGTGAAAGAGCCCCTGTAAACATCTCTTCCCAGGAAGCAGCTGCAGTCCTTGAGTAGCCCATCCAAGTCACGGGCTCATTTCTGGAGAGAAGTGCTCCTCAGCGGGAATTAAGTGATCAAATGCTGATACATAATAAAATGTTTTCATGGACACACCTCAGTTGTGAGCTGAACTAGAGGCAGGATGTGGCTGGGCTGTGGACTGGGACCTAGGAGTGGGGTCTTTCTGTTGTGATCTGGATTTCCTATGCAGCCTGAAAGGCTGGAGTACATGTTACACTGAGCCTCAGCTCTCTTTGAAGAGAGATGGGAACCTCCAGAGGGTGTCCGATTCAGATTCGAGTTCCCTGTGGTGGCATCTGTCTCAGTCCACATCTGGGTGACTAACCTGTTGAGTACTTCTGTTAAGTGCCTACTATCAGATGCATGTAATGCCTCACTGAGCAGTGACAGGGCTTGGGCTCCTAAGTCACTTGCACACTTTTTGAAAATATTTTCCTTCATTGAAAAGGGGTAACACTCAGAGATCAGGAGTGAGCATGCCAAACTGACAAGGTGTGAAGCGCAGGAGGGAGTGGTGTATCATCATTAACCGTACACAGCGCACAGCACTTGATCAAGTGACGCTGGTTTCCTTCTTTGTGCCTTTGAAGTGTGAAATCTATCTGGGGAAGGCGCCACTCACACTCCCTGTTTCTATGCCTGTTCTCCTGCTGGGAATCTGCAGCAGAAGGCGTCTTGAAGAAAGCAAAAAATACCGTGCAGCATGGTGAGAAAGTTGTTGGAACCTGCTGTTTGCTGTGTTTTATGTCCTGAACCTATCTCCTGTACCGTCTTACCCTGGTACGGGCTGCTGTGGGTACAGGAGCATGACTGTGGGTTTAGTGAAAGGGAAGGGAACCTTGCCATGGGCTTTGGCAACAGCTGGCTGAACTGCTCGGCTACCTAATATAGGCCCATACTTTCAGGTTTGCGGTTCAGTTGCCACTGTTGGGATCATCTTCTGTGACTGCTCATGAAAAGCTCTCCTCTGCATCCTCCTCACGTGGCCTGTTCTTTCCCACGGCACACTTCTCTGAGTCTTCCTCATCGCAATGACTGTATGCTCTGGGTTTTGCTGCAAAGGTGCAAGTGTAATTTAGATGGCTCGCCTTTAAGATGTATAGATGGGTAGGGAAATCAATAAAAGCCAATTCTGTATGAGCAGGACACAAACGTTCTCTCTGGTAGAAACCAGTTGACATAGCACTTTCTTAAGTCACCAGCACCTGGGAGAGACAGCAAATCTAATAGCAGTCACTAATGCCAAATGTCTGTTCCTCTTTTATCATGCTTAGCGTGGGTGATTTGTACACGTCCACCCAGGAGACTGGTACATCTCCTGCCAATGGGCTGATGGATGTGGTGCTATCTTCCGCTGCTTCTGCTGACTGAACAGTTGGGTTGCTAGACATGAATCTGCAATGACGTATCCCAGAACTGCTGACTTTCTAATGCAAATACTTTTATCCCCTCTTTGAGGACAAACCTATACAGGGATATAGCAATCTGGGGCTATTGGGTTGACATTTCCTTCCGCAATTCAGAGGGACGGTCTCTTTACACCCCTCCAAGTGTTACTGGCGAATTCCTCCTCAAGTGTCTTTTTATGGCAATTTTGCCATCTGCCTGTAAAGGAGAGGATGTTGGCAGTTCTGCAGTGAGGTTCCGCCTCTCTGTTTTGTAATTCAGAGTTGCACTTTTCTGTTTCATTTACACAAAAATCCTCTTCTTGACATGAAGGATGTTCAGTATGAGAATGGGCACGCGTGTGCGTACCGTGCAATCCATGGAGCATTTCAGTGCACATCGATTATGCTCACAAACCAACAGATTGTCAGCTGCTACTTTTTTTATTTTTTTATTTTCCACACATGTGACTGACCCTTGGATAGATAGTCCTGTGACTAAGCTGTGCCAGGAACATCTTGATGGACTTCCTGATCTCATGTGCTCTGTAAACTACCTGGGCTTCCCGACTGACAAGGAAGTACGGCCCTCGTAAGATACAACACTCAGTGCCATTCTTATTTGCACCACGATTTTATCAGGCAACATCCCAAGCTCTTACTCAATATTTTTCTTAGCCTTTATTCAGGCAAAACTCCCACTAAGTTGGTACTAGCATGACCACATTGATAAATTTGACAGGAGAGGTATTGCTGTTGTGCAAATGCCATCTGTATACTAGGGGCAGCAATGGGTAAAGTTAGCCAGCACTTTGTCTTATTTTACTTTTTTTTTTCCCTTGTAGTTGCTCATAACATTGCCAGTCAGTATTTTGCTTAAAATTTTCCATGCTAAGTCTCTTGCTTAAGCATGATTAATTAATTAATTAATTAGTTAAAAAAAAAAAGTTTTGGCCAAAATCATTCATTGGTTTCTGAGAATAAGTTTAGGAAAATGACATTGCTTTGGCCTGTAATAATCTTTCCTTCTTTATGGTATTTTCACTGAATACCTTGGAGGAGGGCCTTGACATTTTCCCAGGAAGGGGTCAATATGTTACTGGCTTCTACCCTTGTTAAAAAATTATCCAGAGCTAAAGCTCCAAAAAGCTGTGTTGTGCACCTGCTTGGCAAAGGTTTGTAAGAGTTTGGCTGCTAAATTCTCCCAAGATTCTGCCTCCGTCGCCTCCTCTCCAGCCCCTCCCAGGGCTTTCACCAGCCCCGAGGTGCAGGAGAGCCTGTGCTGCTGTCTCAGGGATCCCTCCTCGCTGAGCAAGGCTTTCTCTGCAGTTGCACCATTGGCACTGAGCCTCAGACCTGTGGGAACTTGTGGTGAGTCTCTTTTCCATGTCATCATGGCTAGATGTGACTTCAGATGACGTAGGGGAGGAGCATCCTGAGTGTTAATGTAGATAGATAGGAGGTAGGAGGAGAGGAGGAGAACTAGGGGGTTGGTGGAGGCCGCAGGGAGGACAGTAGGAAGGGGTGGGGGAAAGAAGTCAGAAGCTGATAAGAAGGGAGGTAAGAAAAAGGGGAAGATCACAGACAGGAAATAGGGAAGACAAGCAGGAGAGGACAGTGAAAACAAGGAGGTGAGGGAGACACAAGAGGAAAAGGTGACTGGAACAGAGTAATTGATAGTCCTAGAGCAAGAGGCTGTTCCCCAGCTTTGAGCACAGGAGGGGATGCCTGAGCTCTTGTGTCCCACTTAGCTGGGAAAGCTAGTGGCAAAGTAGGTGTCTTGCTCATGTCCTGGAAGGGTCCTCCTGGTCACCAGCTCCATCCCCTTGTCCAAAGACAGGGTCAGCTCTGCCTAAACCAGATGTGACCAACACGTGTTTCACAACTTCCCACAGCATCCCCATGCACTGTAGACCACAGCTTCCCAAAGAGAAAGTCTAGCCCCAACTGTTTACCACCAACTGTCTCTCACTACAGCCTTATCCCACTTCTCTTGCCCTGTCCAAGTGGGCAGTGAGAACAATTTATTCCCGTCTTCTCTGTGGCAGGCTTTTGCAAGTGGGATAACCTTATTTCCCATCAGTTCTGTCTTCCAAAGGTTAAACAACTCATCTCTTCTGGACATGCGTCTTCTAATCTCTTTCTTGCCCCTCTTGTTTCCCCTCATTTTCTGACATGTGGCTCCTTCCCCATTGACCAGATACCAGCACAGGCTGTCCAGGAGCTGAGGAGAGAAGAGAGATCACCTGGACTCATCCTGCTTCTCCATCACACTCCACACAAAATTTTCACTTTCAGGGAATAGTAGGACATTGTTGACTCGCAATTAGACACGCATTACCACAGTTATCAAATGATCAGGTAGCATCTGAGTCATGTTAGCTCTGCGTGAAGTAATATGAGCAGGTTAAAGTTTCTGACTCACTGGCGGGAAGGGATTACCCTAGCAGAGCTCGTGCCCCTGCTTGCTGCTGTGCTGCTTTCCCATCCCCAGTGCAGGGACAGCTGTGGCGCGCTGCTGGTGAACTACACCAGGCTGGAGGCTGAAGGTGCTACCTGAGCTGCTGAGCAATGCCTGCTCAGAAAGGGAAAGCACTGAGAGGCAGCAGGAAATCGATGGATGGCAAGTAGCAGGCATCCCAAAATAGGCTCCCACTGTAGGCACCCCAGGTGACATGGGCAGGAATCCAGATTGAGCAGAAGCCCAAACTGATGGATGATCCAAAAGTTTGAGGTTTAATCTCATCATGTTAGCCTTAATCTCATTAAAGTTTGTGAAGGAGCAAGTACAATGGGAAAAGTACCACAGCAGGAAATGATTAATAATATGTTCAGGGCAGAGATTGGATAGAGTGGTAAATAAATATGGGGAAAGCAGGAGGGAATGAGGAACCTGTGCAGATAACATATTATAGTTTGTTCTGGGCAGACAAGAAACCTGTAGGGCAAAAAGTAGACTGCCTTTTGCATGTAGTGTCTGTATCAGTGTTTGTACCTGGGGGGAGGAAAAGTAGGGTTATAGAGAGAAGTGTGTGGTCCTTGACTTTGCAAATTTACCTGGCTCTGAGCAGAGATTTTTGTGCAAAAATGTGTAGGGGTGACTGTTGTAGAGGACTGGGGCTCCCTCACACATAAGAAGTCAGAGTAGGTAGTGGCATCTTTGAGCATGGGAACAGTAGCAGCGGGGATGAGGTCTGCTTAGGGAGACCTTGGCTGCGTTTGTTTCTTCCTCCAGACCATGGAAAGAACTGCATGGGAGAGCTCTGTGGGATGAGAGCGTGTGGGGAAGCAGGAGGCACAGTAGGATGCCATCTTTAATGCTGCCTTGGGGTGTGTCTGTGGTCCCTTCCCAAGCCCTGACAGTCGCAATGAAAGCCTGCCTTGTGCAGCAGGCCCACAGGGGGCCTGTGTCCTGCTGAAGTCTAAAACTGATGCAGCCAGGCTGATGGATCCCTTTCCATCTTAACCCCTCGGACATCTCCCCGGGACGAGGGTGCTGTGTGGGAAGGGACCAGCAGGCAGTTTCACAGCACTGCTTGTTAATAGAATTACTGCAGTGTTACCCTTTATGGAAAATACTACTTTCAGGGGTGAGTCTTCAGGGAATACGTTAGATGAAGATGCATGTGTCAGCCCAGTCAGACAAAGTGAGGGTCAACAGGTTCTCAGGCTACATGTCCCCAGGTGCCCAAGTCCTTATGGGGAGCCACTGTATCTGGGTTCTCTCTATAAGCGAACTGGAAGGAGGCCAAGGAAATTAGTGCAGTGAAACACTTACCAGGAAGCCAAAGATAAATATTCATGTCTGGATTCGTTTCCCATTGACTTTTTTAATTACATAAGGAAGAGATGATGTCTGCGAAAGAATTCCCCTTCTCCTCCCACAGGATATACAGCGCTTTGATGCATGTCCTTTTCAGCAACAGGAATCCTCCTGAAGTGAGTTCCTAGAAAGTCCCTGAGGAAGATATCTTCATATTTTCTATGGCTCAGCTGCCAGCTCTGAAGAATGGGATGGCTGAGATCCCCCCTCCCTGTGCAGCAGTGGAGCTGAAGGGCTGTTCATCATCTGCATGACACATAGCCCTCTGGTCTGAACTGGCACGGGGGAGCAGAGGGTCCGGCTCTGCCATGAGATGGCATTCACCTTTTTATTACTGTATTTGTGATTACCCTCACATTTCTTGTACAATTTGCAAAAACCTCTCTCTTTGGCCTTGTTTACACAAGAATATTTTAGGTGGGAGTTAACATCAATATTTTTGGGGACAAAACTGCCCTGCCATCTCACACATGGGTGGTTGCCTCCCTCCCCTACCTATTCTCAGTTATGTGGCATCCCATTCACTATTTTTCTTGGGAGGGAATAGACTCTCATTTGTCATTATGTCCTTCAGATAGCAGCCCTGTTTTGTGATGAACCCAGGTTTGCACACTGACAGCTACAACTTGCTTGTGCTTTGATGGGAAGTCCAGTATTTTTGGGCTTCTGTAGATAGAAACATGCCTGGGTGTAACAAAAGAGCAGCTGCTGGATCGCTAAGGCCTGCAGGTTTTGTCAGGTAAAATGAGGTGGAAGAATTGAAGATACCCAGCAAAGTCCTGTGGAGAGCTAGGATGGAAGTTTGCCAGATGGGCAGCCACATACTGGACATGGTGGCCAACAAGGCATGGACCTGGCCAAGAGGAAACTCTTTGGTACATTTAGGTTTCTCTGACATGCCACGTGCGAAGAGAACTGTGGTAGTGGTCCTCAAACTCAGCCAGAGACAATCTGTCCATGCCGGGAACAATTCTCTTCCTAGAAGGATGCTGCTACCAGCCTGGGTGGTGAGGAGCCTTGGCTTCTGCACCGTGCTGATGCCTCCCTTATTTTGCTGCTGGCTCCATGGAAAGACTGAAATGCCAGAACTTTTTATTTCTGTTAGGCATCAAATCATGTAACCACTGGCCAGTAATGCCGCTTCCATTCCGCATGGTCTCTCTCCCTTTTGCTCTGCAGCCACCTGTTCCCACTTCTCCCCCACCTCGATGCTCATGCCCTGCTCTAGTTTGGCAGAGCCTTAAACAGGAAGAAGGAGATACTGGTTCCCTGTTTGATCAGTGCCCTCATTTTCAGCTGATATTTAGCTGCTGCAAGGTAAATTGCCCAAACAAAATTGACAGAGATATCTTCATCTTTGGCAAAGCATTCCTGCTTATTTTAATTGCTATTAATGAGAACAGTGCAATTTGTGCTTCTGTGCAGGCAAATACAGGAGAGTTTCTGGTAGACATATTTGTTTGTTTTTGTCATGCACACTGTGAAGCAATATAATCCCGCTGGAGCCATCAAATGGGCAATAGCTTATTTTGTTCTTTCACTTCTCACTATTATAAAAAGCAATAAGAGTAACAAACTCCTCTCTGTCTTTGAAAGGCCAGCCTGCTGAGTCCTCAGATAGTTGGTAAGTGGGTTCCTGTTGCCCTTCCTAATTTATCTTCCTTCCCAGCCAGCTGAAAACTGGACCAAGGTCTTCTACAGGAGAGGGAGAAAAATGTGGCAAATTTCTTACTGTTGCTAAGCTCACACCAGTCTAGCATGAGCTGATGGAGGAAAAAGAACTATTTTCCTACAGCTGGCATAAAGACTGGTACTGAGACAGTAAAGGCCAAGCTGTGTCTCTGTTGCCCTATTTCTTGATGTACCATGGCCCCATAGATGGGAGTTTTATTCTTGTATGAGTATCTGACGTGTGCCTGTTACAAGGTGTGGAAGGCAGGGAGGACTCAACTGCATCCCAGCAGAGTCGGAAAGGCAATGGAGGAGGGCTAAGACCTCTTCAATGAATTCATGAACAAAGCAATGGCCAGGCAGTGCAGTGCAAGAGATGAGGTGGACACAGAATCCCCTGATAGAAGGTATTTGCCGTTTCTGCTGATCCCTGGTAGCGTGGGTGTAGCCTTCTTCTCCTTGGTTAAGGTGTACACAACTGCTCTCTGCCCCTCACCCCAAGAGAAGGACATGAGCTCTGGGGAGACCCACAGCTATTCGGCACAGGCTCCACCTTCACCCCTTTTTCCATCAAGACGCCAAGACTTGCCCCTGCCTTCCCACCACTGATGACCCCAGATGAAGCCAAAGCTCATGGGGATATCCTAGAACGGCTGGAGCAAAGGCAGTGATGGTGGTGCTCACAGCCCTCCACAAAGCAGACGTGGGACTGCTGGAGGCAGCAGGCTCAGGCATGTTGGCACCATGGGCTTTTCCAGAGTCTCCCCTGTCAACATGGACAAAGCTGTATGATGATCAACCAGACTTCTCAGAGCTGCTCCTGTGTCTGGGTCAACATTGAGGCTTGAGGTGGAGAGCAAAGAAAAGGTGATTGAGTCCAATGGATGGTGACAATTCAAGTCAGGAACCTCAGTCATGTAAATATATCAATAACTGCTTTGTTTATGTTGGCCAAAGTACTTCCCTCTCTGAATTGTGGCATTGACCCAGTATTGTGTTTTTCTCAAAACAAACACCCCACTTTCTGGGCAGATATCCCATGGTACAATGTTTTGCTGCCATGCTCTGAGCATGCTGGCTATGTCATACCGTTGCTATGTCAACATGCAATGAAATGGAGCTCTTTCCTTGACTTTGGGGTGCTGTTCCCATCTGCTTTCCCTGCTGGAGGTGTGCTTAGTGTGGGGACAGACCCTGTCCCAGCCCACATGGGGATTGCTGCCTACCCAGACACTGCTGCCATGGGGCCGAGCATCCTGCCATCCACTGACTAGTAAAAACACGCAATAAATCCTACCAGTGCCCATGTGGTCATGCTTACAACCCATTTCAGTATTTACTTAGCTAACTACCATCTAACTGCGGTGTTCATGGGCAGCCAGCGCCTGGGTGGCAGTGGCCATATGTGCTGTTCTAGCCTGCTGGTCTTCAGCTGTTGGAGGGCTAAAGTAAATACCCTACGAGTTTCTAGGAGAGGGACATTTGTTCTGCTCAAGCTCTACTTATGGTCCTACGAGATGCATGTTGTGCTCTGCCCCACCAGCCCCCCCCCCCCCCGTTGCAGAAGCAGTTGTCCATTGGAGAAATCCATTCCCGGAAAGTTCACTCTCCGACTCGAGTTGGCTCCCCTTCCCCACCATCCACGCCAGTGCCGCCAGGAGCAGCAGTTGAAGCCACTGGTGAGAACAGCACTTTGCATGGGGAAGTGGGGTTTTGATGCCTGCAAGGACCACAACAGCTCTGTCTTTGTGAGAAGCACATGCTTTGGGAACAGTTGAGACCTGAGCCTTGGCAAGGTGAAAGAAAATTAGTGAAACCAAAAGGCTCTCTGAGGCAGACAAGCCACAAGCCATCAAATTCAGCTGGAGGTGGTAGCTGGTTATTCAACCTGCACTACCTGTGGTCCTGGAGGAGAGAGAGCTGAATGGGAGCTGGACATTGCATCTGGCCCCCCTGCTGCTGAGGGACAGTGTTTACACTACAGTAGCCTTCCTGTTTGCCACCTGACCTCTCCAGCCTCATCCCCACTCCTCTTTGACTGACTTTTGACTGTCCTCAGTTAATCTCTTGCCATGCCCTTTCCTTTCCCCTTTCTAGCATATTTGCTATTCAGCAGGTTCACACAGCGATAAATGATTAACCTGCAGATTTGCTGCTCAGTCCCTTATTGGAACGCAGCGGAGAGCTCCACTAACTTTGTACATAAGGTGTAACAGAGAGGCAGGGCTTCTGCCACAGCATCAAACAAGCCTTGGCCTGTGCATTAAATGCAAGTAATATTAATAGCGAAACATTAAAAAAATAAAATCACATTGACTTGAGTAGGAAGCCAGCCAACCCCAGGCACGCTGGGGACAACATTATGCGTATGCCACCCTCACGTGGATAGCAGGGACATGCTGAATAACTGGGCAAACTTCAGAGCATCGCCACTGAGACTAGCAACTGCATATCTCAGCAGGGAGGGCTGGGAGGAGGCAACCACACCTCCACGCTAGCCCCACATGAACCAGCTGTGTGGAAGGTCTTGGCTTGGCTCACTTGGGAGGTGGGACTGGGGCTGGGCTGGCACAGCAGCTGGCTGAGCACCACTGATGTGGGAAGAAGAAGCAGGTGCAGTGCAGGTGGGGGAAGATCTGGCAATACAGAGAGAAGACCCTCTCCAAAGTGACCTCCCCCACTTCACAGGCAGCTGGAAAGTAGCTGGCAGGAAATGGAAGGTACCAAGCTGCTGGTGCACCCCAGCAGGCGAGGAAGAGCTGGGAAAACAGAAAACTTCCCCTTGCAGGGTGCTTTCCTCCCTCTAACAAGGTAAGCCAACAAATGACTCAATTATATACCGAAGAACAATGAAATAAATGTTTACAAGGTGCCTTTTTAAATGCCAAGAGTTATAAACCAGTGAGTGGAAGAAAGCAGGACTCAAGATTCCCCGGTGCCCAATTCAGGCAATGCTTAACTACTAGACTGTGAGGTATTGGAAGGGCTCCAGTTCCTCTTCTGGCAGCTCTCCTCCCAAATCACAAGCACAGTTTTTCTTTTTCATTCAAAGAAATAAATAAATACCATCCTTAATTGTGTTCTGTGTAAGTGCCTTGAATGGAGAAGAGAGGGGAAAGAAGGAACCTCGGTTTTGCATATCATGCCTGTCTTTCCAGGCTTTTCCAGGCACTGGCATGTACATAGGCCCTTCCCTGGTTACAGGCGTGTATATAATTAGCACAGCACATTATGCATTGCCTTCCTATTTGCCAGCACATTCACCTCTGTACAGGACAGCACAATGCCTGAGTGCTGCTTATGTGCTATCACCAGCCTAAGCTGTCCCATGTCCACAGGTCAGACTCCTGGAGGTTTGCCTTAAAGAGCATGGGCACTCAGAAGAAAGGTAATTGGGGCAGGGGGATTTATTTGCCTTTCAGTTTTCAAGCTGTTACCTTTCATGTTGTCAAGTTTTCCTCATCAGCATAGGTGTCTAGAAACTAGTTTTACATAAAAGTTAAAATTGCTGCATTATAGCAGGACATCTGGAGTTGGCAGGAAACTTGTCTGCCTTCCACCCAGATAGGGGAGCACTAGCAAGGTGCCTCCTCAGCTGCGTCGTGACACATTTATCTGTGACTGCGGAGGGGAGATGGAAGCAGAAAGAGATCCCCTGGACAGCAGTGGGCAAAGATGTGCACTGCATGACCTCATTGCCTGTCTGGGTGTGTAATTTCTGATCAGGGCATTGTGAACTGGGGGGGGTCCTGCCCCCTTACCCTTCCATGCCTGGAACAGTGTGTCAGGTCATAGTCCCAGCCCGGGCTCCAGGTGGGTGTGTGGGGTCCATGCTGAAATGTGTCAGAAAATCAACACATTTTTCCAAGGGGGCTTCATGAGCCAGATGACTTTAGCAGGGACAGGCAGTATGACAGGTTTAAACATCAGCACACAAGCACCTGTAACTCAAGTAACGTGGAATGAAAGCACAACTCAAAAGAAAAAGAGGAAAGAGGAGATGAACATATGATCAGGCTCTTTGAACGACTTAGAAACCCCAACAGCTCCTTTTGGGACATGGACCCTCCTTCTCAACCTTACCTGAGCATCACCTTGGGGATTTGCTAACTGGGGATTATCATGGCTAAGCAAATGCTGGAATATGCAAATGTGCTCTGTGTGGGGTAGGGCATTTGGTGTCCCTCTCTCCTGCTGCCTTTAATCGCTGGCCATGTATCAGCGGGGCAGCTTGAGAAGGTTTTACTATCAATACAGGCAGATGATGTATGCAGGCTATTCCTTCCTCAGCCACCAAAACTCTTAGGTTAGTGCATGGGGTTGTACCTGCTCTGCCAGGGTAGCACAGGGCTGGCATCAGCTTTGAAACTATTCAGAAATTCAGGACGGCAGAGAAGCACGAGCCTTGGAAACAGAGGGGACGGCACTGGAGCTTCTAGACATGTCTGCTGTTTACACTGCTACTGTACTTGCCGACTCTGAACCTAATAACTTAGACTCTGCTCACTGGCCGACTTTCCTCTAATAACTTAGGAATGATATGCAAAGAGCAGGGCACAAAGGCTGCTGCAGCTGCCTGGCAGGATCACAGTGCCAGCATAGCTCTGCAGAGGAATGGGAGCAGGGTATGAACATGGAGGCAGGAGTGAGAACTTCCGCAGCTTTAAAAAGTGGGCATTACGGTGTTTAAACAATAGGTTTAAATCTCTGAGGACCCAAGACTTATTTTCAAAACCTGATGGGCCTTAGAAACTTCTCCTGCTGAAACCCCTCCCCCTAATCCATTTCTGAAGTGCAGGTTTAGGGTCCTAAGTCACTTTGTCACCCCTGGAAACAGCTTTTTTTTCATGGTTGCTTGCAGTCTCTGGGGGAAGGAAGGACTGAAAAAAAGTTCTCAAATGCCCCATGTATAGACCCAAGATTTTTGTACCATCCCTCTTTTTCCTGAGTTTCCTCCCAAATGCAGAGATTCCACCAGTTCTCTTGCAAGACAAAATGTTTATCCTCATTTCTGTGTCTCTCAGCATTAGATGTGTCTCCTAATGTGTAAACTGTAGTTGTAAGTAATAATTCTTACTTATTCTGCTGCTGCTGCAGCTCTGTTATTTGAAAAGCAGTCAAGAGCATAAGCCACGCGGTAGCAGATAATTAAAGACTTTGGAAGAGTTTTACTGGCACGGCCATCACCTTGTGCTGCTCCCATCACAAACTGCAGCTCTTCCCTGCCTCCCCTTCCTATACTTGGGTGAGCTGGCTTGGCTTTGCACGTGATGAGGCACCAAGCAAAAGTAACTGCATACCTTTGCATGGCAGAGGTTCCTTCTGTCAGGGTGACTCAGCAGGACAGCCAAGCATTCCTATGCAATGTCCTGGAACAGACCGCCTCTTCTTTAGACTGCATTGGGTTTGGGGTGGGACTTGGGCCTCCGGAGCAAGGTTGGTGCCAGAGAACAGCTTATCCTTAACTACATTTCCATGATAGGATTTGGCTGCAGAAGAACAAACACCAGTGAATTCAAGGTGATAGAGCTGATTTCCAGGCAAGGTAAATCAGAGAACTGGGAACCTGAAATTGAGCATAAGTTCTGCAGAGATAGAGATTTCATCATCTCAGAAATAGCCCTGGCAAAGCCCCAGTAGACAATGTAGCTAAGTTATTCTGTGGCTTTTATGTTCTTTCATGTGGCTCCTGGATAGCTAAAGCCTAACCACAATTATAGTCATTTTATTTTAAGGAATCACACAATGGCATGGCCATCTACTCAGACATTTTGGGTGGCCCCTCAGAGGGACATATTGGTGGCATTTTCGGTCATTGGCATCATGGGATGGCAAGTTTCCTGCAAAGCCAATACTTTTTTTAAATGCCTATAGTCAAACCTCTGGCTTTTTTTTTTTTTTTAATATAAACGTTCTATATTCACTATTTATATCCTTTCACAAATGCTGGGGCAATGCTTTGAGGTTCTGGAGGCTAGACAGCATTTGGGATGCAGGAGCATTTGTTAAAAGCATATCTGGAGGGTGTTTGGGCGCCTGGCAGAAAGTGGGAAGTGTCCGGGAATTTGTTTTTCGGAATTGCTCTCCAATGGCGCCAGTCTGCCTGTTTGCAACATTTCACCCAGTTTTGCAAATCTGACAGCCCTCTGGCCAGCGTTACGTGTTCTGCCACAAAGTTTTGCGAAACATCCTCTGTCTCTTATCGAAACAACAACAGGGTAGAGTTCTGCTTGTGGTAAAAGTTCACAACACTGAACCAGCAAAAAAAAAAAAAAAAAAATTTAGTACAGATCATCATCTAACTTTTTAGTGAAGCCACACTAATTTGTACCACCTGAGGATATCATGCCTTGGTAGTAATGCCATTCTTCAGACTTCCCTGGTCCACTAACTTCAGCAATGACTTTCAGGGGATATCTCCCCTCACCACACATTGAGGAACTGAATTGCTAATGATCTCCTCTCTGTCTTGCTATGGCCATCAGGGTGCTGCTGTATTCCTAATGACTGGCCAACTCTTAATGGTTCAGCCTGAGCTCTCCTGTTTACAGACCTCCATGTGTTTTTTTTCTTAAACCATCTTTCAACTTGCAGGACAAACTTCTTCGATATGTCTTTGCACACATTGGCAGATGTCCACCTAACCACTGGTTAGGACATTGACATAAATGTAAACACGGTAAGCTGTAAACACCCAAGTCCCAGTTTTTCTTTTCCCTTGATCTTAGTGTGATCTGAATTTCACTTCCAGTAGAAGTCACAGTGAGAGGTGAAGAAAGGAGAAGACAACAGAGGTGAAGCTTGGCTGATATCCATAGGGACAACTCACATGTGAGTTATGCACCATCAGAGACAAAACGTGCCATTGAGACCAATGTGCCGACTCTTATCATCCAACCACTCTGACCTTCCTGATTTTCCCCCTCCCACCCTCAGTACCGTGCTGTGACTTATGCCCTTGCTCCATTGTGTCTATCTGTTCTTGAGACAGGTTTGTACAGCTGATGCAGAGTTCATTACAACTGGAGCTTAATCTTCACCTTGTGTTTGCAAAGTACTCCTGGATAATAATAATGATCATGCTAATAGACTTCATAGCAATTGGGAGGATGCAGAGGTAGATAGGTCCTTGCAGTTTATAAACCTGCCCTAGAGAGGATGGTGGTGGTTATGGAAGAAGTCATGCTCTCCATTGTCAGGTGCCTCACTGACACCTCTCATCCATCCAACTGCTTTCTTGAGGTTCTCCAGTGCTCCAAGAAGACAGAGAGCCTCCTTAGAGCTCCCACACTGCACCCCCTCCCCCTTGAACCAACCTCTAAATAAGTGTCAGACCATTATCTGACAGGGAAACTGAGGGCCCCAGAGCTTTCATGTTACCCAACCACAGCGCATGTTTGCAGTGCACAAGCATGCCCTTGATGCCCTTGGGCAGAGGAAGGCTGGGCCCTTCATGAGCAGTCTCATTCCTGTTAACTGGTTTCTGCTTCCCCACAGAAATATAGCATTTGTGCAGGAGAACAAGTGGTGCTTCACTTCCTGGCTAAATACAGAAGTCTTTCAGCAAAACCCAAGGGCTTTTAATGAGCAAGAGAAACACAGACTTTTTATCCCCAGCAAAGCCAGTTGCCAGTTTGCCTTTGCATGGAGTGCTTCAGAGGGTTTTGTGGATGGGGCTGTATCAGAGACAGGTCTCCTGCAGAGGTGGTCTCAGAGGCCCTCTGTGGTGTGCTGGACTTTGAGATGGACCTGTGTTCTGTATTAAACTCATGAAAAGGAGACAGAGGATTTAAATAGCATTTATTCAATTTCTTTGTGGGTGTTTTTTTCTTGAAAGAAAGCCCTTTTCTCTTTTGTTTTATTGAAAACACACCCACAGCAGGGTGTCTGAAATCAGGCAGGGCTGTGCTTGGCAGGCGCCCATGGGGAAGCAGCGTGTAGTCCAGCAGCGTTGCTCCTTGGGTGCATTCTGTGGTTCTCCATCCCCCCTTTGACTAGTCCATGTTTCACATTCACCAGGTACCAAATGACACTTGAGCCCCCCCCCCCCTCCCCCGCCCCCAGCTAACTCTGTCCCTCTCTCTCACAGTAGTTGCCATGAGATGGGTGTGGGTCTAATTCCACCCTCTAACCATGTGCTAAAAGGCCACTCCAGATTACCATCTCCTCAAGCTTCTTTGAACACACTAAATTTCCACCAAGCAGGATTCACTGAAGTGGTCTCCCTCTCTGCAGGGCAACAGGAGGTGCTGAGTTACTGTAAAACAGTGCCCGACATAGTGCTCCTAACCACGTTGCACCCAGAGGGTCCTGATCTGAGTGAGATCCGTCCCTCTTGCACTGGGCTTTAGATATAATATCTACATATAGATATATATTTATATATCTATATTTATATAAAATATTAATATAATTTCATATTAACATTATATTAATATATTTTTTATATATATATAAAAGACAATCCTTGCCATCTGTGTGAACAGCTGATGGGAAATCTTGTGGCTTCTAAACAGTACACTTCTGTAATATCTAGTTATATATAGTAGGGAAACGGAGAACTGGTGCAGGGACCATTCGCATCCCATCCTTCCCTGCTCCCTGGAGAAACTTTGGAGGTTCCTCTCCTTTCATACCTGTACCTTGGTCTTTTCAAGTGGTCTGGTGGCTAAAAGTTGTCAGTGGTAGAGGGAAGCAGCTCTGCTAGGACATTGTGTATTTGCCTACAGACAGGCAACCACTCCTCTCCTGCCGCATGAGGAGCCAAAAGCATGCGCTCATCCAGCATGATCATCCCTTGAAAATTCAGTTTGTGTCAAACAGCAAACCTCAGAGCAAGCCAGCATGGGCAAGGCCCCCGAATGATGATAGATGGCATTCTTTTGCCATGCAAACAACAAGAAAGCAGCAGCCAAAAGCCATTAAGTCTCTGCTGAATCATTGATGAATGTCATTCAGACTTAACATGATGTCTGGAACAAGGCAAGTTCACTGTTCAGAGCTGGTACGGGAATCATCTCTGTATGGAGGGACCACTAGCTCCATACCTCTAATTCCGGTGGTGAGTGCAATGCAATTGAGCAAGGTTCTGCAGGGCATCAGCAAGGGGATGCATGCAAAAGTCCTGTTTGCTCTTTAAGGTGGTCAGTGCTGACCTGAGGTCAGGGAACGCCAACGGGAAGCTTTGCAGCAATTTAATTCTGTGGAGACTGACTGGAAAGGTAGACCCTCATCCTTTGATGAATGTTTGGGAAGAACTCACAGTGGGAGCACGATTTGGGACCCTGGAGCTTCAGTGCTTTTGTGCAATAAGTGAGATGGAGCTGTGTGGCTCCTGCTGCGATGAATTAGCACCAAGTAGCTAGCCGCTGTTCTGGGAAATTATTCAGATGTGCTGAGGTGTAAACAATTTCTTCCTGAAGGAGAAGCCCGGGAAAGAAGCTAGGTGTCTAGTCTTGTTCTTCCCTCAGAATTAGGACTGGCCCATACAGGGATCTGAAAGCAAACTGAGGGTGGCTCAATTGAGATAAGACATTTGTGAAGCTTATTAGAAAACAGAGCATTAGAGGAACACAGCAAGCACTATCTGTTGTGGATACCTGTCTGGCTCCTGCATAAATACGTGCATTTATTTATGTATGTTAATATTCATTGCTGTAGGGAAAGCAACCAAATCTGAATGCTCAGTCATACCTGCTGCAGGGAAAGGGTACATGCAAGAGGAATTTGAAGGGAGTTCTTGCTGCCAAGGAAAGATGAAAGGATTTTAGAAAAAGAGGTTGTGAAAACAAGTAGTACTGGAGAGCTTATCCATGCATAAATGAGATGGAGCCTGAAGTGACGAAGAGTCCCCATTGCTTTCTTAAAAACACAAGGACAAAACAAAAAGAGTGGCTCAACAGGATGTAAGGCAGAAAATAAGGTCTAGTAAAAACTGCTAGCAGTCAGGGAGGGAAGGAACAATGTCAATGTACACAAATCAGCTCTGATTTGATGCTTACTCCAATGTCCTGCTACAGAGGGAGAAGCTTGTAACTCTCCCCCACCGCAAAAGAGCATGCTCCCAGATCTCTGGGTCCATGCCAGACTGTGAAGTTCACTTTCAAAGGCAAAGCTGACGCGGAGACATTTGACAGGACTCATGCTTCTAAATCACGTGGATGCTTTTGTAAACAATTACTTCTGGGTGTACTTAATATCTCCACTATTAATCGGGTTGCGGGGAGTTAAAAGCCCATTAATGGCATTAACCAATGCTATTTAACTGGACTGAATTGCAAATGCAAGTTTAGGCAGAGAACAAATACAATGTGACTTTGGAGGAGCAGAAAGCTAGCCAAAAAAACCCCCATTTCATCTCGAAAAAACCCCCGCAAAACAAACATCTATTAATCAAACCAAAATACACAGCTTATGAGGAGGGAAGAAAAACCTTGGCAGATGTGATATTGAAAGAACTTGTGAGTGTGCTGGTTAAAGCCAGATGTGGAGCTCAACAAATGGAAGATAATAGGTGGACCAATACATGGAGCAGATTTGATAAGATTTTGGCATGCCATATGGCCACAAGGACGGTCAGTGGAGTTTGGTCGTGCTGGCACAAAGAGCGCACGAAACAGGAGGAGGAAGTTACGATACGGCTCTGAAATCAGTGGCCTGCCGAACGAGGGAAATGGTGATATCCTTGATGGTCTTCAAAGCAAAGCAATAGCAGGGACTGAGGGCCTGGAGGAATCTTCCAAGCCTGTTTGGGTTTTTGAAGAGTGCAATGGGACAACAACCCGAACCTGCCTGGTTTGACTATGTATTGGCTGTCTGTGTTTGTAGGAGCACCTGTTCACACTTACTGGTTTCTGAGCAGGCAGGACAATGAGTCTTTAACATGGTGCTTGATTGTATGTAAAAGTATAAAAGGGGAGGAAATGGGGTTGAGGAAAAAATGTAACATCAATATCATGCTGAAAAAGTGAACAGTTAAATGCAGAAGAATATGAATATCTCCCCAGGCTCTTTGCCTGGGGCTTTCAAAAGTAGGTAGTGGCATGTATCCTATAAAGTCCTGTTCTATACTGTCACAGAGGACAAATGGACAACCAAGTAATTCTTTTCTAAATGCGTTCTCTGCATAGTATTTCAGGTGGATGGGCACTTACGTTTATATTATCTATGTCCTTATTGCCTCTTAATAATGACGTTTAAAAATGACAGAGGTTGAAAACATAAAATGCTCAGAAGTAAGAAATGCTAAAGTCATGATTGCTCTTCATACCTTAATTCAAACTTCTATATGTATCTGTATTGTGTCACAGTCATAGGATCATCCCTGTATAGGAGAGATAGTCAGTGTACTCACTGGGTAACTGCTCAGAATTTCTTCTTACTCTCATCACTTGACCTCAGACCTTATTTACTAAACACCACTTAAGCTCTGCCTAGAGCACAAACCGATTACATGTCCTCATGGGCTTTCCTGTGACACTTTCACTCTAAATCTGAGCAGTTCACAAACATGAACAGATTTCCCCTTACCGCAGCCCTTACAAAAAGAGGAAGGAGCTAGTACCGCTTCCATTTTAACAAAGAGGAATGAGGATAAAGACATTAGAGTTGGGGCCACTACCTCTGGCTCTTCACTTTATAGCTACACAAGTTTGCTTTTTTTTGATTTTTTGTGTGTGTGTGTGCTGTATATGTTTAGATGTTGGCATGTTACTTAAATCTGCAGAGAATTTACCCTCCAACTGACTATTGTGAAAGACAAAGTTGCAGATATATAACAAAACCAATTGTTTTCTGTGAATGTGAGAGCTGGGCACTTACTGAGAGCAAAGAACAAGAAAAATAAAAATAAAAAGTGTTGAGAGGACTAGGGAGGAGAGCAGGGAGGGAGAATGGTGTGTAGACCAGAAAGTCTAATATTGTGGAAGGTTTGTGAGTAAATAAAATGAGGACTTGAAAACCTCTTCGGGCAGGACATGAAGCTGAGATGACAGAAGAGAGATGAGCTAAGCTGCTCCAAGAATATCCTTATTAGCAGGTTTTGATAATGAAGCCACCCAAAGGGAATCACTGGCAAAGCTGTGATCACCTGCTATGAACTACCTCCAGGGGCAACACACAACCTCAACTGAAGAGTATGAGTGTGGGGCAGGGAATTTCGAAGAGTGGCCAGGATTTCTTGAACCTTTAGCACTAGGGACTTCCATAATTTCACATGGAAGGCACAGCTCCCAGAAACTTTGCTTGCAATGCAGAACGCTCAGCACTTTTGCCAGTCTGGCCCCAGGTGTCCATAGCTTGGCAAGCAGAACAGGAGGTAGTGGCCAACTTAGAAAATGCTTATTTAAGTGACTTGCCAGTAGCACACAAGGAGTCAGTGGTAGGAGCAGGGCTAGGCAGCATTCAGCTGCATTAATGACCAGATCATCTCTTCGCTACCTCCAATCCCCTTCCTCATTTCCTACACACCCCTCCAGCTTGGCAATAAAGGATGCAGGGGTCCTGTGGGAAAAACCCAACAAAATGCTACGTGATCATGTAATTAAAGGCTGTACTATAACACACAGGCACAAAGGAGATGAATTAATGCTGTACGGAAAGCCTGCGGACCATGATTTCCTCACACTGCTGTGCAGTCATAATGTTCCTTTAACATAGTTCTCCATGTGCTATTGCACAGACTTATGGGGGGGAACCACAACAAACTTTCAGTGCTTTCTCTCTTAGAGAGTGTGCAGTGCGGAGATGGGCTGACCCTGGCACAGGTCACCAGGGGATCGGGAGCAAGAGATCTGCTGTCCTCTGCCACCTGAGGTGACGGGAGGGTAGCAGCCCAATCGCCCCACAGACTGCAGGGACAGGAGCACGCTGGGCTTGGTGTTGGAGCCTGGGCTGCCAAGGGACATTGAGGTGTACAGGCACAGACTCTCCAAAGAAGAACTTTCTATAGCTTTTATGCTCCTGCTCTACCACTTAGATCATGAGTGATGTACCCCCATGTACCATGGTAGTCCCTTCCCCTCGTCTTGCTCCTTCTCTCACTCATACTTCAGCTTGTCTCAGCTCTGGCTGGTGCCTCATGCTTTTTTTCGTTCCTACCCCCCAACTCCTTCCAGTTTGTGTCTCCACTTACCTCTGCCTTCAAAGGCAGAGTGGATACAGTCCTCTCACAGCCAGAGATCTCAGCAGGAGTGGTGGCAGAGGCAATCCTGCTTGATCCTCATGTCCCCATGCAGGGACCCATGTGTGCACCTATATCTCCTGCATGGTGGCACAGACGAGCTGGAAGAGATGGGGCACAAACCCAGGAGTGATATTCAGGAAACCTTCAGGAAGAACAAGTGCTTGACTTGCCTCTTCTGCAGTCAAAATGCAAATGTTGGCTTTTCTGAGGTTTATAAGGTGGCCAGACAGGGGTAGAAGTAATGAAGCTCCTAAGAGCACATCCTTGATATGAGGGCAGCCCTGTATTTGGGTGCCTGCTCTGAGGCATGGGAGTCACAGACCAGTAAGAATGTTTCACCATGATGGAAACAATGCATTTTTCTTGTCCTTGTTCTCAGAAACAGCCGCACCACTTAAGCAGAAATGCAAAAACAAATGAACAAAACAAATTCAGCTTGAGGCAGACACGCAGCATGGGGAATTGCAGACCAGATGGTTAGTGTGACAAAGTTATAAGTAACTGAAAACAGCCTTTTAATAAGAAGTATTAGGCAACTTCAGCATTAGGTGGTACCACCTCTACTGAAACCCCATCTCCCTCTTTCTCTTTTTAAAGACAGCTTTTCTAAATTCAGCACATCAGCAAATTCGCTGAAGAAGCACAATGACGGAGCAAGAAAAGCCCCGTGGTGAAGCTGTTGCCGTTACATCACGGATGTGTCAGAGGACAGTGGATGCCTTTCCACTATTCATTCTGTGGCTGAGCCTCACCCCCTTCTCCTCCTCTTGGCCCCATCCCCTGGGTCCGCTGCCTTCTCACCCAGCCTGTGGCTGGTCCCTCGATGCCCTGTGTCTTCCCCCTTGCGGCAGCTGCCCACTCAGCCTCCTGACCTGCCTCCTCCTTGCCTGTTCCACTGCTGGCTCTGGCAGCATCAGCTTAGAGCCCACACTAATAAGCCCAGCAAAGCTCCTTACCTTGGCTCCCTGCCTCCCCTTCCCCTCCTCTCCGCTGTCAGTGCGCCTCACTGGTCTTTTGGAGAGCTCTGTCTTCCTAATCTACTGTAAAACAAAAGGGAAGGGGCCAAGATCTCAGCTCCTGATGATTGCTGCTGCTCTGTTGACTTTCTCTGGAGCCAAGGCTGGGTTATCGGTCTACTGACTTTAGTGGGATGACACTGCTTCACATCATCCAAGGATGAGATCTGCTTTTGTCAGTGGACCGATGCCAACTTGCACCAGCAGAAAATGTCTTGTTGGCTTAGGTTTCAGTGCGGCTGGGCTGATTTGTGTCAGAGGGTCAGCTGGCCCCTGACTCAAATTGAATGCAGAAATAGCTAGACACAGCTATGTACACCCTCCTTATCCGCTTCACCTGCTTTCTGCTTCTGTCATCCCAGGAGCATGTGCACATACAGGGAGTAAGTGTGTACATGAGTTTTCAGTTGTTGTGTGCACTGATGCTTGCTGTATTTCATTCTTGGAGGATTCCCCTGTCTCAGGAGATGCAGCACATGATGCTTTTACTGTGTTTGCATGAGCTGTTCCTGCTTGTTCCACATCATCAGGTTATGTGCTGACAAGTGGAGCATATGCTCTCAACAGCATGTCTGCTGTGACTAAATCATATCCTGGGTCATCACTTCAAGGCTCACAGTGTGCTCTTCCAGTTCCAGAGGGAACTGTTGTCTACTTTCCTTGTTTATGACCCTTGGGAGACTTGGGCAAATCAGGACAACTGTGTGCAAGACCTAGCATTGTTTTCTTAAGCTGTGCAAGCATTTGCTTTCTTACCTCCGTTGCTCTCTGCATGCGCTACAGGCATCTACCCAGTCGTGCAACATGTTGGGTGAAGTAGAGCTCATGAGTCACCACTTGAAGCATCTGTGTAGAACTTGGTTGCTTTTAATAGGCCCCAAAAAACGCAACCTAGAAAAATATCAGTACATGCAACAAATGGTTAAACTTGTTGTGTTGTTACTCTACCTTGGCAGTGTTTGGGAAGTCATTTCACACAGGTTGTGAAAACCTTGTCATGAACTTACGGACACGACACGTATGAGAGCCAGAACATTAAATTTATCATTTTAAGATCAGCATCTGTAATAATTAATTGTTTCTTTCTCTTTCTTCTTTCTTTTTTTTTAACTGAAACTGCATTTTGTTTAATTGAAACCTTTCCCCACTTGCAACTTCAGTAAGCGCATGCTGAATTAATTCCTGATACTCAGTGACAGCTCTGTCCCAGATAATTATATCATCAGTAGACACTTCAATTTTTACAGTGTTTCTAGCATCTGTGCAGTGAAATGTTTTGGAACCTGCCCAATAAATATATCGAAGGTGTTCAACCCTGGGCTTTCCATGCCAAAGGAGATCTGAAAAATCTTATCAGTCTATCTAATCTGCTGAAGAATTTGGCTTCCACCAATGAGTCAATATTTCAGTCCAAGTGGAAATTTTCTCTTTGGATGTTCCTGTGCCAGGGGCCATTTAAGGCTGAATCAACTCTGTTCTCCTCCATAATTAGAAAGGAGCAAGCTTGCTTGCATCCCCTTCTGTTTTGCAAATACTGCCACTCACTGTCATGCAGTATCTCCATGGCCTTCCACTGCAAGGCTGGAGGAATGTTTTGGATTGTCCAGATCCAAGTTTCCATGACATCTTCGTCTTCACTTGGATTCCAGAAGTGTTTTGCCATGACTGAGGTTTCACTCTCACAGACGCTGTCCAAAAGCGTAATGAGAGATCATCTCAACTCCCATTACAGTACAGATCAACAAAGACAAATGAAATATTCCCATTTCTGTTTCTGTGGAAGGAGCAAGTGTTGGCTCACTGTCTTCTGAGTTGTCCTGTGACCACAAAACCATCTTTCCTCCCTGTTTCATTGAGTTTACTTTACCAGAAAGATGTTCATTCTTTCTTTGAGTCAATCAGAATCAGCATTTCATGGCTCAGGGTTGTCACAAAGGTCATCCACTCTTCCTTCCTTCCTTCCTTCCTTCCTTCCTTCCTTCCTCCCTCCCTCCCTCCCTCCCTCCCTCCCTCCAGCCCTCCCTCTTGTGCTCTTGCTCTCGCTCTCTCGCTCGTTCTTTCTTTCCAAGGTTAAAAGGCAAAGCACATCTGCAGACATCACACCCACCCTAATGGAGGACCCTCTGTTTTCTGCTTCCAGCTCAATGCACAGCTTGCAATCATTACAAAACAGTGGGCTATCTTCTGGGTGATTGTTAGAGGGAGTTACATTCCGGCAGCCTGTGAAAGATGTGTGGATGCTCTGATGTTTAATATTATTTTCCTTTCTGTTTTCTATAGCCATTTCCTTCCTGTTTGCAGGGCATTTCTTTCTGTACAACAGTGTTTGTGCCTATACCCTACTGAATTCCCAGTCTAAGATCATCTCTTGTAGTTGTTGAAACGCCTGGTGGAACGTGATGGAGTTATTGCAGACTGACATTGCTGTCGCTAAAAACAGCATTTGAGGTCAAAACCTTGTCCTGTGTAATGTCCGTATCTCAAAGTGACCTCCTTGTTCTTTTTTTCTTCTTCTATTTCAATAGTTTATGGGACAAGATTCCCAACTAATGTAAATAACTGTGACTTCACCAAAGTCAATGGAGGTAAATAGATTCATACCATCCAAAAATCCAATATAAGGTCTTCAGGGAAGGAATCTGTCACATATTGAACTCAAAACACTGCTTTTTGAAGTGTGTAAAATTCCTCTTTCTTTTTATGTGTGCTTTATTTTCCTTCATATCTCCTCTCCTCTCCTCTCCTCTCCTCTCCTCTCCTCTCCTCTCCTCTCCTCTCGTCTTTTATGTAACCAGGGGGAAAAAAAGTAAAAATCAATGGCTGAAAAAGTTCTTTGTCTCTTTTTTCCCATTCACAGTGCAATTTGCTGGTTTAATCATTTCCCAAACCTTCCTGTGTCACTCCTAAGTGTTAGAGCCACTATTGGAGCTTCCTGTCATAGTTATCACAGCTATTTAAATTGCGTGGCTTCTTGCTCCATACCATAGAACAGGCTCATCAAATCCTGAAAAACAATTTTTCACTCTGAGACATTGTGCACAGTAACTTTATTTTCAATGAAAAAATGATTTGAGGATGGCCCATTTGGGAGAAGAGAAGTAAATGGCATCTTCCTTCAGTTAGGCTGACCACTCCTCACCCTTCCAGGAAAACCCAAAAGGACGCTGTGGCTGCAGAGCTCTGGCTGTGCTTGTACCAATGTACGTGTGAGTGTGGATGCGGCATGGAGAAGCAGAAAGACTTTGTTGGGACCAAAACAAAGTGGCCCACTGCATTAATACATTTCTTTACCCTCTCGCCCAGGATGTGGCAGGTCTGTCCATTCTCATCAGAAATGTACATATGGTCAGGGCACGGAGGCTCTGCATGGAAGAGGGCGCAGAGAGACACCTCGCAGGGAAAGGTACCTCTGGCATTTACTGAAACATTCACGAGATACTGATTTGTTACACTCCCAGCTTACACAGTGAGTGAAAAACATCCTTCACAAGGGAACAGTATGAAGACAGATGACCAAAATGCTATGCAGCATGGAAATGAATTGTTACCCTCATGCTGAGGCTCTCCTACCGCCTCTTGCATGCAGCAAGCTGAGAATATGCTGGTGTTAAAGGTAGCACAGAGAAGTTCACATTGCCTCCTACCACTACCTATTTACCATTCTCTGAATCAACATCCCCCTTCCTTGGCTCCAAAATTAAGCCACAACTTTAAACTCGGAATGTTTAAAGAAACAAGGGGGGGAAATAAGTGTCTGGGCCATTCTTCAAAAGCCCCGTGTAAACACTGGGTGACCCATTCCTTGTTCTTTTCCTAACCTGGCTGAACTCTGGAAGCAAGCAATAAACAGCAAAGGTTAATTAAATCCATTTCTAAGTTTAACACCCTTGGCTCCCCACCCTGTCCTAACCAGACTTTGGGGGCTGTGTGTTATGGGCAAATATAACCTGGTTTGAATTCCAAAACATGATTTCAAGCTTCCTTTAGAGACAAAGAAAACTGATTTCTATATGCTGAAATGAGTCATTCAAGACAGGGAACCTAATTAGGGTTGCAGCAGCAGCTAATTTCCCCACCAAAAAGAAATTTTGTGCACTAAAGAATGAAGTGCTAGTTCCGGACAGCAGCACCAGGCACTCAGTGTAATTATAATTTATATGGCCCTCACTGCTGTAGTAGTTAAGTGCTTGACAAGAACCAAGGGATTTACTCTGAGGTAGGGAAAAGTTTTCTTCTCTTTTACAACCAGAGGAACCAGAGATGAAATGACCTGCCCCAGACCATTCAGTGGATTTGGCCAAGCTGAACTCAGGTCTCCCTAAGTCCCTTGCTAATGCTTTCAGCAGGAGCTTCAGACCCTGCTTTTGCCCTGCAGAGGAGAAGGCTGTTCCTTCCCTTCCCTGCTCTGCTTGAAAGGAGGGTCAAAATTTCTCAGGGCTGCAGCCAGGTTGCAAACCTACAGAAGAAAGTCTCTTTTTCCTGAAACCAAGACACTTGGGGGTCCATGCTGGGGTGCCAGTACTGGCCGGAGTTCCCTGGAGGCTAGCAAGAATTTGCCGCTGGCCCCAAACTACATTTTGAGCCAAGTGGGAAAAGGTCAGATCTGTTTTGCAGCGGGGCGAGTCCAGTCTCAGGGCCTCAGTCACTCGCACTGGTGCAGGAGAGCTGGGAGGCTTGCAGCAGGGCTGGGGCTTGTTTCCAGCAGCTCTGGCCTAGCTGAGGAGCCTGGGAGCGCCTGGCACTTTGGTGTAGCATGGAGGCTTCCCTCAGCCGGAGAGCTTAGTGCTGCCCGGGGCTTTCCTCCAGGCCCCAAATCCTCCTCATGTCTTGGAGGCTTTGTTCGGTTTTGGAGGTCAGCCTAGAGCAGCTATGTAGAGTTTCACTTTTGCCATCAGAGGATGTCTGTGTTGCAGGAAGCTCTTACAATAACTCTGTAAACATGAATGAACATGCTTCCCTGATAATGTCAAGCGAAAAATCCCATGTTTTTCTTTTCCTTAATGAGCAATTCTTGCCCTTCAGTGTCTCTGACCTGGAGCACATGTTATTACTGTCGGGTGACAGTGCTGTAATCCCATTCTTATACTTGATTTATGAAGGCAGGGCCTGGGGCTGCACAGGGTCAAGGCCCCGTTACGCTAGACACTGTACGAGCTCTTAATGAGGGAGAGAGTCTGTCCCTCCGAGACGATGGACAAAAGGTGGGAGTGAAAATGAAGGCACGGTGGCCGAACCTGGAAGGGAGCTCATGTCTCCTGAATCGTGGAGTAACAGCCCAGCTGCTGACTTTGTTGCCTTATAAATATTCCCAACTTTCTGGCAGCTCTGCTGTGGTTCTAGCTCTGGCGCCAGAAGAGCCTAGTATTTTGCAGTTGTTTCACCTAATGGGTCAAGCAGCAGTTATTGGATGCACAGACAATAGTGGATTTAAGCGACACATATGAACTTGATTATGGTTTGCTAGGGGGAGAGAACCACATCTTCTGCTGTGCTTCAGGCGTAAATCAGGGGATGCTTTTTTCCAGCTTCTCAGGTTGGGAGTGCCTGTGTGAATATAACCACAGTGACGCACAGAGCCAAAGGATGGATGGGTCCAGCAATTAAATAGAAAAATCTGCTTAATTAAATTTAAAAAAAAAAGAAGTATGCCTTATTAATGACCTCAGGACAGATGCTGATGAGCTCTGCATGGTGCCCCAAAGGTTAACACCATCTGCCTCTTACAGCACTCATGTGGACCGGAAACCGGGGCAGACAGCAGAGCATGGCTTTCGCATTTAATGGGATCTCCTTCCTCTCCAAGAGGAACAACACAAAGCAAATGGACCATCCAGTGGTGGCTGCAACTTGTGTGTGGTCTGTGAGTGCAACAACGTTTGGGTCCCGTAAGGACTCCTACTCAAGGGGTGGTTTCTGCAAAGCATTTCAGCGGAGATGAGAGCAGCCATGCTGTGTGGAGCGAGTCGGTGGAGAGCAGCACCTCAGCTGCCTCCTGCCACACGCAAGCTGTCAGGGTCTGCAAGCATTTCTTGGTAAACTGTGGGGACTGTGATGCAGAGAAGGAGATAGGGTTAATCGCCCATCCTCAAACAAGATCTGGAGATTGCAGTCTTTCCCCTGACCCTTCCCCAAAAGCCACTGTAAACTCCACCCCACGTCCTTGGAAAATCCTCCCTGTGCTCTAACAACAGTGGAACACAGATGACCATGCCAATCTTTTCTTTTCCTGACCAGCCTGCCTCACATCTCTGTTACATAGGTTTTATCCACAGAAGCAAATACCTACCTGTTCCAATAGCCTCTTTCTGCACTTTCTTTCGCCATCCATCACCAATAGCAGAATCTGGGAGAACATCGGGACAACCACGCAGAAACCTGTCTCCTCTCTGCTCTGAAAGCAGACTAAATTTTGGGAAGGGGAGAGGGCAGAGGGAGGAATGAAGAACAAGTCCTCGTTTACCCCATGATGTGCACACATGTTTTCTGCTCACTTCCTTATTCTAAGCGCTCCCACTTCACTCCTTTCCCAGATCCTTAATAATTCCAATAAATGTCAGGTCCAATCTCACTTAATGAAATGTACACCTATTAAATGAATGAAGTGGAAAAATGGCCCACCCTGACTCCCTGCCTTGAAACCCAGCTGCAATGCATGCTTTTTACCATGCAACCAGATTATTTTTACCAGGTCCCCAGGAAATTTCCAGTAAAATAAACAAACTTGAAAAATCCTATGGGATTCCCAGCTTGCTTCAAAGAACCCTGAGATGTTATTCAATCCTTGGCGCCATTTGTTTCATGTGTGATCCCAAACACTAACCAAAGGCAACATAATATGATAGGTATTTACAACATATCTACTATCTTATCATAGCTTCAGGTACAGCTGTAAATAGCCTGTTCCAGCTGGGCAATCTGCTGAGTTAAATGGGTTCTACTTTTAGAAGCAGGAACTGGAGAACATGTCCCATTTAAGCTCAGATTCACTTGCACCCGAGGGATAGAAACTCAAACAGCAGACCTCAGCTGCAGAGGAGGTTCGTATTCCGTAAAACGTGGTTCCCTCCATCTGATGCAGAAGGCTGGGCTTGCAAAGATCATGCCGCTCGTATGGGCGCTTTGTTGAGAGTCCTGTTAGCAGCTCACCACGTGTAGAGAATTGCTGTTCTCTGGATGGGAGGCAATTTTGCACAGTCAGCCAAAGATAAAAAGAAATGCAAAGCTGAGGGAGTAAAGAGATGAGACCACATTGGAAGCTGTGAGAAGAAGACAGGAAGCAGGCAGAGACCTGGTAGAGGGAGGAAAGAGGAAAACATAAAAAACAAGACCAGAGAAAGAGCAATTGTTAGGGGAAAAAGCTTTTCCACTGCTTCCCTGGCTACGACTAGCCTGAACAGGTCATGGTGTTTACTCTTTGCATGCTGCCACACACCATGTGCCAGGTGAGAATGGCTGGTCTTCCACACCAAGACCCCTGGCAGCAGCATCACTCTTGTACAGTATTAGAAGGAAACAAACCTGTTAAACCTAGATCCAATCCTTAGGCTTAAAAAAAGCCTGGTGAGAAATCAAAAGAATTGTGTTGTATTGAGTCTGAGCCTGTCTAGAAGCAAATGGAATTTCAAAGAAACAGAAGTAAGAAGGTTTTATCTCTGATGCATGGGAAATCAGCAGCACATTCCAGCATGACGGAGATTACTCTCTGGTCCTTCAGAAACATCCCAGATGCAACTGTACAAGAGACCTCCTGTCAGGAGATGCTGTCAACCATTTTTTATCGGCTTGCTGACTAAAACTAAACCTTCCTCATTAATGGCTGTTTGGCAGCTGATCTGAGAGTGGGTGATTCATGGAGACTGACCACAAGGGGAGGTTACTGCTAGAAGTGGACTTGAGTTGACAAGTAGCACCAGAGATTTGGGAATCTAGTGAAACCAGCACTTGGAAGTGTTAACAAGCAGAGAGCCAGTGGAAGTGAATCTACTTAAACATGCATACCAAGGCACAAAACCCAGTGCCAGGGTAAACAGAAAGCAGAGGACAGATTAGTTTGCAATAAACATGGAAGCAATTGCAACGGAAAACAATGAATCCGACAAAGGAGATTTAGTTACAAACTTTCAATAAAAGCATCTCATTTAACAAAAGTATGCTGCTTTTGGCAAACGGCAAAGACATACAAAACCAACGTGCATTTATGCACATGTGGTTGAGGGGACAAAGACTTGGAACTGATAGGTATGATGATGAGACAAAACCTGCGGTTCTTCAGGTTTCCATTTACATGTACCCAGTCAGGCTGGAGAGGACCCTGCTTTGCGACATTGGCATGAGACACCCTTGAATTTTGAAATACTGTCAGTACCAGAGGAGACTTTCTACTTTTATAATTAGGACAAAATGGCAATGCAGTCATATGCGGTCACACAGGACACAAAGAGTTTCTGTTGCCAAGCTACATGGGATGTTTACAGAAGGGCAGATGCTAATCCGGACACAGAGAGAGGAGAAAGCCTAAGTCACATGAGTATCTGGGTTGAATCAAAGTTTACAAATGCAGATCTATAACTCGTTCATTGAACAGATGCAGCACCTCTTTTTAAAGAGCTGGTGGCTGGCCTTTAATGTTTTGAGATGGAATAAAACCAACATAAATATACTTACTGGTGGGAGTACTCAAGTGACGAACTGTGTGCAAGAATTGTCCTACAAGGACAGAGATGGTAACGGTAACATTTCCCTTAATTTTGGGTACTTGCTGAGTGAAATCTGCAAAAACAAAACCAAGTATCTCCTCCCTGTTCTGAGATGATCAGGGTAGTGTCCAAATTTGATGAGGAGATGAACTGAGTTGAAAACGGCCCATAGCTGAATGTGGTGGTCTAACGCTTAGCAAGTAGCTGAGGAGAGGGAACTGCAGAGCGCCTTGATGAGAAATGCAGGCAGAGCTGCTCCCCAGGAGGAGTAAGCATCTCACGGAGTAAAGTTATTGTGGAAAGGGAGGAAGCAAAGATCTTTCTGGAAGGGGAAATGGGTCACCTTTGAAATGCAGGCACGTGGGCGGAAGGCATTTTAGGAGCACAGGTACCATGGGACGTGACCTTTTGCTGTGCACTTCACTTATGTAAGAGAAAATGGCATCACTGCACGAACAAACAACTGTTGTACTGTCTGGCAATGTCACTTAAGTACCCAGTGCCCACTGCCCACAGCAGACACTTGGGATTTGAGCTCACGGTTGCTGCTGAATGGGCTGCATTGAGGACACCGTTTTTCCACGACGCTCCTTAACAGGAGGTACAAAGCCAGATCCCTCCCACGATGGATATTCTGAGCAGGGGGTTTTCCCTTGGCAATGGTTTCCGTCAGCAATTCGTGTCTCTAAGGTCAGCCGCAGAGTGGGGTGGGCAGCCAGATGGGGAAAACAGGAGAGCGAGCTGTCGTATTTCACCTCCCTCGTCCCCTTCCTGAGGCTGATGGGGTCATCGCCCGTCCTTGGCCCTGCAGTGTGGGGCCATCCTTAAACTTGTCCCCTGCAAGAGGGTTTGAGAGGGCTCCTTGGAGGCTGCAGGGCTTAGTCAAGACAATGCGGGGCGGGGGGTGGGACTGACGTGAATATATGGCTGTTGGACTGTCTGAGCGAGGGTATTTTGGGGGTGATGGTATGGCTTCGATCTAGAGTTGTGTCTGGAGTGGGAGGACCTCTTGCTCCTCTCTGAGAGACGTAAGAAGGTCTGTGTGTGCAGGGCATGGCAGGGAGAGGCACGAAGGTAATTCGCAAAGGGCAACCAAAGCATGAAAAGGGAACTGTGTGGTGGAGCCAGGATGACGTGTGCCTAAATAGCAGACGTCAGCATGTAACACAGTCAGGTCCTTCATGGGGTAACACAGGGAGCTCTTTTAAACACACACATACATGCACGCGCAGAAAGAACAATTTATGGTTGTGTCAGACGCACGTCTGGGCTTCTCATTAAAATTAATGAGGTAACGTCTCCGAGCCATTCTGAAACGGATGCTGCCCAGAGAGTGCGGGAAAGACCTCTATTACTTTGAAATAGCTACTTAGCAAAATCAATTGCAATTTTTACTTTCCACGACTGTGCATCAAACTCATGCCAAGAGTATTGGCTACTGTTTAAACTTACATGCAACTGACCTTTCTTCAGACACTTTTGTTACCATGACCAAGATTCAATGGCCAGGCTCACATTGAAAATATATATATTGTTATCTGTCTAGGAGAGATACTGGACTGTTCCTGTTTCTTATCATTCATGGATTTATATGGAGGTGGAGGATTGTAATTAATACTTTTTCTCTTTTCTTTTGCTCTACAGAAGCAAAGTGAGGGAAGCTGTAACAGCAGAATGGTGTGCAACTGCTCATCTCTATGACTGCTGCACCCTGGAACTGAACCCATGAGACCTCAGTCTTCCTATTCATCTGTTGTCTGCAAATAGCTGTGAAACTCCCAGCTGAAATGGATGTCCTACTCCTTCCCCTCCTTTCCTTTAAACAGTGGCTGGACTATGAAGAAAAGAACAGCTTGTTTAATGCAGCGCATCTGCAGTGCAGACCTTTAGTACTTGACTGAAACTAACAACTCTTCTGTGGCAGCCAAAATGGGTGATCAATACAAATCCATGTGACAAAATATTTTTTCCATTTTTTGTTCAAAGATTAAATTTTTTTTGTTGCAATGCATTATGTTAAAGTTGCAAAGTTCATCACTCAGGAGATGCCAAGCGTGAAGAATGTCTCTGACTTGTGCTCAAGAAACATGCTGCTGCTCTCTGGTTACATGAGCACATACTGTATTTTGGTATGACCTCTGCCTCTTTTAGCACATAGGGCTGGCTTATCTGAGAAGGAATCAGGCTGTGGAGAAGGAAGCTGCTTTGGATCACCTGCCCTGAGTGCCACCAATGTCACTGGTGTAGCTGTCACGGCAGGAGCAGCGAGGAGTGTCTGATAGGTGAGGCAGAGGGATGCTCCTCCCTGTCTGGGCAGCGGTAGAGTCCGCTCAGACTTTCTCTGTTTGTCACTCACTGTGTGCTATGTTTTTCCCGTAGACAATATTTGTGGCAGTGCTGAGCACGCACACCTGGAGGGGAAATCGATGGGAGCTGCATGCTGAATGTATAAAATGCTGTAAGCTTGCCAACACTTTTGGGAAATTAAGCTCTGAGTGCCTTAATTTTGGCACCCACAATTAGCAAGAAACTTCTGGCAACATTGATCTATTTTACTATGGGGCAGCACCATTCCCTGTCCCATGCATGCTATGAAGAAACATGCATCAATTTTTTTGAAGCTCTCTGATTTGAGGGTAAGACCATGAGGAAATTCAGTAATGATGTTTACAGGGCTGCTTGTGGAAAACAGGCCTGCAGGCCACACACTGGGTAAGGAGGACAAATAGCTGGGCTGAATAAGCACGCATACAGTTAAAGCAGTGGAAGCCCTATGGAAAAAGAATATGTGATTATGGAATTAAGTGCTGTACCGTGCCATATGCTTGGGGTTGTGAATGTAGATTGCAGAGGCAATGTGAAGTCTGTAGACCCCAACTTTTGACTGGTGGGCTTCACTGAATGCAAGTTTGTTTAAAGCAGCTGTTTGTATGCAAAACTCTTCCAGCTTTATAATGAAAGTCCCTAATCAAGATGTTCTGTTTTGTATTTAATAACTGGTCCTAACCCTCCTTTTGCCTGCAGATTGGCTTGCTGGCTACTTGCTATTTTGATCCTGCTGTCTCAGCCTCTCTGTTTTACTGCATGAAAGAAACAGACTCTGAAGTTTATACTGACTTTTCTAATCCATGTATTTCAGGAAATGGAAGATGCTAGTCTCTCTCTTTCTGCATATTTTCAAAGACATCACAGAGCTTCTTCAACATGATATCTCAGTAATTTTATTTAAGCTGGAGAATTATCTTGCAATATATATCATCAGTATATTCGAGTTTCATTTTGTATCAAACTGTTTGATAAAATTAAACTGGACCTGCTTTCTGCAAGTGTTCTGGATATTTTCCATTCCTGTTACAATTATAACTTCTACTTATTGTACATTAAAAAAGAGTCAAGGGAAAAATCTCTGGTACCCTCTGTAGTCTGAACGTCACGGAACCCTGGCCTGCTTCTTCAAGCTTATGGAGAGTTTAATAGTATCAGACACATGGGAGCCTACAGTCATTTCATTAATAACTCATAAAAATGCAATAATGCTTGAAAAAGAGAAGCATTTCCTGACTTCCTAACCCAAATAAAATTGCTAGATAATAGGAAATGATGAAGAGCTAAAAACGATCCATCATCCCAATCTAAGTCAGCCACTTCTTGTCCTGGGTCTGGCTCTTGCAGCACCAGAGGGTTGTGTCCCTTTCTGTTGCCATTGCTACTGTTCTTGTGTGAGCAGCTGGTCAAGTCCTCTGTACCCACCTGCCCTCCAGCAAGCCTATTCTTCCTCCTCCACTGGCTGGTGTTTTCCACAGTCTCTTCTTCAGGTGTTCTTCACCCTGCTCATCCAAAGATCTGTCTATCAAGCGATCTTGATGTATACGTCGGTAAATCTTGTGTTGTCTGTACAGCACCTTCCTTCTCTTCCTCATCAGACTCATATATTAATTGCATGAATTTCTAGCTGACAGCTCTCCTCTTCCCTGAGCTGTGAAAGGTGTTGTTTCATGGCAGCAACCATGCTGTTGTGTCAGATTTGAGGATAACATTATCTCCCTGGCACCTCATGGTGTCATCCTAATTGTCACTGAACCTCTTTGGGTCTTCTCACTGCCGCTGTCTTCATCTCCTCTTCTCCATCTTTCAAGTAAATAGAAACCCCCTTCTCCCATTCTTCCGCAGTCCAACCTCTGGGGTCAGCGGTTCCCTGTCTGTCGGCTGTGACCAAAGGCAGGAGGTGTCCCTCCACAGTCTCTGGCCATCTCACAGCACACGGTGCCCGCCTGCTGCAGCAAGACCGCACAATGTGCGGGTGACAGATTGCCCTCAGATCCCCCATGCAGCCACTGGTGAGCTCGTGGCATCATTCGTCTACCTTGAACACAGACCTGCTTTTCAGAAGCAATCTCCCAATGGGGAGTTACCATCACGGCTGCACAGCTCCCACTGCAGAGGAGCCCTGCCAGTGGCTCATGCCTGGTGAGACGCTGAGCACAGCTACCCTGGCCATGCTCATCCCTCAGCCCTGCTGCCTGCTTTGGGACCGGGCTTGCTTGTTCTGCTCCCTTTCTCCCATCCTCACAGGTATCCCATAGCACAGAGTGCCGGGTTGCCCTGGCCTGTTCAGTCTGATGAAAGAATCAGCCCTGTCGTTTTCAGAGCCAGAAGGAGGGAGGAGGAAAGACAAGTGGGACAGTATTCAGACATTTTGTTCCTGTGCAGCTGAGTTTAAGAGCAAACCTCAGGCTCTATCTGCAGAGTGGCAGACCTGTGCCTCGGCAGCAGCCCAGGACCCATGCCTGATTATTTCCTATTCGAATAAGTGCTCTGGCATAAGGGTGTAGATGCTGGCAAGACATCTGGGTAAGGATCTTGGATACATCAGCAGCCCAGATTCCCAGGGAGAAAAAGTGCGTGGACTGTTGTGTGGCAAAGCCGCAGGTTACAAAAAGCGCTTGTGACTTTGAATCCAAGGCAAACAGGCCCTAAAAAGCATTCTGGCTGATGTGTCCACATTGCCAGATCAGCCCCACTGGTAGGGGAGCCAAAGAGGAGAAATCATGTCTCAGTTGTATTGTCACTGCCCTTGCCATGGTACCCAGGCACCTCTTGGCTTTGGAGGTAGAGGACTGCAGGCAGCATGGGAAATAAACACTGCTTGCCTTGAGGAGAGGACAATTTGCCTGTCAGCCAGCTCCTGCTAATGTGCTCCCGTGGCTTTAGTTCCCCAAGCAATCCTCTCTCCAAACTCTGCTGATACTGGGGCTGAAACCCTGTTAGAGTGCCCACCACCCCTCTCCTCAGTCCTGGGAGAAGGTGTTAGTGGGAGTGATCATGACATGCCGTGGCTGGAAAGACTCATGTGGCCACACAGCAGCTCTGGTTCCTGGTGGTGGGTGTTAGGGAACAGTGCATGCTACGGAGATCTATCCATCTGCTCAGCTGTTTCTGGGCTGACCTACACAAGTGCACACGCAGTGGTCAGTAGAGATCACGAGACACCCTCTGGACTGAGACACCCTGCCAGAACAATGAAGCGTACTAAGGTTAGTGACTTTCTCAAGCCAGCGGCTGGGAGATATCCAAGGAATGCAATGGGAATATGACTCTGCTGGGATGCTGCCAGCGACTTAGGATCACATGCCTACATGATGCTTAATATGCCATGCAGCGCCTCTGGGCATCTGATGCCAAGCAAGGCCTTCAACCCAGGGGCCAGGTGCTGCATAGTGCAGAATTTTGAGTGGGGAGTCGGAGTGGGGCAAGCAGCCTCTAAGGGGCTGGGGATAGCCGCCCTAGCCTCATCCTCTCCTCCACCTCTCCTCTCCAAGGGTTTCCCGCTGTGAGCTCCTCTGTGCACCATGGCAAGGTCCTCCCTGAAGCTGTGGGGTCAGCTCTGGCCTTTAAACATCACGCAGGACCGCTGGTGATTGTGCCCAGTGACCACCGTTTCCTTTGTCTCAGAGTATTTGAAATGAGATATGGATCTGTTGGAGAGGTAACCTGACCGTGGAGCTTGAGCCAAGTCACTGTGGGCAGGTACTGGAAGAAATTCTTCTGCCTTGTTACCTGCTTTGGGACTGAACTGACTTGTTCTGCTTCCTTTCCCCCAAGCCTCAGAAGAGATTTTGTCTACAGAGTGTCTGGGCTATTATCAGCTTTGTTAAATGCATCTTACCTGAGGTTGACAGCACCCTCTTCCGTCCCTCCAGCAGCTCCTTTTATATCATCAAAAGGCAGCAGGTGTATTATCAGGCAACAGTTTGAGATTACTTCATCTTAAATGCATGTTTCTAATGCTTGAAGCTCCAGAAGAAATTTTAATACTTTGAACTTGATGTGCCTGAATGCTTGATATCAGCATCAGAATGAAGAAAATTCTTCCATTCCAAACATATTTTTTAAATCTTGCAATTTCTGCCCAGACGTATGTTTTTGAATGCCCAAGCTGTGTTTTTTAAAAGTTTTTGGGTGGCAGAAGCATAGATTCCCGGGAATGAAATCTCAATAGACAGAGGGTAACCTTCTCCATTATGTGATTGTTCTAGAAAAGGCTTGCAAACACAGAACATCATTTAATACATGGTAGGAGGAGCAGTTGCTTCCTTTTGTTAGGCTGCGAGTGACAGGTTGTTCTTCTGACAGCCCAAGACACTCAGTAGTATGAAACTGTGCTCTCTAATAAATACAGGGACAGGAGGTACTCAGAGAAATGCCTCTAGTGGAAGCTTTAGGTCTGGTTGCCATAATTTAAGTAATGTCAAGGCATTAAAACATAACACGAGCCAAAAAAGATTTGTTAGCTGTCTTGGATCAGGGACCATTGTTCCAGACTGTTTTTATATGGGTCTCAGCACCACGGGGTCCAAACTCCTAATGTTTCTTTCATAGCAATAATACAGATGAGAAATGCTGCCTAACGGGCCCAGTATAAAATCCAGGAAAGCTGGTGGCCATGGGAAAGACGTCGGTGGAAAAACCATGTCTGCAGTGAAGAAGGAGTAGAACAGCAAGTTTTATAAGATCATATGTGTGTGGTAGATGTCTTTCTAGATCTGTGGTAAGATAAATCTGCAAAGGAGAGATTAATTATCACAGAAAGAGTTAAATAAGCTCTGCCAGAGGCAACAGAGAAGGAGAAAACCACGACAAAGTGTTGTTGTTAGCTTCGACAGTCAACATGTCATAAAAAGGGTGAAGTATTTGTAAAATTCTGAATGACAGAAGTCCACAAGGTGTGTCATTTTAAAATAGACACAGGAGCGCAAACAGAGCCCTGCACAATGTTAACAGAGTTCACGGAAAGTAAATGGAGTAAAATCCCATTGCACAATAGAAGGGTATCCAGAGTGCGCAGTCCTGTCAGCATGCCAGCGATGTGAGATTTGGGTATGTTACAGACAAAGAAGCCATGCCCTATAGACATTTGTACTGCGGATGCTGCTGCTCTGTGGGTAGCCAGCTCTAAAACAAGGTAAGGACTGGGCACAAGAAAAGGTACAAAGGAAAACAGGCTTGACAGAAACCTTTTTGTAACAGACCACAGGCAAGTTTTCTCAGGTCCAAGGGGATTATTGCACTCAGTTGCAAAAGAACATCCATGCATTAATACCTAGAAAAGCTCCACTGGTGGTCCTGGCCGGACCATGGGGTGAAACAGAGCTTAGGCAAGAGAGACAAGAAAAACTCCAGAGACTTGGGAAATTATGGAAAGGCGGTTTTCCCAAAGGACTTCAAGAGAACTGAGCCTTTGCTTAAATCTGAGATAACTGAATGCAATAACATCATGGCACTCTATCCCCACAGTGCAGCTCCTGTGAAGCCAGCCCAGCAGGCAGATCCTCAGGCTGGGTACAGTTGTGTTTGCTTCAGTGATGCAAGTGCTTCTCTGCATGGGGTGACAATGAAGCTCTAGGAGGGACATGCCAGCTCACAGATCCCATCTGTCCAAACCCGGGTACCTCCTACTGCTAAAATTATAATCTGGCCGCTAGTGAACAAGTCCTGAGAATAAGCAAGTATTTGGTTATCTCCTTCAGGCTGTTCACTCCTTGCATTTGGCAGGACCTCGTGCGTATTACTGTCATTGCTTTGGATGTGCACTTTCTCCCTTTTGGCAAGTTTTGCTGTGAACTCAAGAGGAAAGCGGGAAAGCCGTTCTCAGATTCTGCTTAAAAGAATTTTTAAAAGCCAGGACAAGCTGCTAGAGGGAAAAATCTGTCAGAATGTTGATTTTAAGAAAATCAGTTGATGTCAAAATTCAATGCAAGAGGACAGATGCTTTGATGTTGGTAAACCAATTCTTGGTCCTTAGATGGATGGAACTACAGGAATACAAAGCATTATTATTAAACCGAACACTAAGTTATTCAGAGGCATAAAACAATGAATTACAAAGGGGGAGGCCTCACACCTTCCTTGCAATAGCACGCCAGTGCGTCACTTTTGAATATGCTGGGAAGGCTGATGACTTTCCCTGTCAGGGGAAGGCTGATGCAGTTCACATGAGTGTTCCTGAGCTCTCAGGCTGTTTATCTGAAATGCTGAATTTACAAGCCACTTTCCGATGAAAAGAACGGGACCTGTGTGAGGCTTCTTAGCTGAGAAAACAAACAAAACAAAGAGGAAAGAAAAAGAAGAGACCAGCCCTCTGACTTCTTTCTGCCTTAGGACATGTGCCATGGTCTTTAAAAGGATGTGGCAAGCTTCTGTGCACATCTGTTGTGTCTTAGCATGGCCTTGCATCTGCTGGGACTCCAGCAAAGGTGAAATAATGCCAGGAGCCCCCTCACCCCCTCCATCTCCCCTCCTCTTCTGCCCGATGGCTCACCTTTGGACGCAGCAGTAACAGGGAGCCTACGCCCAGATCTTCAGTGCAAATCCAGGAAAATCCATGCACCAGTGTCACCCTCAGGTTTGTGAATTGGCGGGGACCCGTTTCTTTCACTGCTACGTCACAGCCCCCTGGGAGCCTTGCCAGGAGGTTCCTGACAGGGCCCAGAGGACCCGTCACCAGAAAGCACTTCCCAGCCTACGCCAGAGGCAAATGGCGTTGGTTTCCTGCTTGCACTGTGGTGTTCGCAGTTCAATTGACAAGCCCCTCTGAGCTATTAGTAGTACAGTCGATAAGACAGGAAACATGACAGAAGCTGCCCCCTGCATCTGTGATTTATGTTCCTTGCTAAATATAAAGCTCCCAAGACTCAGCACATCAATATTTTGGAATGGAGCACATGGAAATATTTGATGGATTGGGGAGAACAGATCTCTGTGGCCAGTCACTCACACTTGCCCTTTTGTGAGCAATCTGTCTTTCCCTGCAGGAGACGGTGGAATTTGGGCACAACAACTGGAGTTTCAGTATCTCCGCATGCTTTATTCGTGAGGGAGCCTGGATCCGAGCCATCCAGGCACTGACCATCCGCAGATGCAACTGTAACAACGGCGCTGCAAGAGCCTCTCTGAGCTCCGAGGCGCTGTGTGGAGCACATACCTCCCACCCCGGACTGCACACTCCGCACTGTAGCCTCGATGGCATTTCTGTAGAGTGCATTGGGAAACACATTGTACTACAGGGACTCCACATCTTCTCCTGGCTGTGCACTGGGATGGTGCCTGCTTAGCTGAGAGGCTGGTGTTCTTAGCATGGGCTCTTTGGGCTGCATCTCTGTAAGAGTAGTAACAATCACCACTCAAGCCCAATAATTCCCAGTCTTCTTATAATGGTGTAAATTTGGGACACGGAAGGGTGAGACGTACCAGTTTGGAGGAAAGAAGAGTGGCCAGTGAATAACCGTTAGTGAGCAAAGACTCCCTGGATTGTGCAGGGCGAGCAGAGCATCCAATGTGTACACACACCGTTTTGTGTGCTGTAGGCTTATATCCCCAGCTGCTGTAAATCATTTTAGCTCTGCTGCAGTCAGGGATTTTTGCAGCTGAGAATCTGGTCTTGGGTGGAGCTATGCCAGATCTGCATCACCCTGGATATGGATCTAACAAGAAACGTTTCAGATCTACCACAGAGGTATCCAATATTTTGGACAAATCTCTCAACGCAGTGCTCATCAGTCCACGGTATGTTGTTTTCGTCAGAGGAAGAATGTAGCAGAGGAAAGGCATGTGGCATTTTTAGTGTATCAGGTCTATCTGTGTGGCAGATGTCCTCTGACCTGTCAGACAGTCAGGCTGAGCCACAGTTTAGGAACCTCAGTGGAACAGAGTGCACTGTGGAAAACACACAAACCCTCTCAAAATTAGAAAAAAAAAAATCAAAACAGCAACCCTTTTTACAAACCCTTTCACAGTTCCCTTTTATACGTTCTTTAGCATCTAACATTTATTTTGGAGTGGGGCAGAGAGGTGGATTGGCTGCTTGCCTGCCTTCTGGGGTGGAGAGCTTTGCATAAAAGGAAGGAGAAATAGAACATCAAAACCAGATTGAGGCGAAAAAAAGTCACCTCTTTGTAGAGTGAGCTTACAGTTTTGTGCAAATTTGGGTTATAAAGGTTATTTTCCAGCTATTGCTATTCTCAATCCGTCCTGCTGAATAGACTAGTGGAGCAGCCATGACACAATAAGAATGCATATGTTTGTTCTTATACAAGGAAGATTGAATTTTAACATGAAGAGGGAAAGAAAAAGTGTATGAAGCTAGTCCTGTTGTGTGTAAACCACGGGGTACTAGTTTCCTTGTATGATTCTCCATAATACTGTGTATGAATCACTGCTTCCCAACACACAGGTTTGAGCTAGCAGCGCAAACCTATTGTTCTAACTGATCAAATTTCTCTGATATATTTGATTCTGCAGCATACCAGAGTGTCTCTGAGATAAGGGCTGTTTCAGCAACCGTCCTGGCAGGGGAAAGTCAGATTGCAGCCTGGAATGCCAGCCCTGGGAAGGAGGGGGGGCCTCACCAGAGTGCTGGAGCATAATAGCGTCTTTCTGGTCATCAAGCCTACCATTCAACAGCTAGACAACTGTTGCCTTCCCCACCAGGAACACATGTACTCTGTGCACCACCAGACATGAAACATAGTATGACTATGGGACACCTCCTAACATCCTGAAATTAGTCCTTTAGAAAAGGACCTGTAACTAATGTGAAAAAGGATCAAAAGCCACAAGCACAAAGTACAGGAAAGCAAAACTGGTGTAATCTATGGCTCGTTCTGTATTCTCTTGCACTAGCAAAGGACTTGTTAAGTAACACTCCAGTAATGCTCAACCATTCTCCTGGAGAGTTGTACAAAATCCCTGCAGTGAGCTTTCAC